>NW_027287030.1:0-582500 GCF_022747635.1 Hetaerina americana | reverse complement strand
TTCCGCCTTCCCCACCGTTATTGTGTTCGTCCTTTATATGTGTTCCTATCCCTTTTCCTTATATCTGTTTCTGTATATATGAGTATTTATTCGCCGTTTGGCGGGATTTCGGGTTTGAATGTATATATATAAACATATATATATATATATACATATATGAAGTGTAGTGTCCGTTTCAAAATGATAAGGCAGGGGCGGCGGGTTGGGTAATGGAATGTAGAGGCATTAACTGGAATGAAAGGGATAGAGTACCAGCTGGCTGCAGAGAAAATCATGGATGAGGGAAAAGAGCTGAGTACTATTGAGAAAATATTATCACTGGTGATTTTCCATGTATGTGTGAAGGAAATGATTAAAGAGGCATGGGAAGAACTGAAGGTAGGAATGATAGTCGGCGGGATGCGTAAAATCAGTTAGGTTTGCTGATGACCAAGCTTTAGTTTGTCAGTCAGCCAAGGGGTTGATAACATTGCTAAGTCAATTGGCATTTCAGAGCGATAGATATTGGATCAGAATAAATATAAGTAAAACAAAGGTCATGTGATTTTTCAGAAACACAAAGGCTATGTTAAACATCAAGATACGATGGCAGAAACTAGAGCCGGTAGAACAGTTTACGTATATCGGAACTGCTTTGGGCCAAAATGGTCAAAGTACTAAGGACGTAAGGAGGCGAATTGCATTAGGCAAAGAGGCTTTCACAAGGAGGAGGGAGTTGATGCCAGGGACGTTGAGTAAAGCTGTTAAGAAAAGTCTCGTCAAAACTTTTATATGGAGCGTAGTTATGTACAGCACGGAAACATGGTCACTGAAGCAGGATGGTAGGTTTACTGAACGCCATAAAGATGAGATCTTAACAAAATAACATATATATATATATATATATATATATATATACATGCATATACTTATATATATTGCTAAGATAACATTATATATATATATCAATTCATATCAATGTTAAGGAAAAAGCGCACAGCCTTTACGTAAAGGGACTTCCGTTTCACAGTGAATATTTTGTCCAAATGATTTGGAAATGTAAGAACTAAAGTAACCTTCAAGCGCACAGCTGGCTAAAAAAACAATTTCTGCCGTGCGAGTTTGCGATGGTTTACAAAACGCTCGTCCAAATCAAGACAAAAAAAACAAAGGAGCAATTCCATACTCTATATAAACGTATGTCTGTCGTGACGTTTACAGCCTAGAATGAATTCTTCTCAAGAATCTATACCACCCACAATGAGACGCCTGGAAAGGATTTTTTTCCGTGGCTTGAAAAGGTAAAAGTAGTCCCGTATTACTGGAAACTCGACTCAGTAAATAATCGCCGGAGAAAGGAAAAGTGGAGCGCCTTTTCTTGCCTTAAAACAAAAAACTAACGAATTGAAGCGTAGCATGATACATGGTTATAAACTCCTGACTATAAACGATTCTTTATATTCACTTCACTTTTGCCAATTTGCCTCAATACAATTCAAGGAGTCAGCTAAATCACAATAACGTTCCGTTTCATCTCTGTATATTCATCCAAATTAATAAACTCTTGGTTTATTTCTAATGTAAAAAATTGATTCATTGGCACTTAAATTTGAATGAAACCCCAACAGTGTAATTTCCCTTTCACTGTAAACGGAAATAAGTCCGTTGATGCAAAGAAGAGTGTCGAAATGACGGAACTGATGCTTCCCATGAATGAATATAGAATGGGAACTCGACAATCTCTGGGGATCGAGATGGTTCGGTGGCTATCGTACTGGCTTCCCACCCAGAGGCCCCGGGCTCGAATATTTTTCAGTGGTATCTCGATCCCTACTTGAGGTGCTTTGTGGAAGGCACTTTGAGTAAGTATGCCGTCCGTTGGATGGGACGTTATAAACTGCGGACCCCTCGAAATTTTTCGTTAAGAGTAGGCTAATCCTTCATCCTTTCCTGCCCATCCCTAATGGCGCAAATGACCATGGCTTTTGGCCGCCCCCCCTAAATTCTACTGCTACTACTACAATCGCTATATGCTCCACAGAGTTTCTGAAATTTTCCTCCTGAAAGTCGTATTGATACAGATATTTTAGAATGTGATGTGAAATATTTTCTAAGTGTAATGATTGGATAAAAGTTTTAGCACCAATTTTGAGAGAAAATTTCCCTCTTGGGCACCATGACCTATAACACACCATGAGTCACTGTCAACATTCAGCCCAATCGAAAAAAAGTATATATTTAAAATTTTACATATCTGACATTCTTAATTCTACACAAGCTCACCCATCAGGCAAACCAATCAGTACTTTACAAAGAATAGATGCATTTATTTTAGTATTTTTACAAGAATCTAAGGGGGTTGTTAGTCCTTTGGATTGAGCACTGGTCCACTGATCGGAGGTGTGCCCGGGTTCAATTCCCGGGTTCATCCCTGGTCACCCTTAACATGTCCCAATTTATGTAATTTCTAAGGTACCAGAACTTCTTGGGAAACCACAGGCGGCACAGGAAAAAGAACTGCACCCCTCCCCCGACGTGTGTATTTCACAAACCGCATGGATTTAGAAATACCAGAGCTGCAAGCTTCAAATTGCAAACCAGGCCCTCTCATCATGCTCAGTTAGGTTTGCCATAAAGGAGAGTGGAATTTATGTACCGAAAGAACACAGCAAAAGGCGACTTGGTTTTGAGTAACCTAAAATTCGACTCAATGTCAGAATTTCAAAGACAAAGATGCAATAGGGCGCTCTTCAGAGGGTCTAGCATGTGTTTGGGTTAAAATATTGGGCCGATTAGCCGCTACAGTTCTGCGTAGCCCTCTGTCCTGATTTAGAATTGGAGCTAGCACACACATTATTGCTGAGCACGAAGCACACGAAAACCGTTACGTAAGATAGTCCAGAGTGAGTCTACTCTCCTGATCATCAGTAGTCAATCCAGAGATTGATTCACTTCAGCTCTGCATCACATTGCCCTGCATAAATACCACATAGATAGTAACCTGAAACCAATCGCTGGGGTGCGTGGCAGGGGGTTATTACACACCAGACTAATTTTACCACAAAATACTGGTACATTCTCCCCTCTAGCGCCCTCAAATAGAGTTATTCTAATCCCTTATCGTTCGTGGGAAAAATGACATCTTAAATCTATCAGTTCTACGCCTAATCTCTCTGATTTTATTGACTGAATGGAATGATCCCTCCTACCGTGGTACGTAGGGGCTAATATTACAATTTCAACATCATTGCTAATGAGACATCCTTCCAATTTATGCAAGAGCTTCAATCTGTAATTAAACTTTCGCTCCGTTATTGATTCCCAGGCTAGATGCTCTAATACTTTGTGTGCATCAATAAGTTTATCATTGCAACGTTTTACAAATCTAGACCCTCTACGCTGCACGCGATCCAATTCGGCAGTTTCTAATTTCGTGAGGATCCCATATCCGTGGGTGGTCTGAATAGTTTCCGGCCTCAGAAAATTTCAGAAAAAATGTCTTGTATCTTTTTTAGGTCGGAAACTTTTCAGACCACCCTTGTACTAGCAGCATATTCTAAATGAGGTCTAACGAGCGAAAGATAAAATTTATCTTTAACCTTATCGTCACATTTCCCCAATATTCCTCTAATAAATCCTATTTTTTATGTTAGCTTGTCCACGTATTCGCCCATATGTTTTAACCCAGGAGATGTCGTGATTGAGGGTAACGCCCAACTATTTAATCGAGCCTACACTTTCTATTTCGAGTCTACCTTGCATTATTTCCCACAGCAAGGACATGTCGCTCTTAGATCGGAACCCAAAAGAGCGAATCATTCCCGACAAAAATGATAAACCACCGCGAACAGGATCCTAAAAATTCCCCTCCGGAAGACATTCGCCTAACAGCATCATTCCAACATTTTCTTTTTCTCCCGGTCCACCTCCCCTCTCAAACAAAAACTTCAATTAAGAGCGTGGCCGTGGTCGATGGCGAGCACCGAACCCCCACGTCCACATATTCCGTTGGTCCCCCAATAATGCGATGTGTTTGTGCTGCCCCGCTCGGTCTCATGGAAGAGGAGGATGTTTTCGAAATTGCAACTCGGGAACCAGCACTTATCCGAGGAAGGAAATATTTTGATGGCCGGACCTTATTTTCGGCTCCAGCTCTTGGAATGGCCTTCGGAGAGGCCCTCAGAAGGAGGGGAAGGGAGGAAGGCTCCCTTAATTTCAAACCTGTGCTGTGGTCAAACTACACGTCCCATTATCCACTCCCTCTATTATTTCTCGCTAACCAATTGCCCATAAGGCTCCCTCCGCTCTTTCCGAGAGGGCCCAGGAAGGCCGGCGGTGGCCAGTTCGGACGCCTTCCCTAATACTATAATCTCGGATAAGTAAAAGCTTGGGGACTATCCCACATGGCGAACGCAGCGAGTTTTTTGTTTTCGGGTTCCTTTCTCTACGCTGATGAGGAAATCGTGAGCTATGAAATTTTCCCGACAGATGGCTACTAAATAAAAGACTCACGGTGGAGTCTACAAAACCGAAATTTAACCTCCGTTTCAAATTGAAAATAGTTTCCGTGACGTCTAAATTCCGACTTAAACCTATATAATGCCATGCTTATCGGCGAAACCTATATGCACAGCTTAATGGTTGAAAACGATCGAGACGGGCGATAGTGATATTTCAATTTTAAAATTATGCCATGTAGAATTTTTAAATGTTTCTTTATTAGACTTAGGCATGTTCTTCTACTAACTTAAAAATAGAAAACACTACCTTCGATTAGGGTGAAAAGTTTTGCTACTTGGGGAGTATTATTAACAACAAAAACACATCTGAGACTGAGATTAAGAGAAGAATAGCCTTGGTTAAACAAGCATTTCAAAACAAGAAGAATTTACTAGGCAATGGCTATCCGTACACCAGAAAAAAGTTCATCAAAAGGTTCCTTTGAAGTAGACAATCAGGAAATAGGAAAGAAAAAAGTTTGAGGTAATAGAATTGTAGACTTGGAGTACTACGAAGGTAATCCCAGAAGTACCCGACCATGCAAATGAAACACAAAAATTTTGGAAAAAAAATGAATTAATTTTTCAACATAATCTCCTTTCAGCTCTATAATCTTTTCCCAGCGATGTTCAATAAGTTCGATACCCTTTCTATAATAAGAACTGTCTTGCTCCTCAAAATAGCCATTAACTGCCGACATCACCTCTTCACGGTTGGAAAATCTTTGAACAGCAAGCCATTTTTTACAAGTTAGTGAACAGAAAATAATCCGATGGGGCTGAATCTGACGAATAGGGAGCATTAGGTAGCAATTCAAACTTTAATTCATGAATTTTTGTCATTGCAATAACGGATTTGTGAGCTGGTGCATTTTCTTGATGGAACAACACTTTCTTCTCAGCCAAATGCGGCCACTTTTGCTTGATTTCTTCGCTCAAACGTTGGGCTCAACAAGTTCGCATAGTACTCGCCGTAGATAGTGTTTCCTTTTTCAAGATAGTGAACGAAAATTATCCCATGTAACAAAAACAAGCTTGGTAGAATGAAAAAGTGTAAACAGAAATAGAGATCGCTCATAAGAACAATAGGGCAAAGAAGAGAAAAATTAATCGGACGTTTACTAACGCATAGCCTAATCCTAGGGAACATATTTGAATAAAAGTTGTAGGATGAAACCAAGAGAACGCCCCAGAGATGCTTCCTTCAAGAACATAGAGCATGAGATGAACTTCAGATTATATATGCTAGCCTGAAGGAAGCAGTAGTGGATAGAGATAGATGCGGCTATTGCCACAAGGCACTGACTGCCTTCAGTTTTTTTATGATGATGCTACCAAGAATGTCAAGCTGACAGGAAGTTTTATTTCATAATGGACCACAGATTCCTCTGAATATCCTCAGGAAATAATTTTATAGAATTGCAACGAACATAATAACGAAAATCAATTACACTGAGAAGTTTTTTTTTAGTTTTAAGAAATTCAGTGAAATAGCAATGATTTAATATGGATTATCCGTATGTGTGCAATTTCGACAGTGTCCAAGTCATGGTGGGTTAATAAAAGTGGTATCAACCGATGAAGAATGGTCTTTTTATTCTTTTTTATTACGTCGTATTTTTTCCGCGAACCCTCGATGGAAAAGATTTAGGACCAAAATACAGAATTTTTTTTACAATTAGCAAACTGTGTTCGACTTTCGTGACCTAGAGACGGACATGAGAAATATATGTGCATTAAAAAATCGTGCATCATGGGATAAACTGGGCGAAAATAAAACCGCATCGCCAAAGTGCCGAAAAGACGAGGATGGATTTTTTGCGACAGAGCAAAACACCGTGGCTCCTCCTGGTGTGCGTTCGCGGGTGCTGGGAACTAGTATCCAATTAGATTCATTAAAGAGATCCAGTGAGTCTATTATTACCAATCACATCCTCGTGAATGACCATTGGTCACCGTGTAATTTTACAAGTTTCATGAAACGAGTGCCAAATTTCACGCGAATTAAAAATTGAAAAATGTATGTATTTTCAAATGTGCAAAGCAAGGAAACATCACAAGTACTCAAATGAAAAAAGAAGCCCGCCGAATGGCTTATCCACCCACATTGAAAAGAGTTCAAATGTGCGTAACCTTGAGAAAAAATATCATAAAATCTTGTGGGCAAAAATAATAATAGGAAATTTAACTATGAATAATATTACGTAGCATTAATAGTTACCTATTCAGTTCGATCCAATCAATTCCATGATATCACTTTCCCTTCCATACACTCTGTTACATACTACTATCGAATCACTGCTTCAACGATTATGCTAAAAACGTCAAAAAAGCGAGATAGCTATTTTCTAGCATACATTTTTTACCTCCTATCACAAAACGTGATACCCAACACTACAATAAGCCCCTCTCCGAACTCATTCAAAGTGCCCTCCACAAAGCACTTCAAGTATGGATCGAGATACCACTGAAAAATATTCAACACCGCCGGGATTTGAACCCGGGCCCTCTGGGAGGGAAGCCAGTACGATGTCCAAGTTTCCACTCCGTACAAAACCACATTTCCTGCCAAAATTTTCATTAGTCTTTTCATAACCTACTTACTTAGCATCCCTGCCATAAATTCTCTCCTTGAGAAAGCTTCCTCTCCTAATGCAATTCTCCTTTCTACACATTTTTCCACTACCGTGACCATCGTGGTCCAAAGCACTTCCAAGATACGTACTCGTATGTGAACTTCAACACAAGCTCTAGTTTTTCCCTCCCATTTGAACGTGTAACTTAGCCTTCTGCCTTCTCTAAAACCTCACAATCTATGTTTTCCTTGCATAGATTCGCATCCCATATCAATCGCAATGATTTTCTAACGTGCTCAGCAATGACTGTAACCCATATTTTACTGCCTTTTCTTGTTAATCATTTATCCCTAAAATAGCTATTGCTCTAGGGAGAAGAACTTGACGGCGAGCTAAGAAAATGGAAATTTCAAACACATACATGATTTAGTCCAGGAGATAGAGCGTCCAGGGGTTTGACGGGAGGCCCCGGGTTAGATTCCTAGGCAAGCCACTCTGGGCACCTGCAGCTCCACCCAAGCTATGTGATTTTTCGGGTACCAGATCTTCCTGGGAAACCATAACCGGCACAGGGAAAGGAACTGTCCCCCCTACCCTGCTAATGTGTAAATTTTACTCGCCGTATAGGGCTTAGGATTGGGTGATCTCTGCCATCACCTACCAAACCGACCTTCGGGTTGATTACAGTGTTTATGGTTTTTTTTTACATGCTATTCCGTAAGTAACTGGTCGAGACAAGGATCCAATTGATTTTAGGGGTTTAAATATATATCAGACGGAGAGGCTAGTTCAGTCGCTTCGGGAAATGATGCAGGGTCAACAAGGGAAGTGCAAACCTATACATAGGCTACTTACTTTCAGGGGGCATGTAAAAGTACTGTTGGCATGATGGGCGATTAGGTGACGACTTCCTGGGCCGGGGTTAAGTGAACAGATGGAATTATCTCTTGAGGTCACGTTTCCCTTCCTCTCTCGTCGTAGTAGAATTAAGACATTCAGAATATCAAATCCAGCAATAGTTCTGCTTGATTACGCACACGAAGACGACGATTCCCAAAAGTGTTTCATCACCGAGTGCTCTCTTAACCCGCTATTTCATAAAAAGGGCTTTCAAATAAAGCGACGCGTCATATCATACACTCTTGATTTATTTCTCGAACATGCGATTAAACAACCTATCCATGACCAATTTAATTTATTTTCATATGTCTGTACATTTTTGAATCCTTCGAATTCCCTTCCAAAATGCAATTGCGCAAAGTTTATTTTGAGTCTTGTCATTTGCTATGCCAAGGTCACGTTCTGCCAATTTAGCTCGAGTCTGCTACAACAACCCCTGAGATTAAACGAAAAGGTAATGAGAGGATGGTGATGCCACTTTTTTATATTCAGCGCCGAGTCAATGGATAAGCTGGATGATAAAAAAAGAGGTCATCCGAAATGCGGAAAAAAAGTGAATTGCCTGAAGGGTGCTGACCAGAAGAAGGGGAAAACTCACAAGAGGGCACAAAAGCCATAATAGAATGGAAAGCTATAGGAACGAATAGCATACGAAAGCAAATAAGATAGACGATGGTCAAATTATATAGCTTGAAGGCCTGATACAAACCACTTGAAGGATTGGTTAATTATTACAAAGATGATCGAATGAGAGTTCATAGAAATCCCTAATCTTACATACTCCCTACTAACATTCTCGTTCGACTTAAACCTACACAATATCGTAAAGAATTGGCATTGTAAAAATATAACTAATCCACCTAAACGAAATAATAATTTATTTCTTCAAGTATGCTTGAGTGAATCTAGTGGGGGGGCAGTAGTTCAATAGGTAGAGCGACTATGAGACCGGGGTTCGGCTACCGATGACGCCTCTGAGCGCCCTCAGATTCATCCAAGCTGAGTGATTTCTCGGGTACAAGATTACATGTGTGCTTGGGGGGTTGCATGTTACATGTCCATGTGGTAGTGGAATTTCGCCTTCTTACTTATCAAATTCTAGCTTGCACGTTATTGGATAAATTTCTTACTGATTCCTAAGGTGCAATTATTTATTAGATGATAGTTAGATAATATTAATTGTTAGATGTATTTGCATGCGTGTAGAATGGAAGGATTTTTGCATAACTGTATACGCCAATATGGGTATAGTTTTGCATGTATGTGTTTATTTTGCATGTGGTTTGGTTCCTTTTTATGGGTGGTGAGCTAACACCCCCTGCCATACGCCCTTGCGGCGGCTTGCGGGGTATAACGTAGATGTATATATAGAAGATCTTCCTGGAACACCAAAGGCGTCGCAGGAAAAGGAACCGGTCCCCGTTATTACCCTGGAAAAGTATAAATTTCACACGCTGAGTAGTTCTTAGCGTTAAGTAAGTTCTATCCTAAACTCATCAAACCAACCTTCTGGGTTGAAGATTGCGGCCAAATACCATTTCAATGGTAGAAACGGATGCATATGCTCGTACAATGCACTCTTTCTCCTCTTGATTTCGAGTAAATTACGGAAATGAAATTTAAGGAAATTAAAAACATGATTTTGTGGTCAAAATCTTTAGAAAAACAAGCTGTTACAACTATACCATTATCGAAGTATGAATGAATATATTATGATAAAAGGCACAACGACTTCATTTCGACAGCTGTAAGAAGATCGAGTGGTGTGCTTTTTGAAAATTCGCGAGTTTTCTGGCGCCACCGAAGCTGTTACACACACCACAGCTGCCCCTCTACGCCACTATCGAGTGTGTAATTGGACTTGGGCAACCCGTTAAAAAATGAAATAAATCCCTTTGAATATTATTGGAGATGTTAGCATAATAATGTGCACCTCTGTGATTTGCAGCATTAATAAAAGCAACGATTAAATCACCTCCGAGGAACTATTGTTTTTCATAAATAGGTCTCAGGTCCCAATGGTTGGAAAAAATATGCATTTTTAATATTCAGTAAGAGTTCTATTACGTCTCTATGGCAACACCAAATTAACACTAAAACCCAGAGTTACAATAAACTATTTTTTAAATGAACATACTTCCTGTATCACTTCATTCCCTCCAACGTGCCAATTATTTTACTTCTTCTACCTCGTCAATCCAACAAATCTACCCTCTACGTACCACAATCCTCATGGGACCACTCCATATGCCCTACATCCATCATTACTGTCTATTTTGGATTTCCCCCAAAATAATTATTCTCTAATACTATCCCTAGTAATTAGTTAATAATTATTAATGATTGAAATTCTAATTAAATGTTACAATATGGCTCTAATATCAGGCACCGGAATGAGGAGACAGGAGGTGAGGAACTTTGAACAAAACGTCATCCTTCTTTATCAAATGACGATTATCATTCACACTGGTTCTTAAACTCATAATATGTCGTATGGCCTGCAAAACTTAAGTGGAAAATGATATCATCAAATATAGGATGTCATTCAAAATGACGTCGTGGTAATCGTCAAGGAAAACTGATAATGTTGCAGTTTACTTTGAATTTATGCAGTGATAAGTAGAATACGCATAAGCATACTTTTATTTCGAAAGCCTCGTCGATGAGATTCTCAGGCGAGACAACGAAAAAATTAAATATTGTTCTCAAAAAAATACAACAAAATGGTGGATGTTGTTAACAGTCCTGCCATGGGGTAAGGACATTTTCATATGGAAATCATCTTATGTGCCTCCTGATTTCACAAAGAATATGGTGTTGATGATAGCGACCGTAAGTCCGTAACGCCATCTCCCGGCCAAAGAATCAGAGCTGTTGGTTGCATAAACCCCCCTCCCCTCAGATTTCCTAGATAACTGAAGTGGTTAGAGCATCGGCCCGGCAAGTTGAAGATACTTGGTTCAAGTCCCGGTAGAGACTGGTGATCCGCTCCATTCCACCTTCCCCACCATTCCTGTGTTTGCTGTTCGCTTTTTATATCGCATGTGTTCTTATCCCTTTTCCTTATAACCATAAACACAGTAATCAATCCGAAGGTCGGTTTAGTGGGTGATGGTAGAGTTCACCCAGTACTAAGCCCTATACACCGTGTGAAAATTCACACATCAGGGTAGGGGGGCCAGTTCCTTTCCCTGTGCCGGTTATGGTTTCCCAGGAAGATCTAGTTCCCGAAAAATCACATAGCTTGGGTGGAGCTGCAGTTGCCCAGAGTGGCTTGCCCAGGAAACGAACCCGGGCCCTCCGGTCAGTAGTCCAGCGGTCTACCCCTGGACTTCCGCGGTCCACAAACACACACACATATATACACACACATACACACACATAAATAATTATATATATATATATATATATATATATATATATATATATATATATACATACATACATACAAATATACACACACACACACACACACACATATATATATATATATATATATATATATATATATATATATATATATACATATATAATCACGTGGCACAGTGAAACGCGTTCAACCAAACCAAATGAATTCTGTGGAAAACTACTTTCTCTCTTCCATTTGAACGTGAGGAACTGTTCGGAATTCGATCAGTTTGAACTCAGAGATAATGGCGGAAGATAGAAAAAAATTTGGCTCCAATCGAGCACATGAGGGTCGATGCCGTTCATTCTCTTTCGTGGGATCACGTGAGAGGGCATTCCATCATCCAAATCCGAAACCGTTGGTCGTCAAAAAGCACCGAAATCCGAAAGGTTCCCCCCCCGCCCTCTCGGCCTTCACCCCTGCTGCTCCCTGATACGTGCGTTACACTTCTTTGCACGTTTGTTTGCGGGGAAGGCAGCCACGCTAATATTTAGGAAATAAACCCTCACCTCACCACCCACCCAACAATTCAAGTGGGTGGAGGAAAGGGTGTGTGCACGCTCCCTAGCCCCAGGGTAGTGTGGGGGGGGTGCGATTCGCATTCCTCGGGGGCGGCTTTCAAAACTCCAAACTCCTCCCACACCCCGCTCCCCCAAACTGACGGACGGTAGCTCTCCACTCCGCATTTCGTGAGAATTGCCTCCGGCTCACCGCCTAGCCGGGCGGCGGCGTGTCGGGGTGGGCAGGGACGGGGGATGGGGCACCTATCGAAAGGCGTTAACTTTTCCGATAGATGGCGGATGAGGGCCGAAGTGAGGAGAGTTGAAGGAACCGAAAGGGGATGAAGGGGAGGGGGTTGGCGGGGGGGGGGGGGGAGAGGAAATAAGGTGTTGGATGGGTTGGTTGGAGGGGAGGGGTTCCTCCACGTGCAGAGGGAAAAGGAGCCTTTAAGGATAACCGAGGGTCGTGCAATTTTCCCGAGAATATCTCCGCGGTTTTTTTCCTCCCTCCCTCTCTCTCACTTCCCCCTTCCCACCACAGCGCACGGCGATAGATTGGACGAGTGCCTGTTGCAAATTGCCCAGACGGACTCGAGAACGTCCATGAAAGCAGCATCCATTTCCATCTGTTTTATATACCGCTTTACGTTTTCTCGATGGACGTGATTTCCTCGTATTAAACGCTTTTCGTGATGAGAGGGCGATGGTGTTACTTTTTTTGGGGGGCGAGAGAGTGGGGGGGGGGTGGTTAGACTGGGGAGGAAGGGGAGAACATGCGATCGGGAACTTGGACGCCCCGTGTCGAGAGTTCATTCGCGATTTCACGCTTCCGATTTTTTTTAATGACTTTGTTATCAATTTTTATAAGCGACTTTTTTTGGGTCTTCATAACTTGGAGGTGCACCGATTTTTTTGGGAACAGCAGGTATAAAATTTTAAAAATATTTGCAGTCTTGCCTTGAATTTGAATTTTTCATGCGGGTAATTCTACTACCGCGAGAGAGAGAGAGAAATATTCATCTTTCTTGATGATGGCGAAAGGTGGTAAGACTCAACAAATTGGCTTGAATTTTGAGTTTATCATTACTCGTGATGGATAAGTTGTACATGTTTAGCAGTCATAAACAACAGTAGAGCAAATGCAATTCACAAAAGTGAACAGCATATGACAGCATACGGTTGAATTTTAGAATGCATTAAATTGCATTGTTTTCCAAAAAGTCAAATTTAAGTGGACATTTGCAAATCAAATGGAAACAAACGAAACGAAATGTTTTTCAAACAATCAAATGCAAGTTTATTAAAATATAATGAATATGTATGCAATTTATTTGAAAATCATCCATTAGTTCATATTTATTGGGTCTAATCTTTTATTTTAACACGTTTCTCTTAATTTTTATGCATATCCAATGATCACGACATGTCAAAAAAAAGCTGATTGACAGCCGTGACGTAATTTTATTTTAATTAAAGGGAACTCATAGGAGAAAATGGAAGAAAACGACCGGCAAATAATTCAATTATAATTCAGTGTTTAAAATTACATGAAATCTTCCACTAAATCCAGGAATACAAATATTTTGCATTTCGTTATCAAGGGTTAAGATAAAATTTGAAACATTGACAGAGTGCATATACCAATATTATCACCCCATTCTCTATCAAATTTATATTTCCATACGCCGTACATTCATACTTGTATGAATAAACCTGTTGTGTAGAAAATTCTGGTTTCATGCAGAAAAATATCGATATTCCCATACGCTCAGGTACGTAACCACCTGCATCTTCTCAAACGCTATGTGAACGGCGCTTGTTACTCATCTCATCACGTGTGCGGATTCGTAGAATTGGCTGAGAGAGAGAGAGCCCTATGAATAAAAATCCACTTTTTTTAGAGTTGTGGTGTAAATGAAGAAGTTTTCTTATGCATAGATAATTATTCTAGTCCTCAAGTCTACGACCAGATGACATATCCGTTTAATTTTCTACCTCAACGATGAAATGAGCAAATTTTCCAATACAATGTTGGCAATATTTTTTTTTCGGGGAGTAAACAGTCAAGAGAGTGTGTGTGTTGTTTTTTTATCCCCTTAGCGTCCTCTTCCTCGGCTGAGACCGGCGTTGTGCTTTTATGACATGTTGGAGAAGCAATTTCAACGCTCGCACTAATCCCGGTCGTACGAAGAAAATATAAGACCTCGCGCAATCAAGAGTATCCTGTCAAAGAAGCCGCAACTGCATCTCTCCGCGGTTGGAGGAAAAAACGTAATGAGATTCCGCGTAAGAAAACTGAGCTGCTGACGGATTCCGAAGATGCACCTGGAGGCTAACTTGATCTTCCATTCCACAAGACTCAGGAGTTACTCCTCACGGGTGGAAAGACCCTGGAAACGTAGCTCTCCATAGCCTCTTGTACTAGTGACTCTTGCCAAACTAAGTGAACTTTGTTATTATTTCCATTCGATTGCAAAAATATTTTTAAAAAAGAAATGATGCATCAGTTTTACATTACGTATCAGCATGTAGAAATGGCATTACACCATCGACATAATAGATCGCGAAAGTTATCATTTTTTATTGAACGACATTATATCGGATGATCGCCAGAATCGTGTTATAATACTATAGACATTGGTGAAAGAGATATACCGCCAGATTCGTTGAAAAAAATATTTGCACGAAGGAACACAAAGCGTCACTTTTACGAAAATATCTGGGGGATGTAAACCGTTAAATATGCGAAGACTCAAGAGATTTGATTAAACCTATTTGCAGAGATACCACTCGTGTGGTTTTGCATCCGACAGTAAAGATATAACCCAGTCCTCCATTCACACCGGCAAGACAGAGACAATTGTCACAAAATAAGAGAGATTGCCAAGTGGATAGATTCAAGCATTCGTTTTTTTACCTATTCGCGAACACAACTCAATGAGGAAACGCTAAGATCGAAATGGGTAAGCATTGTCGAAAATAGTTGGGGAAAACATACAATTTACAGTCTCCCACGACTCACCTCATGGACGGCATTCTAGCACCCCATGTTACTCGCCCTTATGCCCGGTGGCAGGGTGTCTTGTAAATGTACGTAGTTTTAGAGCTAATTCATTCGTGAATTATCCGTCCTGCATGATTAAAATCTTGCCTGGCAATTAGTGACTGCATTGCATGTGAGCCCCCCTTTTCATTGGGCTTCCTTATTTGTCTTCTCAGTGTAGTCATTAAAGTAGTTATTAACGGTGTAATATTCGTAATGTGCATCAATGGCGCCCAGTCGCCCCTCTACCGCGAACCATTTTCGTGAATCGCAGGACGCCAAGTGTATGTATGTAGAAATAGCGGAGTAGAAAAAGAGTGCCTGGTGACCTAACACCCCATGTCACATGAACTCCCGACCCCGAGCCCCTTCGGTCAGCAGTCCAATTCTCTACCTCCCGGACTACCGCGGCCCACATATATATTATATTTATTATTATAAGGTAATCTACCGGTTAAGGTAGGTTTTTTTGGATGGACACAACTAACAAATAACTATTTTGTGACTCCTAACAAAACACAAAATCCAGCATCCTACTCTACATCAGGTACCTCTTCATCTCTGAGTACTTCCTTCCTCACTTCATCCCTTTCAACATCCCTATCCTGTTCCTTCCCTTTCCTCGTTTGCCTAACATTCTCCCCTCTATTACAGTCTTCAACATCCCACTGCCGATCAATACGCCCTTCAACCATTTTTCCTGCTCCATAGGATTTCTCCCAACAGACCCCTCTCTTCGCCCACCATACCAAGTACTTCCTCATTTGTTTTCTTCTCGGCCCATTTCACCTTCTCCATTCTTCTTCAAACCCACATCTTAAAAGCCTCCAGTCTATCTCTATCCCACTTTCATTCCTACCTCCTGTTCTTCCTATACCTCTTTAATTATTTCCTCCACACACACCTACATACACACACACACACACATATATATATATACACACATACACACACACACACATATATATACACACACACACACACACACACACACACATATATATATATATATATATATATATATATGTGTATATGTATACACATATGTGTGTGTGTTATATATATATGTATATGTATACACATATGTGTGTGTGTTATATATATATATATAAACCATAAACACAGTAATCAACCCGAAGGTCGGTTTAGTAGGTGATGGTAGAGATGACCCAGTACTAAGCCCTATACGGCGTGTAAAATTCACACATCAGGGTAGGGGGGCCAGTTCCTTTCCCTGTGCCGGTTATGGTTTCCCAGGAAGACCTGGTACTCGAAAAATCACTTTAGCTTGGGTGGAGCTGCAGGTGCCTAGAGTGCCTTGCCCGGGAATCGAACCCGGGACCCTCTGGTCAGCAGTCCAACGCTCTACCCACTGGACTACCGCGACCTATATATATATATATATATATATATATATATATATATATATATATATATATATATATATATATATATATATATATATATATATACACACACACCCGCAAAAATTGCATAAATATGGTAAGGTTAGATGAAGTTTCATTATGATCAGCTTTTTTTATATCTTTAATAGATTTACAAATTCAAATTAGCCTTATGGGTGCTTGTAGATAGTGCTCCATAACAGTCTATGTTGAAAGCGCCAATTTTAAGGAAGAATAATGCAAAATATATTTTTTAAAGCCCATTTATGTTAATCATCACAGGTAAAATAATGAAATCTATAGAATATCTGGAATATTGGTGACCGAATAAACCAACACGTTTATTTTGAACTGCGGTGCGTGAAAGTAGCTTCGCCCAGCATCTCTTTCCCTCGCTCTCTCTCTCTCTCGGTTGCTGTGAGACCGTTTCCATTGCATTTGGCCTTTGGTATTGAGCACAAGCACGGCCATGTCCAGCACCAATCGCAAAAATGGAAACTAAAGACGATATGTAGGATTGATCTAAAAAATATGTTGAAGAACTTGTTCCGCAGAGATTCGAGCAATTATAAAGCGGGATATGGAAGCATAAGACTGAATGGTAAAAACTACTGGGGATAACAAGAACGCAATTGCGAAATGGCCTCACAGAATGACAATTTGTCGATGGGATCGCTCATAAGGATCGGAAACAGCAATAACGATTCAAGAAAAGGATCGAAAGTAAAAGTACAGGTCCGAGTTACACAGTGAATTCAATGCCTAATGGCGTAGCGCCGATAAAAAATCATCCATAGTTTAAAAAATAAGTGTACTTTTTCTGAAATATGACAGCATATACTTTTGCTTGATAACATCTACACCGCTTTTAAAACGAAATGAGAAACCTTTACGGCAGCTAAACTTTTCATGCTTTTCAATCCTAAATGGGTGAAATTTTATAAAAAGGTCATTATTTCAAAGATCACAGCAAAAAACATAGTCGCGGATAATCTCGTAAATCATATTTTTTTATGATCGAGACAGCACACTGCAGTGGCATCATGCTCTCAAATATATAATATTCTCGTATAATACAGGAAACTGGCATATTCAACCTATTATAATGTCGCAATACATTGAGATATCATGTTTTTTTATGGTTACTTCCGATGGTCTCTTAAGTATCAAGGATATACTTAGGAGTTTTTAATAATCTGTGGGTGGTAAGAAATGAACATCGCTGTCAAGGAACACACCAATCGAAATGCCTAACAATTTGTAATCATAGGTTTTAATATATGCCAAACTATGATTTAAAAAAACAAAAATTGTGTCAATTTTAATTTAGTAACGTGTGAAACATACTCTTGAGACTAATTGGGAAATCTTAGCAGTTGTCATCGGGGTTCGTGAACAATATTTTTTGCTCTGTATAAACCTGAGCATATACATATAATAAGTTTCAATCCAGAGACATCTTTAGTCCTGAAAATCCAACAAACAATCAATTATAAGCGGAGTCATTTAAGGAAAATATTATTCAAATAAGTATCTTGAATAATCAAACCCAAATTGAGTAACACGGACGGGTGTGAATATTAATGGACCTGGAAAACCTTTAGTGAATGCGCGAAAGTCTTGGAAGAAAAAGACACTTGGGAGCTGGGTTTCCGACACTTTTATCGAGGGTGTGGGCGGGTTGATTAAGGTATATTACCGACCATCCATTCCTCAAAGTCCAATCGTTAACGTCTTCGGAACGAAAACGTCGTCTCCTTCCTTCGCCGCGAGACCTCGACATACTTCTTCTCCGGAGATGATTATTAAACCACGGCGGGATTAATTCCGGTCGCCATTGTTCTTCGGTTGCGCTATGCGAATCCTACCTCCCGATAAACAGGTTTTCCGTTTCGATCACGTGTTCACATTACAAATTAGCCGTTTGGAACTCTCGCGAGTAAACGGGTATCTAAAAGGGACGGGTTGGGGAAAGAAAAAAGAGGCCCGCGCTAGGCATTCCGCGAGTAATAAGCCCCAAGGTGAACGGGGAACTGATGAGATCGGCTAAGGGATGGAAGGAGACGGCTATCGGCAGAGGGATGATGGGCCGTTGAATGCGCCCGTGAGGACTCGAACGCAAGGCATACTCACTATCTCTCTCTCTCTCTCTCTCTCGAGAAACGCGAAAAAAATCTGCATCGACTTGAGGAATCAACCTTGACCAGTGAGGCAAAGAGTGGAACTGCAATAATATCCACACTACGTAAATCGCCAGTTTTAACAGCAAAAATGCAACAAGCAAATCTCGAAGTAATAAAATATGTTGTTCCAAAAAGTATGATACGAAATAATTCTGTGCATTCAACATATAGGAGAACTTCTACATAAACTCATCCATAACCAGACTCGTTATCAGTGTAAAGTGGCAACACTCTTCAAGAGAGACAAGTGTTCATGTTTCCTCCGCATTATCCAGAATATAAATTGGTTATTTTTTCAATAAATAGAAGTGCTTACTTTTTAACACCGAATACGCACATTTAAAATTTGTTAACACTTAAATATTCCTCGTAAGACTGTAATAAAACCGAATGTTGGCTTGATATGCTAGGATAGAGCTCGCCTAATGCAAAAACCCCTATATGAGATCTACGCGCCCTTAAATATTAAACAGATATGAATTTATTAAATAAAAATATTCATGATGAATTAATTCAAGTCCTCATCTTCGGAATCATCAAAAGAACGGCAGTCAACCCAATACACGTAAACTTTTGCAATGAAATTCGCCTCACCGCCACATGTATATTCTCCAAATACAAGTATTACCCAGTGAATTAGTATGATAATATGATATGATCATCCATATATAATATGTAGTATTCTTGCCGAATTCCTGTACTTTTTCTTCCACTTTCAACAGGGTAAGTTTTATGATTCTAGCAGCCTTTTACAGGTTTATCTTATTCACACACAAAATATATAATTCACTCAAACTATTCCACCAATTAAAGGTTGGGTTTCCGTGCGATTCTCAACGATAATTGGGAGTAATATTTAATATGACTGAGGACTTTCGTAGAGAATAAAATTGACATTTTTTTTAAAACCAAGTTTTCCGCTAACTTGTATATACATGTATGTGTGTGTTCACTACCATGCACTTATTTTCAGAGATTTTCACGGGATTTTTTTTTCCTTTTACTAATTCTTTAAACACCCTTCCTCTCCCTCATCCCTTACCCTTTCCACTTAAAGTTTGCACCCCCTGCCACCCACCTTTTTGGTGGATTGCGGAGTATTTGTATAGATTTAAAACTACCTCATAGTGCCCTGCATTATTTCCTTCTTCATATCTTCATAGCCTCATTTAGGATATGCTGCTAGTATTAATGGGATCCTCAGGAAGTTGAGTTGGTTGTCAAATTGGATCGCGTGCAGCGTAGGGGAGAAAGATTTGTAAAACGTTGCAATGATAAACTTAGTGAAGTATTCAAAGTATTAGAGCGGCTAGGCTGGGAATCAATCACGGAGCGAAGGTGAAATTACAGATTGAAGTTCTTGCGTAAATTGAAAGGGCGTATCTTTAGTAGTGATGTTAAAAATATATTATTGCCCCCATCGTACTACGGTAGGAAAGATCATGTCAATAAAATTAGAGAGATTAAGTATGGAACAATTAGATTTAAGATGTCATTTTGTCCACGAACGATGAGAGATCAGAATAACATTGTCCGACCGCGGTAGGGCCATATTCGGGTAAAAATTAGTCTGGGGTGTATTCACACCCTGCCACACACCCTAATGGTGGCTTGAAGGGTATTAAAATAAATAAAATAGCTCATTAGCTGATTTCATGCTCTCGCAGGCTTTTTCTCTTCACCTCCCTCCAGCCCGCTTACCCAACACTCCTCCCTCTTACCGTCCACTATCTCTCAATATTTCCTATACGCACATTCTCTGTCTTATTCGGATTTTCCCCCAGTAACTTCCTCTCTTCGCCCAACCCAATTTAAAACCTTAAGCGTTTACCTTCCTATCTGAGTAATTTAGTTTATCCACTCTTCGCCACAACCATATCTCAAAAGCCTCCAAATCTACGCCCATCCTCTTGCCTCAAAGGCCAGGTCTCACATCCATAGAGAGCTACACTCCATATTATGCTTAAGTCCTAACTAATCTTTCCTTCACACAACTCTAATTAGTGTACCCTTCACCAATTACCTTCTCATTGCGTTAACGTTTCTTTCGCTAGCGCAATTCTCCTCTAACGACTCATTTGTCGACTCAAAAACGTTTAGAAGGTTAATTAAGGGCAAGCGAGTCGCCCTGGTCTCCGTACCCGAGTCCCACTTCCGAGCATGACCGATGTGTAATGAAGCAATGTTTTTCTTCCCTTGGGTTGCACCAGCGGTGTGAAATCGCTTCAGTCGTTGGCGCAGCGGCGCCCATGATCAAGTCAAGCGTTCCAGCGACGAGTCAAAAGGTTTTCAGTCTCGCGTCTGCGAGGGAGACAAAAAAAATCTTACAAGATTCGCAGTCGCTCTCGCTGGGCGAATTCTCCGGCATAATGAACTGTCATAATTCAGGCGGGTTGGCAATCTGCTTAAAAGCACCTCTCTTATTTGTCAATCCGTTTAACTCATGGTACAACTCGAATCCTAAGAAATGAGCATTATTTAAATTCAAAACACCGCAAGAGAAACTTATCCCTCTATTTAAATTTTAATCGCAGTCGTCTGTTCGAAACGAAACGTGAGTCGTTCGATAATTTCTGAGAAAATCCAAGTGAGATGGCGCTCGTAATATAGGGAAAGGTTTCCAAATTAATAAGCCTCATCACTCACCAGACTGACGTTCAAGTTTCAGCTACATCTATCTCTTGGTTCAATTCTCCATAGTCGATTGAAGCAACATACGTTTGTTTATTTAGAAGAATGGAAAAAATAAGCTCCATGTGTTGATTAAACGCTCCCAATTTAAAGGCTTAAGATCGAAAAAGATCAAAATAACTTTTGGATGAAGTTAATGGCACATCGTTTCTTGTGTTTGCGACCCTTTACAATTGGGTAAATGAGTTTAAACGTGGCCGTGCATTCAAAAATTAATAACATCGTTCAGTGAACGTCCATTGGAAATCTACGATATTGTTTTTGGTAATCTACGAGACAAAGTTCGAAAAATTGTCGAGGCCATATCCATACGTATCACAAGCGACAGTTTCTTTAATTTGGCACAAAGTTGGGTGTGAAAAAAACCTCGGCAAAATGGCCGCCGCGTTTGCTCTCAGTGGAGAATAGGTGTAATGAGATTATCCAGCCCGCGGGCACTCCGAATACAGCCCAAAACCGAACGGAACAGTGGATAATTAACACTGAAACATGTATCCATAATATTCCATACAAAGCAATCAAACATAAGTCGAAAACAATGTAATTACATATGAATTAACAAAAAGTGTTTTTTTTTCAAAATATCAAAGAGATATCCACAAGCCCTAAATGGATTTCTACTTCATACTTTACCCCTCCAATTAAATGATCAATTTTTATTAAGTAATCTACCGGTTAAGGTAGGTTTTCCGATGGGCATAACTACCAAATAAATATTTTGTGACTCCTAACAAAACACAAAATCCATCATCCTACTCTATATCAGGTCCCTCTTCATCTCCGAGTACTTTCTTCTTCCCTTCATCCCGTCCAACATCCCTATCCTGTTCCTTCCCTTTCCTCGTTTGCCTAATATTCTCACCTCTATCACAGTCTTCAACATCCCACTGCCGGTCAATACGCCCTTCATCCACTTTTCCTGCCTCCATAGGATTGCTCCCAAAAAACCCCTCTCTTCGCCCACCATACCAAGTACTTCCTCGTTTGTTTTCTTCTCTGTCCATTTCACCTTCTCCATTCATCTCCACACCCACATTTCAAAAGCCTCCAGTCTACGTCTATCCTCTTGCCTATGTTGTGTGGAAGAAATAGAGGCAGGAAAACAATGACAATGTTGGACGGAATGTAGAGATACGGGAAGATGTAGTTTTGAAGAATAGCTCATTGTAATGCAGATTTGAAGAGTAATTATTGAGCATTATGTTAGGAGGGAATTGGAGATGCAGAAGAGAACTTAGTTATTGGATCCATTAGAAAAAATCTCCTTTGACCGGTGAAATACTCTTTTAAAGTTTAATGCTGGTTTAGGAACAAAAAAATCACAAGCATGAATCTTTGATTTTCCAAGCCAACGTATTAAATAATGAAACTCCCGGAATAGAGGGAATTAACTCTTTGAGTTAGAGCACAAAACTAGTTAAACAATTTCTCATAAAAGATATTTAACATTGAAAGTGTATGGAAAAACCTAGAATATGATAGAGCACGTGCAATTGTAACTTTTAAGAATAAAATGTTTCAACGTGGGAGAATTGAGTAAAATAGAATGCGGTGCGCGAAAGCGAACGGTTCACAGTTCAATTAAATTTCATGCGGGGAGATCAAAGGAGAGATTGGGCACACGGGTTGCGTCCGGCGAGGGGCAGCCAGCCTCTTCTGCCTCATTGGGATAAAAAACAGCCGAAATAAATACCGTACTCTGGATAAATATCGCGGGTGGCCAACGTTCCCACCTGCTTATGAACTGTTTGAGAAGAAGGGAGCAACGGGATCTGCAGATTATCGAGCAGAATACATCATTGGTAGTTACCATGGCTCCTGACAATTTCACATTGCAGTTACCATGGCTCCTGAGAAGGTCACTCAAAATTTAAACCCAGATAGCAGGCGTGAAAAGCACAAATCACGTGAAAAACCCATTCTAGATATCATATATATCACCGTTATTCAGCAGTCAACCGTTCAACGGAGGTTTAGAATGGACACAGAAAAACTAACGCCATATTTCCCAGCCTCGCCTAACAACACAAAACATCACACTGCAATGAACTGTATTTCAACTCCGTATAAATCCTTCCTCCCTACATTCTGTCCAACATCCCAAAATCATTCTGGTGTGTATTCACCCCCTGCCACACACCCTAGCAGTGGCTTGCAGGGTACATACATAAATAAATAAACAGATAGAGGTTATCACTGAATGAAAAGGGGACTAAAAAATGAACAAATTTTAGGATAATAATTTCAAATTGGGTCTATTTCCCTGAAAAATCAAACATCCACCATCTTTTAAAAGTAGTTATTTTTCTTATCTCTTGAATCAGGAAGGGTGGGGTCTATCCTTAAGAAGATAGCATTGAGATTTCACGTACATTTTGATTACATTTTCTACATTTGTAACCTCAAGTGCACTCTATGAAATGAAGTAGGTAAAACAGGGTTTTACGATGACAGTTATTACAGCAATTGGCATTAAATAATCCAAGAAATTTTGCATGCTCTTATGGCAGTGGAGGATTACAACCAAAAGATCTGTGGTTGATTAATGGTACAGAAATACATGTCTTTCTCACCAAAAACTGATACGATGTACACAATTATATTAAACCATAAAAAACCATAACATCACTGTAATCAACCCGAAGGTCGGTTTGGTAGGTGATGGTAGAGTTCACCCAGTACTAAGCCCAATACGGCGTATGAAAATTCACACATCAGAGTGGGGGGGCCAGTTCCTTTCCCTGTGCCGGTTATGGCATCCCAGGAAGATCTGGTACCTGAAAAATCACGTAGCTTGGGTGGAGCTGCAGGTGCCAAGAGACTTGCTCGGATATCGAACCCGGGACCCTCCGGTTAGCAGTCCAACGCTCTACCCACTGGACTACCATGACCCACTACAATTATATTATAGTTGTAATATTGTTAACATAACAGCACCTACCCGTCTTAATTATATTTACTAATTAACGGGGGAACAATGGCCGCAATCGCATGGTTTCGAGAACGTTTTAAAAATTAATAAAAACCTCGGAGTAGTTGAAAACCGTATATTCTCTCCCTGTCTCCTAACGACATATCCGGCATTGCATTAATATCATAACTCTTTTGTTCTAAATGCAACAAATTGGCTCATTAACTCGTGCAGTCACGATCCGATGATGATCATAGCCTAATATCAACTCAAGCTATTTACCCACAATTAAACTTTCGTGAGGAGACGGAGATTAAAAAATATATCATTTATATTCTCTCGGGGCAATTACCACAAATGTCCACTTGGATTTTTTTTTAATAATCTGGATTAAATTTTCCAAATCATCAGTACTTAAATCCGAAGACTGGTGGACTGGACCTTCTTTCAGTTTCCGACTACGTTACTCCCTAGTGACTCTTCTGAGCAGCATCCCTTTGCCCACAATTATCTCCCTCTTCCCTCAACACCTCGCCTTTCCTTTATTAAACTATTCGAATCCACGGAGTTCCACAAGGAATTGACCGGAAAATTTAATTTAGGAAACGTTGTACTTCAATTCACGAGTGCGTGGAATGTGAAACGATTTATAATTTCACGCCTTCCATTAGTATTTCGTAAATTTCATACGACTTCGGCAGAACGCACAAACGAAACCAGTGCCTTTGAGAATTATTTCTCGCCTTAGGAGACGTCTTGAATGCGCAATTGCTATGACAGGTCATTTATGCATTGCCTCCTTGTAATAATCTGAGAAAACCTAATACTACGGCAATCTAAATCCACTTACACATTCTGCGAACCGCCCATCATTGATTGATTACATGGCATGGGGTGCCAGCGGCAAACGTATGAAAATGAATGGGGAAATGAATTTAAGACACTGAATCGAAAAAGTGGAAGATTAAATGTGGAGCAGATAGATTTAAGATGTCATTCGGCTCAAAATTATTCTGGCGTGTATTCACCCCCTGCCACACACTCTAGCGGTGGCTTACAGGGAACTAAAAAACACCGTAAGAAGAAAGAGGTGAAGTGTAGAATCTACAGATTAAATATGTTATTTTTCCCACGAAAGATAAGGGAACTGTAAGCGATTGCTCTGGGCGAAAACAAGTATTTTTCTATTTTCATTATAATTAGCCAAGTACATATATTACCATTATTTCATCTAGCCCTTAGCTTACTGTACTTCTTGTTACTATAGGCCCGTCTTGCACGCATATAATATCTCAATTAGATATGTTAGAGCATGTACCGTTAGTTATCATGATCTAAATTGCTTGAATTACTTTACATAAATATTGCTTTTTTATTAAATAGTCCTATCTTTATTATACTAAAATTTGAAAAAAAAAACTATTTTTAATGTTCCATGCCTGATATTGAATCACCCCCTGCCACACACAGTGGAAATGGCTTGCATGGCACCATGTACAGGGCACTTGTAGAAGTTAAACCATAAATGTTTTTCAACGGGTTGCTTTATCATGAAACTCGCCGATGGCATGAATGAATTTTTTTTACAACCGGATGGGAAACAATAGGAAGAAGCATACTTTATCAACAAGAGTGTGGCGTGGGGCAGGATGGAAATTTGCGCACTTTAAATTGCTAATGGCAACAACGCGTCCAGCGAAACACATTGGTATTAGCTTTCCGGGCAATCTTGCGCAGGTGGGAACTTAAAAGAGATAAATTTCTGGTGAAAGTTGCCCCGAGATAGCTACCCGAATCGACCGCTTCCAAGCGAACACCACCTAGACCACAGACAAAGCAACACACGCGATGTGATGAAGTATCGCGATCGAATGAATCAGCGCGTCCGAAGTTGCATTAAAAAGGACAATATCGATGTAGATAAATTCGCTTTTTAAAAATAAACGTACCATGCTCTTGAGTTCCTGGTAGGTGAACATAGATACTTCGACGTCTCAATCAATGCACTAATGAGGCTGATAGAGCATAATAAATATGGATGCCCAGCATTAAAATTACATAAGAATAGGTTGTTATCATTAGTATCTTCTCCAGCAATGTAAACTCGTGCAGTGGAGGGGCAAAGACTGTACAGTTCACTGAGGAGATGTGAATTCCTCGGGGAGTCATAGTAATGTCGTAAGAAACTGTACTCGAAGGAAAGAGGCGTAGCGAATATTTCTATTCGTGAAGCCTAGCCAGGGATGGAAAAATTTGACTCTTATGTACTCCTACAACTTACCCCGCAAGCCGCTGTAAAGGTGTGTGGCGGGGGATGTTATGGCACCTGCCGTTCATTGATGAATATGAACTTATACCTGCGCAAGTACAACACGCATTATTTACATCACGTAATAACAATAACTAAATCATTTAATTTTGCTATTATACGGAAAATGTTGGGGGTGTCGGAGTTTAGTTAAGATTATGTATTGTAAGAGGGAAGAATTAGTAGTTAAATCTGTAGGTGGCCACATCTTCCTTATCTCTCTCATTTAATTCTGGTGGTCCAAACTGTCAATGTAATGCGGACCGTAATAAATCCCTCAGTGTCCCTGGTAAACTCGCATGACTTCTATCAATGTATTCGTCTAAAAACTTAGACTCGCGTGCCCTCTTAGAATATTGAACAAATCTATCATATTTTCTCTGAACTTTATCCAATTTATTACATAACATATCTTCTTATTTAAAGTGCTGGCTTCTCGATTGGTTCAAAAATGTTCAGTAAATGCAATGTTGACCAACTTTGCAAGGTCCAGTGGACGGACGGATGTATCACTACCCTCGGAATATAAATTACGAACACCTGTCCCCTCTTCCATGTCTATCACTCAGGACTTTTTAAAAAAGAAAACCCATGATAATAAAACCTCAAGTTTCATTTAATGAGTGGAGTTAATTTTCGGAAAAAAACATAATTCTCCATTACGTAATTCATTCTAACTTCCAATTACGTAAAAACCGTAAACGTACCATAAGGACATTTTGTTTCCGTTCAATGCAAATACACATTTCATTACTTCAGCGGAAAGAACACAATAGAAATACCTGCGAAGAAAGAAAAAAAACACCCATTAAAGAAACATGACTTCATCAAACGAATAGCGGAGAAATACCGAATGAGCTTAAGGAGTATTTATTGTGCGGATGCAGATGAATATCGAATCGAGAACCGGATCTGAATACAAGTAAGTAGAATCGAAAAACACTAATCGATTTTTTTCAAAAAAAAATCGCGACTCGTATTGTAAAATAATCGATTAGAGCAGCGAGCGGGAATCGCCCACATCCCCGAGGGCAACCCACGCTACCGAACGGGAGAGTGAGACGTATTGGAGGAGCGAACTGGTTCTCCCGAGAGAATAAACTGGTGTGCAACACCGGTATGCATGCATGTATCTCCGTGAGAGGGGAAACGAAGAATGGAGCGCAGAGGAAGGGAAGAGAGGGAGGGAGTCTTCCTGCACCTGTCGTCTTTTTCCTCCGACTCCTTTAAGCATCCTACCTCCCTCCCTCCCCCCTTACCATCGGGAAGTCTCCCGATTTCCTGTCGTTTCGTCGAAAGGACAGGGAGGAGGATGAGGAGAGCATATGGGTCATAACCTGTTCCTTTTGGCTCTCGAGTTCTAGCCTGGATTCTTATTGATTTTTTTTAAATCTCTCTCCAGATTGAGGGGCAGCGTCTTGACATTAGATCAAGTGTGGAGCCTTCCTCTTTGAAACGGACTCGACAAGATTTTCTACAAACGCTGAGGAGCCCATTCCGATGGGAGCACATTTTTACGACTACATCTACACAATACACAGCATATCGTCGCAGAGGTGAGTGGCGTGGGGTGCTGTAACGACTTTTATTTATTTTTACATACTGCATAAATATATATATATATATATATATATATATATAATATATATATATATACATTTTTTTTGGTTTTTTTAAGGTAATCTACCGGTTAAGGTAGGTTTTCGGATGGACACAACGAAGAAATATATATTTTGCGACTACTAACAAAACACAAAATCAAGTATCCTACTCTACATCAAGTCCCTCTTCATCCCTGTGTACGCCCTTCTTCCTTTCACCCCCTCCAACATCCCTATCCTGTTCCTTCCCTTTCCTCTTTTGCCCAAAATTCTCCCCTCTATCACAGTCTTCAACGTGCCTCTGCCGGTCACTACCCCCTTCAGCCACTTTTCCTGCCTCCATAGGATTGCTCCCAGCAAACGCCTCTCTCTCTTCGCCCACCATACCAAGTACTTCCTCGTTTGTTTTCTTCTCTGTCCATTTTACCTTCTCCATTCTTCTCCACACCCACATTTCAAAAGCCACACATATATATATATATATATATATATATATATATATATATATATATATATATATAATATATATATATATATGGCTCAGGAGGTAGAGAGTTGGACTGCTGACCGGAGGGCCCGGGTTCGATTTCCGGGCAAGGCACTCTGGGCACCTGCAGCTCCACCCAAGCTAAAGTGATTTTTTGGGTACCAGATCTACCTGGGAAACCATAACCGGCATAGGGAAAGGAACTGCCCCCCCCTTCCCTGATGTGTGAATTTCACACGCCGTCGGACTTAGCACTGGGTGAACTTTACCATCACCCACCAAACCGACCTTCGGGTTGATTACTGTTTTATATAAAATTATATAGTCCTTCTTTCACTGTAGGAGGGTGGTTTGGCTACCTAAAATTCGGAATATGTGAGAGTTTTATTTCTACGTGTTTCTGTGTTTTCGTTCGCTAATGCTATCTCGCCTCTCCCGTTTAAAGTATTATTCACTTCCGTGAGACATTCCTTCAAAATTTATATATATTGTATATATGCATATATATTATAAATAAATTTATATATATATATATGTATATATATATATATATATATATATTTTTATATATATATATATATATATATATATATATATATATATGTATATACGATGTGTGTTCAAAAATTAAGTTGATTATTCAAATTTTGCGGGTAATATACATTCGATGTTATTTTTTCTGTTTTGCTGTGATGGTTCACGTATCCCAAATATTTATTTACAGTTTTAACGATATAGCATGTGTAGTTTGCTATTGACAGATACAAATGTTAGACGTGTTTTGGTGTGCTCGGCGAATTTCTGCTTTAAAAAAATGGACCAAAGAGTTTGCATCAAATTTTGTGTTGGAAATGACATTTAGTGCTCTGAATCCCTTGAAATGTGGCATTCGGTGAGTCTGCTCTGAGTAAAAGAATGTTTAAATGTGGCACAAGCTCTTCCAAGATGGCCGAAAATACGCCAATGGCCAACCTCGCTCTGGACGCCCCAGCACGTCAACGACAGATCAAAAAGTTTGAAGCAGTGAAGAAAATTGTTTTGAAAAATCGTCGAATCACCATTAGAGAAGTTGCTGAGGATGTTGGCATATAGTTTGGCTCGTGCCATATAATTTCTTCGAATGTTTTGGGCATAAGACGGGTATCAGTGAAGTTCGTTCCAAAACTGCTTAATTTGGACCAGAGGAGCCGTCGTATGAGCATCGCTCAAGAGCTTTTGAATGACGTCAATGATGATCCTGATTTGCTCAAAAGGATCATAAATGGTGACGAATCATGGTTATATGGTTATAACGTCGAAACCAAAGCCCAATCGTCCCAATGGAAGAACGCAGGAGAACCAAGACCGAAAAAAGCACGCAAAGTTCGATCAAATGTCACGGTTTTGCTTATTTTTTTCGATTACCTTGGCGTAGTGCATCAGGAGTTCTTACCACAAGGACGTACGGTCCAAAAGGAGTATTAATTTGAAGTTATGCGCCGTTTGCGAGGAGCATCACTAAAAAAAACGTCCAGAATTGTGAAAAACAAATCATAACTTTTTCATCACGATAATGCACCTGCTCCCTAATCGTTGCTTGTGAGATATTTTTTGGTCAAGAATAACACCACAAGCATGCCTCAGCCACCATATTCACCGGATTTGCCCCCCTCCGACTTTTTCCTGTTCCCAAAACTGAAGAGACCTATGCAAGGACATAGATTTGCGACGATTGAGGAGATAAAGACTGCATCGCTAGAAGAGCTCATGGCTATACCATAAAGTGCTCATCAGAATTGCTTCGAGGATGGGAAAAAGCGTTGGCACGAGTGTACTGTACATTGGGGGGATTACTTTGAAGGGGACAAATTAAATATTGAAGAATAAATAAATATTTTTTCATAAAAATATAAAGTCACCTTACTTTTTGTATGCATATAACACCTCGTATGTATGTGTGTGTGTATATATATATATATATATATATATATATATATATATATATTTTTTTTTTTTTTTTTAAGGTAATCTACCGGTTAAGGTAGGTTTTTGGATGGACACAACTACCAAACAAATATTTTATTACTCCTAACAAAACACAAAATCCATCATCCTACTCTATATCAGGTCCCTCTTCATCTCTGAGTACTTTCTTCCTCCCTTCATCCCGTCCAACATCCCTATCCTGTTCCTTCCCTTTCCTCCTTTCCCTCAAGCTTAACATTAAAATAGGAGGGCAAAAACTAGAGCAGGTAGAGCAGTTTACGTATCTCGGTAGTGTTTTGGACCAACACGGTCAAAGTAGTAGGGACGTAAGGAGAAGAATTGCGCTAGGCAAAGAGGCTTTCACAAGGAGGAGGGAGTTGATGACGGGGACTTTGAGTAAGGATGTTAAGAAAAGACTCGTAAAAACTTTGATATGGAGCGTAGCTATGTACGGCGCGGAAACTTGGTCATTGAAGCAGGAGGATAGACGTAGATTGGAGGCTTTTGAAATGTGGGTGTGGAGAAGAATGGAGAAGGTGAAATGGACAGAGAAGAAAACAAATGAGAAAGTACTTGGTATGGTGGGCGAGGAGAGGGGTTTGTTGGGAGAAATCCTATGGAGGCAGGAAAAGTGGATGAAGGGGGTATTGACTGGCAGCGGGATGTTGAAGACTGTAATTGAGGGGAGAATGTTGGGCAGGCGAGGAAAAGGAAGGAACAGGATAGGGATGTTGGACGGGATGAAGGGAGGAAGAAAGTACTCAGAGGTGAAGAGGGACCTGATGTAAAGTAGGATGTTGTGTTTTGCTAGGGGCCACAAATTATTTAATTAGTAATTACGTCCATCCAAAAACCAACCTTAACCGGTAGATTACCTAATAATAATAATAATTATATATATATATATATATATATATATATATATATATATATATATATATATGTGTGTGTGTATAAAAACACACATACATCTTTAACGAATTGCCTTTGTCGTTTGCAGTCTTCATCTTCTGATAGAAGGCCTTCATCACTCCTGGCTAAATGCTGTCTGAATAGAAAAATTCTCCCGCTTGTTCCAGGGTGTCTTCTCTTTGTCTTATTTTGAATTTATCATTCCCACTTCGACTACAGACCATTACCTTTTTACTTACACCATATGTGATTATTTATTATGTGTTAAGTCTCCTAGCATGATATCGATTATGGACGGTGCTAAAAACTCTTATAGCGCCTCGCGCACTTCAAAAACACTTGCCCCACACTATATCTTTCCTCACTGCCCCCACCTTCCATCATTTCATCCAAAATGAAAAAAGTGCACCTTTCCTCCCTCTTTCGCGGTCACCTGCCACGTATCATCCCTTCTATCGCAGGCTACAACATCTCTCACCCCGCCATTTCTAGCACTGCTCGTTTGTCCTGCCTTATTTCCTCTATCCTTCTTTCATACCCACATTTGAAAATTTCCATCTACGCTCATCCTATTTCCCTTCGTATTTTATTTTCGGGATCGTACATCGCCCCATTCGATATTTAAGTCTTCACTATCCTTTTTCTTTACGTCTTTACCCATGAGATTTTACCATCAGCTGGGAAAAAATTTCCTTCGCTAACGAAGTTCTCTTCTTTAATGCCTTCACCACGTACTTTCCTCAATTTCATACAAAATACTTCCGAATAATTCCCACTTTGACGCTTAAATTTCCATCGCGGTAACTTCATTACTTTCATTAGCTTAAGATTTATTTTCATCTCATATACGTCACGCCGATTACGTAATGCCATCAACAATGAAATCCCTTTGACGAGTGGCTTAATAAATCTTGATCATTGGCATATCTAATCGAGTTTATCTACTCCCCGCCTACTTCCATTCCTGTCGCCAGCCCCTCCCATGCCTCTCTCACAATTCTCTCCACAGCGCTAAAGTTAAAAAGGATGACAATAAAGGGCAATCTGTCTTCCTCCACTATCCATCACCACCTATCCCGACTCTCCATCCACAACCTTGTGTGGCTTAATTATGCGGCATGATTCATGGACAAGTTTCATCCAATAGTAAGACGCTAAAAACAAAATTAGCTTAAACTTTCCATTCTATCGTAATTATCATTGCTCTTTTTTCACATATCCCCCTCCTGCAACATATTCCTCACCTTAGTAACTAACGTCTAACACTTGGTAATAGCTCAACGAAATGCATTCGCTGCTTGCGAAATTCAGCTTTGTCTTATAGTCTTTCCAAACTGCTTTTCTTCCATTATTGATGATTTCAAAATTGATCCATCAGTCTTCTATATACACGTTAACTCCGTCGTACGTTAATTCGACGAGTAAGACATTCATTTTCCATAGTGATTTTCTTATTTTACCATCAATCAGTTTCGCAAGCATTACAAATTCGTCTAATATCTTTGTCAAATAATTTTCAGCGGTGGCGGATCCAATGCAAGGGAGGGTCTCCACCATTTTGCCCCATTTGCGGAATATTATTTGGTTTTGATAAAATTTAAAATTAATATCATTTGCATTTCCGACGCTAATTTTTAACACTTTTGGTTCCCAGAGTACAAAATGATCTACTGGAGAGTGTTTGGGATCCCTAAATTTTGTCCAATTAGTTTAAATGATTACATGATTTCCAGCATACTTTACAGAAAGAAAATTTCATAGGAACTGTGCGTTCCGTGGCACGCATAGCCAGAAGATAAATGATGAGGAGACGCGTACACCCGCGCAGATTTCTCAATAGCTCAAGTGGTTGGAGCATCAGTCCGGCAAGTCGAAAGATCCGGTGTTCAAGTCCCGGTCAAGGAAATATTTTTACGCTTGTGATCTCCTCGATTCTACCTTCCCCACCACTTCCGTGCTCCTGTTTTATTGTGTTCCTATCCTTTTTCCTTATATCCATTTCCATTTGAATGAATATTTTTTCGCCATGTGGCGGGATTTCGTGTTTGAATGTGTATTTGGCCAATGTGGCTCTTCTCTTTCTTCTGGCTATTCGTGCCACGAAACGCAGTTCCTATCCTTTATTATGTTTTATGATTGCTTTCCTAGTGTCCTTTCCTCTTGTGTGTCGTCTACTTCTTCTTTGGTGGGCGAAACAGCTCCCTAACGCCATCTCTTGGCCAAAGAAACGGGGCACTTGGTTGCATAAAGCCCCCGCAGATTTCGGTGTAAATTACGTTTCTTCGATAGCTCAAGCAGTAAGAGCATCGGCCCGGCAAGTTGAAAGATCCCGGTGCTCAAGTTCCGGTCAAGGAAATATTTTTGCATTATTGGGCATTATCTTTTCCATTTTTTTATCAGCAACTCTTGTCAACCCTCTCTTGAGATCCCTCACCTAATCCTGTATCTTAACATAACTTTGTTCAACTGATTCTAGTGGTTATTATTTCTTTACTCCCATTCCCAGTGGGTAGAGCACTGGGCTAATGACTGATGGGCCCGGATTCAATTATCTGGTATACCTCTTGGTACCCTCAGATTCATCTTAACTGCACACACATTATTTTTCAGAAACCAAATCTTCCTGGGAAACCACAGGCAGCACAGGAAAGGAATGATTGCTTTATTATTGAACTGCATTACCGTTTTGTGTCAATGTCACATGCTGTTGGACTTAAAATTGTGTGAGCTCTAGTCTCACCTATGAAATCGGCCTTCAGGTCAATTTTTCTTCTCATTAAAAATATATCTAGTTATATCTAGAAGTAAAAATATAGTTGTAAGTATATCTATATTTAGGAGAGGCGAGTAAATGTATGATATGGAGTGTTTTTATGTGCAGCGTAGAGACATGGTCACTGAAGCAGGATGATAGACATATATTGGAGGCTTTTGAAATGTGGGTGTGGAGAATGATGGAGAAGGCAAAGTGGACAGAAAGGAGAACAAATGAGGATGTGTTCAGCATGGTGAAAGGGGAGGAAAGGGGATTGTTGGAAGAAATCTTAAGGAGGCATGAAAAATGGATGCAAAGCATATTGATTGGCAGTGGGATGTTGAAGACTGTGATAGAGGGAAGAATGTTGGGCAAGCATGGAAGGGGCGGACATAGGATAGGGATGTTGGACGACATGAAGGCAGGAAGAAAGCATATGGAAATATAGAGGGGTATCATGTATTTTTGGATGTCAGCGAATGTTTTTTTGTTCAGGAGAGGCAAGTAAATTTATTGTTGCACAGTTACACATTTATTGTTGGAATCGAGCCCGGGGCCCTCCTGTCAGCAGTCCAACGCTCTATCCCCTGGACTGCCGTGACCCACGACTTAACTGGTAGAGTGGCAATAATAATTTTTATTATAAATACTATAATTAGGATGACTTAATGGAACCATAAATACCTATAGTACATCATGGTAATAAATCAAAACAATCAGTGACAGAGTTAAGAAGCTCTCCTACAGCTTACATTGTAAAGAGGTTTAATCTGTTGGTATCATGTATTCATATTTACTCTTTTACTTGTAATCTAATCAGGTGCTTCCTGTTTTATGATCTACTATCTAAATCCTCTCTCTCTCTATCTTTCTATGTTATCATCATTTTGCTAAGTCCTCCACATTCCAATGCAAGCGTATGTTTCATCTCAAGACTCCTTTACAATCAAGAAACTTTGAGAACAAAATAAATTATCACATCGTTGGGAATAGCATAATATTTACAAAGAAAAATGCAGAAGAATCATACGCTTCAGACAGCTCACAATTAATAGCCAACAAAATGATCACAGCCTAGTCCAAAATGGAAATCGATGATGCCCCACAAATCATTCATGCAATTGATGTTCTCACCTATTCCCCTCCAGATCACATACCAATACAAGTCCTAATTTCACCATAGGCAATAGGCAAAGTGATGTTCCCTTGGCAAATGTAACAGTCCAGAGCAGCATGAGGCACACGAATGTCCAGGTGTGTGCAGTTGGGTGACAGCACAATGTATAATCAACAACAACACAGTTACACCAGCCAATAGCTATGAAGCATGGCCATTTCGGTTTTTCTCTAGTGGATTTCATTACAAAATATCTTAATTTTCCATTAATACCCATCAATGGCAGGTGTGTGCACTTGAGATTACACAACAATGTCGTATATCCTCATTGTGATACCCAGGATGAGGTAAACAGAGAAATTCTAGAAGGAATTAATGAACTGGAAAGGGTTATGTTAGCAGGGGGGAAAAAATTGGCACCTACTTACAGCTAATAAGGCAATGACAGAAAGGATAACTTAAAGATAGCAAGGCTAGCTGAAAAAGCTAGCCTTGCTAGCAAGGCACCAAGTCATGCAATTAAACTTCCTCTTCAAAGTGGCTTTGATAAACAAATATCATTAAGAATCCTGAAGTTTTCTTTAATTCAGGTGATTCAAGAAAGCTTCCCACAATGCTTTGCTTCTTTTTTCAAGCTTCTTTTGCATCTGTTGCACCCATACATTGTTCCAATGCTGCTCGTCTATTCTTGAGACGTACTATACCTATTCTTTGGAAGGCTTTTCAACAATATTCACTCCTGGTTTACTTGACCTCCATACGCTCCTTTCAAACTAATTACTCCAATCTCATACATCTCATTTTTGTGATTCAACTATCAGCCATTCTCTAAACCGCCATAACTTCTTGTACACTTCCCCATAAAATCAGTGCTTTCAATTCACCTTTTTTCCAGGCTAACTCATTCTTCACCCTATATACCTCCTATTCCACCACAAACCCTCCTCAAGTACTGCCTAACAGTGCATTTATGCTTATCCTAGCATATTCAAGTTTCTCTCATTTCTAAGCCTTGCCTAACAAAAGACAACCTGACACCCTACACTGAAATAAACTCTTCTTCAATTCTAGCACCATCTGCCTCCCTTCATTCCATTTAATGTTTCCCCTTCCTTGTCTATCTAATGTTCTCCCTTCTATCACAGTCTTCAGCATTCCATAATCAATCAAAATGCATTTTTGCTGCTTTAAACCATCATCATTTTACAAACAATATCCCCTACCATTTCAAGATACATATATCCATAGGAAATGATAAAAGAGGCATAGGAAAGGCTGGAAGCTGGAGTGAAGTTGGAGGAGAACTCTTCAATTAAGCTAAATTTGTGGATGATTAAGCAGTAATTAGGCAGTCGACGAGAGGGTTAAAATAATTACCTAGTTCATCGCAGAATTGGTGTGATTCGCATGGGATGGTAATTAATCTTAAAAAATGAAGTTTATGAGATTCTCAAGAAGTAGGAATTCTAAGATATAATTTGAAATTAATTACATATATATATATATATATATATATATATATATATATATATATATATATATATATATATATATATATATATATATATCCCAAGCTAAAGTGATTTTTTGGGTACCAGATCTTCCTGGGAAACCATAACCGGCACAGGGAAAGGAACTGGCCCCCCCTACCCTGATGTGTTAATTTCACACACTGTATAGGGCTTAGTACTGGGTGAACTCTACCATCACCTACTAAACCGACCTTCGGGTTGATTACTGTGTTTATGGTTTATATATATATATATGGTTTATATATATATATATATATACATATATATATATATATACACACACACACACATATATCTATTTAAAAACACAGATGCAGATTTTTAGAGTATAGAAACACAAAGAAAGGACACTCACAATTTGTTATTTGACGTTTCGACAGCTCGGCTGTCGTCTTCAGAATCTGAAGCTTTCTTTTCAGAAAGCGAGGGATCTACGATCCCTCTTGCTTTCCTTTTCATACACTCAGGGCATTCATTCATTCATTCTGCAATCATTTTATTCACCCCAACTCAAGCTCCTTTCTCAGTACACCTATCACATTTCAAGTACCAATTGTCAATTCAACACTGGCATGTAAATCTATGGATGGATCAATCTTATACAGCTTACACAACATGCAATCAGGGTATTGATTGTCCCAGACTTTTTACTGACATAAAAAATTAATGATAGTTTTAGTATTCAACGTTACCTGCCTTTGTGGGCCAACATCAAAAGAACAACAAAAAGGGTTTTTAATTAGTGAAGAGTACTACATATAGTGCCTGTACTTTTTGCAATGGACAATGAACAGCTTGGAAGGATATGTACTATGCTTTGTGGTAACTTGCATTTATCATAACGTGGCATATTATTTTACATCCAAGGCAATTGTAACCTACCTGGCAATTAGCATATTACAACTATGAAACTGAATGAAATAAAATCATACTACTATATGCCATGTGCAGCATTACATAAAAATAGGAATCATAACTCAAGCTCAAGCAATAAAATAGCAAGGTGTTGTGATGACTGACATATTTATCCTGACAAGAGAGACCTTATCTTTCATTAAAGCCATATGCCTCCAAATATTGAAAATTTGTACTTCTAGTCTCTATACTCATTTTCTTATTTATCCACTATCCTCTAATAAATATAAAAATAATCTTTCCTTACTTTTTGCCATTGTGCAGAGGCCTCATTAGATGGGTTCCGAAATTTAACAAGTGGCAGAAAAAGCAGTTGACTAAAAATGTGGATCCATCCAGGGTGCTTTCCACCAAATAAGTAATTTTATCCTCTATCAGGTAGATTAATATAATTCCATTGCCAAGTCATTAAAAGACTTATGAATCCTAAACAAATGACATACAAGGGATTTTTAGCCAAATCACTAAATTATTAAACGTAAACATAGATAGAAAAAAATAATCTATTGGATACAAAGCAATCTTTATTATCATTATTCATTCATCAAAGAGCAATTATTGCCACTAAAGATGTAGCCAAAAGAAAAACATATAAACACATACATTTATTACTGTGGTGAAGAGATGCGCATGTATTATAATTTCCTTATTGAGAAGTCCAGTTCAAAATATTCACTCAAAGAATACAAGTGGCTTGAAATCAACCAATCTTCAATTAAATTTTTGAACCTATTATGGCTAGTCTGTCTTGAGGCATGGGGAAGTTTGTCATAGAATTTTAAGGCAAGGCTATCCGACTGGTTGAAGATTTTGGACAATTTGCACTGGGTAATGTCTAACATATTCCTTGACCTTGTATTATGGCTGTGTATATTACCTCTTAATACATAGTTAATTATAATATCTTTTATATGAATGAAGCACTGGTGAATGCATTATGTTAAATACCATCATCATCACTCTTAGCCTGACAAATAATTGACCACAGTGCTGTGATCATGATGTTCAGAGCTGGTTATAATCCTAACTGCTTTCTTATGTACCATAAGCAGAGTGTTTGTGTCACTTGCATGCCCCCAAAGCCTTGAGGCCATAAGTTAGGTGACTTTGGGAAAAGGCAAAATAGGGACGTCTCAAATTTTCCTCAGGAAATACAGCTTTAAAGTCTCCTGATTATGAAGAGATTCTTGGAATGCTTTTTATTAACATCATAATAATTCTTTTTTGCAGTTACATTACTTTCCCAGGAAAGATTAGAGTCATAACAGTTTCAGGTTTAACTTTGTGGAATTCCTTCATGATGAGGGTAAAAAAAGAAACTTTGCACTTTCACATAAAGAATGAGTGCGTGTTCTTTATGTGGAAGTCCCAAGTTTCTTTTTTTTACCCTCAAGATTAGAGTCAATAAAAAAACCCAATGAGCTTGACAAAGCTTTGAGCTTTACCAGCAGTTCTAAGGTCACATGTAAGATATTGTGTTTTTTCACAATTGAAAAATAGTTAACTAGCTGAGACCGAGTCACTAGCTTGTTGTTACACGTATTTCAGCACTTCATGTGCCTGCTCAGGAATTTGACTTGTATTTATAAAAGTAGTGTCATCAGCATACAGCATACAGTTTCAGATCATAATTTGGGGCTAACAAATTGTAATATCAGATTAAAGAGGATAAAACAGGAAGACAGGTGAGGTAATATAATGGAGAAGCATTGACTGAGACAAAAAGAAAGAAGTGCCCAGAGGCAGAGGGAAAAATTATGAGTGAGGACAGAGAAATGGGTAAAATAGAAGAAAGGCAGGAACAGCTCAAAAACAGGATATTGAAAGCTGCAAACAAAACTATAGGAATTGCCAATTGGAAAATGACAAGTAAGCCATGGATTACAGATGAGATGATTAGGAAGATAGATGAAAGAAGGAAATGGAAGAATGTAAGCAGAGAATTAGGAAGAAGGAAGTAAAAAGACTTGGATTATAAACTGGGGTGAGCTACTAGTTGGGTAAAAGAAACACGGTGGAGGATGCTGTGCAAGGATATGGAAAGTTTAGAGAGGATGAGTGAAATTGGTACACTGCATAGGAAGGTAAAAGCACTATCAGGATGTGAGTAGAGAAAATCACACAGAGTACACTACAAAATACAAGGCGGGAAAATTGTAAATTAACCCAGGAAAGATTGAAGAAAGATGGAAGGAATGCATAGAGGATCTATTGGTAAGGATATTAGGCCAGCAAATTTAGCTATTGACAGAGAACATGCAGACGAGGATAGCTGAGGTCCAGGGATACTTAATTGGGAGAATAAAAGGCACTAAGGGAATTGAAACCAAATAAGATCAAGGGGATAGACAACATTCCTGTGGAATTACGTAAAGGTTTAGAAAAATGTGGAAGGAAGAGTTTTTATGAAGTAATTCATAGCAATTATGAGAGTGGAATTCAGCTGGAAGATTTCATCAGATCAGTGTTAGTTCCTATTCCAAAAAAAGATAAAGGAAGCCATGGGTGAGGACTATAAAACAATAATTTTGATTTCACATGTAGCTAAAGTGGTACTCAGGATCACCATTAGGAGGATAGAGGGGAGGGCAAATTTAAGTAAGGGATGACAATGTTGGGTTCTGAAGCATACAATCTGGATGCATCTGCCTGTTTCACAGATGACAAGAAGGCATTCGATAAAGTAAGTTGAGTAGAATTCATGATTGCATTGTAGAAAATATGTGCATTAGGAGTTGATTGGAGGGATAGGTGACTTATCTGTAAACAGTGCATTTCTGAGACTGCTCAGGTGCAAGTGGCAGAGAGAGGGAGTCTGGATGGGCAGTGTTAGCAGGAGAAATAAAACAAGGGTGTCCACTAGCACCTGTACTTTTTAACACATATGTAGAGATAATAGTTGAAGCGGTATGGGAATAACTGGATATAGAAATAAAAATTGGTGATGAATCAATTAATTCTGTTAGTTTTGCAGATGATCAAACTTTAGTTTGGCAGTCAGCCAAGGGACACAATCATTGGTGAGCACATTAGAAAATCAGAGTGTTAAGTTTGGCATGGAGATCGATGCAAACAAAACAAAGTTCATAAGGCTTTGAAAAGGAAGAAGGCTTGGATAAACATTTACATTGTAGGGCAAAAACTAGAGCAATTGGAATATGTTTACTTACTTGAGAGTATTTTGGAGCAAGATGGCCAAAGTAGTAGGAACATAAGAAGAATATTATGTAAAAATCTTTCATAAGGATAAAGTTGCTGACAGGGACCCTGAGCAAGGATGTTAAGAAATGTGTGAAATTAGTGAAAACTATGATATGGAGCAGAGACTTGGTCATTGAAGCAAGATGATAGGCATATGTTGGAGACTTCTTTAATAAGAGTATGGACGGAGAAGGTGAAGTGGACTGAAAGGAAAACAAATAAGTTGGTGCTGGTTATGATGGGGGAGGAGAGGAAATTGTTGGGATAATTCATAAGGCAACAGAAAAAATGGATGGAAAGTATATTGCTTGCTTGGCCTTGGAATATTGAAGACAGTGACTGAGGGGAGAATGTTAGGAAAACTAGGAAGCAAAAGGAATAGGATAGGGATATAGTACAGAATGAAGGAAGTATTTGGTATTGAAGAAGGGTTCATTATAGTACATGGCGTCACGTTATGTCCGCTTAGGCAAGGCTAAGAAATGTAGGAGTGTTAAGTTTGGCTCCCCCTTTGAGTTTTTATAGATGCACTGGTGAATTACATGTTTGATGTAAAGGTTTATTTATACTGTGGACCAACAGAAGTTGACCACAGTGGGCAATAATCACTCCTGATGGGGCTTCTCATGGCAGATTGATTCTAGGTTATGAGCCAGACAAAAGACATTCCTTAGTATGACGTATTGCTAACTCAAATAAATGACAGCAAAGAAACAAAGTATGGCCACTAGAATGATGATGAAATGTATAAACTCTTGCTTAAGGCAGAGGGAACTCACCTCATTTATATCTCTATTTGAAACATTAATAATGAAGGACAACGATGAAACTTGGAAACATAAGGCTTGATGAAAAATAAATGGCTAAATATCCTTTTATAATCTTATCCTTTAAGATATAAATTGCTCTTTCAAAATCAAACAGGTTCACTTCCAAATCCCTGATGGAACAATTGGATCAAAAAAGTCTTTTTAAAACACCATCATCCCACCGATTATCTTCTTAATAGTCTTTCCCCATGAGTTTATAGACTGGCAAATGACCCAGCATCTAATGTGGATATCACACACATGATTATCAATGTCTATTTAGAAGGATAGTTATGGAAGAAACTTATTGTTGAAACCTTAAAAATAGCTTAGTGTTTCATTTATTAATCCTTATTGATTGGTATTCTTGTTTGAGCTTTCATATACAAGCCTATGTACACATTTTTCTTCTTTTTTTCCCCTCTATACTTTTCCCAAAAACATTAAGCTTTTTTTTTAGCATTAAACAGATTATTTTAGCATTCATGCATTTCTATGAATGTGCATGAATTTCTTTGTGAATTCTCATTAATAAATATGAATATTGACAAGAAACAGCCAACAATATGAGGGAAATTAACTCCAGTGGTGAGTTAAGGGCAAAATGGCAGCAAATCACACAAGATAGAAAATACTCGGAGTGACTGCAGCAAGAAAAACCAAGCATTAAGGTTTAATACTACATTCAGATTCAAGTGACATTATAAGCATAAGTTATCATCACCACAGTAAACCTAATGGCTAGATTCAGACCTTTGTCCTTACAATTATCACATACCTTGGAGGACTTGAGCAGCAGTTTTGACTCACATGTCTAACTGCTCTGAATCATTTCTGATTTTATCTCACGTTAGACCATGGCAGGCCTTCTTTTTCCCAACCCAATTCTTTTCCTTCCAAAACACAAGCTTCAACATCCCACTGCCTCACTTGCTTTGCCAACCTTATAATTTCACCCAGGAACTTCCTCTCTTTCCCTATCATTTTCAATCCTTCTCCATATGTCCTGCTCTCTAGCTTTTTTTCTGCACAACCACAGCTTGAAAAGTCTCTCTCTGAAAATATTTGTCTACCTTCCTGAAAATCTGATTTCAGAACCATTTGATGTTCCATATTCCAGAACTTCTAATATTCTAATCATTTAAATCCTCCACCCTAAAATACTTTATCCACTAACAGAATGCTTCTCTTAATGTTCTGGCTTCTGTGTTCATTTCCCAACAAAATGCTGCACAGGAAATGTACTTCATATAGGGCCAGTACATCTACAGTGAACTATACCACCTACTATACAATTTATGCCATCTCACTTTTAACGTTTGATTTAGCTTCTTAAGAATTATCTTCATTCCATTTTTTCAGATTCAGATTCCAGGATGCCGTCATTATCAGGACGGCATCCTGGAATCAATTAAACAATGACTCAATCCTAGGCTGCATTGCGAACTAACTAAAACATAATCAACCACAATTCTTAACAACTTAATCATGAGACTGCTGCACCTTCCAAGTATTACCACTCTTCCAAGTCCATTAATATTTGTTCAAACAAATTATAGCTAATTTCAAAGCTGATTTCTACAGGTACCCAGAGTTTTATCAAATATTCATTGCACTTAGAATATATTGGAAGGCTGCGGTGGAAGTTCAGGCACCAGATGTTCCAATAAACATTTTTTCAACTATAAACCATCCAAATTAATCAACCAGAAAGTTGGTTTGACAGGATTTGGTAGAGTTCACCCATTACTAAACCATTAATAGAGTGGAAACTTCCCAAAGCGTGAAATTCACATGTTAGGATAAAAGAGGGCGAGTTCCTTTCCCGTTGCTACGTGCAGTTTCAAAGGAAGACCTGGTACCCGAGATTTCACACAGCTTGGGTGAAGCTGAGTGTGTACAGAGGTATCACCAAGAATCAAACATGGGCCCTCAGGTCAGTAGTCCTATAACATCACCCTATTACAGTACCAGTACCCACACTGCAGTACAACTATAAACATTTGTTTTAATAATAAACATATTTACAATGAATTACAAATGGTTTATATGTAATCAGTTTGTTTGATTCAGACTACATATATATTAATATATGCACATTAATTTGCACTAAGCATTATTCTACCACATGTATAACCTTACCTTGAGCCAGCATTGAAACAATATCCCTCATACTGTTAGGGCATAGGATTATGTGAAAATGAATTAATTTTGAGCACGGGTGACTATTGATAAGGATCCAATTGGAATGGAAGTGTTGACGTTCCTAGGTGGGTACTGAAGAGCAAGGAAAAGAATGGTATTCATATACAGTTATGGATCAAAAATTCCTTTTGATTTATGACTTACTGACAGCCCCAGTTTATCATTGTCAAGGTATCTAACTCTTTAAGCAGCCACCTAGTAGTTGTTAACCCTAGTTTTATCATGCTGACTATTACTGACAGAAATAATATTTGTCCCTAGGCTTGCGTGTTCCTATGAAAAAAGGTTGCATTTGTGGATATACTTAAGACCGATTCTAAACGACAAGACACTGAACGTGCCACTCAAACTCTAAATGCCAGAAGTCAATGAGAATTTCTGGAACCTGCTGCATGTAAAATAAGAACAAGTTAGTCTGATCTTGGGAGTGCATGTAAAGCTCTCGCAAGAGAAAAAGATCCATTACCTGGCACTACGAATCATGATGCTGATAATACTACAGCCAATGGTAGTTTGTGGTGGTTCACCACAAGAGAAACAAATGGAAAAAGCTGTACAATGTGGTCAGGAACAATTCTTTCATAAAAGAGGAATCAACCTTCATAGGTGTCCCACGTTATCTATATCTGTATATTGGACAGGTTAATCCTGATACCACTCCTGATGAAAGAGTTAAACATCTTTGCAAGAAATTACCCAAGAGTAACTTTCACTGTGAGAAATTTTGCTTTCTGTCCTTTTAAACCACCAGCTACCATGAATCTATAAGAAGAACTGTTTAATAGTGCAATCTGGCCTGATGAGGTGGTTGCTGGGAAAATCTTTTCCCCCAAAAGTGTCTGCACCCAATATTCGTGTGTGTGGGGAAGACAGTTCCCCATGCAGTAATATCTTGAATGATAACACTGTTGTTTTGATTTGTGTGGTTGCTGTTCAGTCAGACCCCTGTAAAAGTGTCTCATCCCCAGAATTTCTCCTGAAAGAAGTCCATCAAACCTCACCAGAGCCATCTCAGGTTTTGAAAGTATTCCCTTCAGTGGGTGTTGCTATCTCCTCAGCCTCTTGTATGTACAATAAACCAAATACTCATTAACAAACGGGTGCTCAGAAGCCAAAACATTTATGATTAGCACCTTTAAATTGTAACTCCCACAAAAAATCTAATGATATCCTAGTGCTCAATGTGCAGTGCCTTAGAAACAAATTAAGCCAAATTGAACACTTGCTTAATCTTAGGAAATGTGATATCATTTGTTTAATGGAGCACTGGCTTCATGAGGATGAAGTGGACTTCTATCTCCTTCAAGGATTAACTCTTTGGCCCCTCTCTATACTGTTGCAAATCACTTAAAAATGGGGGCGTGTGTGCATATTTTACATAAGACATTTTAGAGTGTAAGACTTAAGATGTGGAGGTTTCTGTGTTGCCTTGCACTTCCAAATTGCTGCTGCTTTCTTAAAGATTTATAACTTAATTGTTGTCTCCATATATCGCTCACCTAAATGCAATTTTAGTGTCTCCTGTAATCAATCTTTCTTCACAACAATAATGCTAATACTGTCATTGGGACTGACTTAAATGTTGGTTGATATGGCCTGTGATTCAAGGTACAGTGCTCAAATTGATATTTTACTCAGGCCCTAATCTTTATTGTGCCAACTCACAACCCACACGTACATTTAAGAGAAAATCTGCAGTGGAACTATTATGAGGTTAAAAAGAAATCCAACTGATGCTACCCTTAAAATGTAGAATGAGCTCAGAAGGGAATATCATAAGAAACCAACACTGGCTAAACACAATGGAGCATTTATTGACAGCTCCTAAAAATAAATGTAAAGCTACCTGGTCAATCATAAGGAAAATAGGTCCTTCAACTAATGTAACAAAAGATAACGTAATACATCCATATGAATTTAATAACTCCTTCACAAGTTCCTTAAACAACATTCTTATTAAAATCTCTAACTAGAATCTGGATTTTAAAGATTGCCTCTTTAGGCAGTTAGATATAGATCTCCTAAGGAAACTTTTCGCTGGAAGTGAGTTACCCCATCTGAAATAGTAAAAGTAGTAGCTAAATTTAAGAGATCCTAAAAGGAGAAATGTCTATGGTCTCTCTAATGATATAATTAAGGGCATTGTTCATCAAATTTCCTTCCCACAGTCTGTGGTCATCAATTCCTGTTTCTGGTCTCAACACTTTCCTGATGTCCAAAGGACTCTGAAGTAATACAAATTTGTAAGCAAAGTAATAAAAACCATCCAAAAAATTACCAATTTATCTTCACCACTGCTGTCATTGACAAAGTCATTGAGGCTATTGGCAGTGCCCATATACTTACGTATCCAGAAAGAAAGAACTGACTCAGATCCTAACATTTTGGCTTTAGACCTGGAAAGTCTACTGAGCAAGCTGTTGACTTTGTCTTAAAACAAATACTGTATGCTTTTGAAGATAAGCTGTGCTTTTCCCTCTCATTTTTTTTACCTCTCCTCAGCATTTGATTGTGTACACCACCAAATCCTCATTCAAAAGCTGCAGTACTGTTTAATCCAGGGCTCTCAATTTAAAATACATGGCCTAACATTTAAAAAACCATAAACAAATGATAGAAGTAAATTGCTGTTAATCAAAATTTTTGTGAGTAAAAAAAAGTGCTCCTTAGGTGTCTATATTAGGTCCTCTGTTATATGTCGGAATTAGATTCTAAGTTATCCTGTCCTCTGTTATACTGATGATCAATGATTTACCAAGTAACAGTACCGGCTGATTGTATTCTGTTTGCTGATGACATTACTTCTATAAATACATGTAAAATCCTGAGCAGGCTCATGAAGAGCTGAAAGACATGTAACAACAAGCTGGTAATTGGTTCTTAGCTAATAAACTATTTTCAAAATGTCAAAAAACACAATATTTTATATGTGACCTTAGAACTGCTGGTAAAGCTAAAAGCTATGTCAAGCTCCCAGGGTTTTTCAATTGATTCTAATCTTTCCTGGAAATGTCATGTAGCTGCAATCTCCAAAAATATTTCCAAGAATTTCTTCCTAATCAGGAGATTTTAAAGCTGTTCCTGAGGAACATTTTAGACTTCCCTATTTTGCCTTTTCCCAAAGTCACCTAAGTTATGGCCTCAAGGCTTTGGGGACATGCAAGTGACACAAAAGCTCTGCTTATTTTACATTGGAAAGCAGTTGGGATTATAACCAGCTCGGGAGATCATGATCACATCACTGTAGTCGATTATTTGTCAGGCTAAGAGTGATGATGGTCTTTAACATTATGCATTTACCAGTGCGTAATTCATGCATAAGATAATGTAAATGACTACGTATAAAGAGGCAATATACACAGCCATAATACAAGGTCAAGAAATATGTTAGACATTACCGAATGCAGATTGCCCAAAACCTTCAACCAGTCGGATAGCCTTGCCTTAAAATTGTATAAAAAACTTTCCCACATTGCATGACTAGCTATAATAGATTCAAAAATGTAATTGAGTATCGGTTTATTACAAACCACTTGTATTCTTTGAGTGAATATATTGAACTGGACTTCTCAAGAGTGAAATTATAATAATGGTATCTCTTCAACACGGCAATGAATGTATATATTTTTATATTTTTCTTTTGATGCCATACATAGTGGCAAGTGCTGCTCTTTGATGAATAAAGATTGAGGAATATGACCATGAGAGCCATATTAGTAGGATCTTAGACTCATGAGAGAGACACCCAATTAGGGCAGAACGAAGGGGAATCATATAAAGAGTGGGACCTAATCCTTCAGGCTGGGATTAGGTATAGGGCTCACAACCCTACGTGTAAAATTAGAGCCTGTAATGAAACCTCAGGGAATGATGAACAGTTTCCAAGGAATCAACCAGGAAAATGTCTCCATGCCTCAGATTTTTGGTTTGCAAATTGGAATGAATAATTTATTTACAGACCTGGAGCACTGAAAGTGCTCCAAGAACAACTCCTTAAAATAATAGACTGATGCTACTGAAATTTAGGAAATAAGATGGCTAGGGTCAGACATAGCAGAAAAATATACCACACAATATATTACACTAGCCATGAAAAACTTCATATTTTTCAGACAGCTACTTAAAAACAGAAGACATAAACAGACTGTAACAGATGTCAAAGCACTAGGACCACAAATTTGTTATGCCAGACTGAAAGGAAAATCTTCAACTACAGTACCTTCCATGTTTATCCACCAACTAAAGTAGCCCCTGATGAAGAAAAAGATGCATTCTATGAAGCCATTGAAAAGGCAGTAAAGAAATAGCCAAGAAATTATAATAAGGTAATCATGGGAGACTTCAATGCATTAACAGGCAAAGAATCATCCTTTTACTCATATATAGGATGCAACAGCCTTCATGCAGAAACCAATGACCATGAACCTTCATTTCCATTTCAGTTCACATCCAATGAATAAATAATGTGTAGCAGATTATTTGAGCCTAAATTAATAAACAAGGCTACATGGATATTTCCTGGCAACAAAACATTGAATCAGATTGAACCTGCCCTGATAAACGTAAGGCATGGATCTCATTTACTAAGTGTAAGAACGTTCAGGACATAGAAAGCAGCTGATGTGAATTCTGATCATTTCTTAGTGATATGCGCAAGAATATCAAATATAAGGAAAGAAGCATGGAGCAAAGTACACAAAGTAGAATGTAACTGAAGTCCAAGAACCAGAAATTGCTAAGATCTTATAGAAAGAAGTCACAAAAAGAATTCAAGTAATAAGAAACTTGTCAATTAAAATCAATGAAATAAGGAAAGCTATTAAACAATGTAAAATATATGACAAAAAATAGGTGCCAAAGAGAGACCATCTAGAACCTCTCGGTTTGATGATGCATGCAATAATGTATCTATTGAAAAATGAAGCCAACATTAAAAGAATTAACAGACAATGTGCTTGAGGAATATAGTGAGGATGGAAGGTAGGAAAAAAGAATACCTAAGGCAAAGAATTGTAATCATGAAAGGAGAAAAATTGAAGAATAAGATGATTTGAAAGTACAGAAATATTCAATTGTTTCTGGCTCAACCTTGTGGAAATTCATGTTAATGAAATTAAGAATACAAAGTAACTTTCCACTGTTCTTTATTAGCGTACGACCGGTTTCAACGCTCAAGCGTCATCATCAGGTACAAAAAAAAGCAAGCAAACCAAGCTTTTTTTGTACCTGATGATGACGCTTGAGCGTTGAAACCGGTCGTACACTAATAAAGAACAGTGGAAAGTTACTTTGTATTCTTAATTTCAGTACAGAAATATATTAATAATTTTTGTAGAGCAGTTAATGAAAAAAGGACAGCTCCCAACCTAAGATTAGCCAGCGCTAGAAAAAAGAATTAATATTAACCAATAAGAATGGAATACTGACTTGATAAACAGAACACTTCAGTGAACTTTCAAGCAAGAAGTACACTCAGAGAGATATGTGTCTAAGAGAGGTGGAATCATAGGATACCCAAAATAAAAAGAAGTCCATGCTGCCATCATGAAACTCCCTGGAGTTGACAGCCTTCGAGAAGAACTTCATTAAAAAATGGAGCAAATGAGCCTCTTAAGCCATTATATGGAATTTTAAAGGAAATATGGGTCATTGAAGCAATTTCTGGTGAATGGTGTGTGAAAGTGATTTGTCCCATTTATGAAACATTCGTGACCTCCCAGACTGTTCCAACTGCAGAGGAATTACTCTCTTACCTACTCCAAAAAAAGTGCCGTCAAATATATTCATGTGGCATCCTATGTAAATTATATAGTGAACCAATATCAATCTGATGTCAATACTTCATTTCGGATGACATAAATTAAAATTTATGTCAAATAGATACTATATTCTTCTCCAGCATAAATGTGATATCAGCATCACTGTCTTTGAGTGATGTAAATTAAATATCTTTCACTGTGTAAAATGGATATTTGAACAACTGTCTAAAAGTTATGTTGATTTAATATCTTTCTAAAGTAAATATGCAAATCAGCAGAGCTGACTGAGAATGATGTCAACCATACTGCCAAATTTGAGTGAAATCCATCATGATTGATATGCCACATAGCTCAGCGCTAACCCTATGAGACTAACACTAATGCCCCTTCTATTATGTCTACCCTTATGAGTTTTCAGGTGGCAGGGTGGTTAGGCTGCTTGTCTACCAATCTAAAGGCACTGGCATGATCCCAAGAATAGCCCAATTATTTTGCATTTCTTTATAAAATTTGTTGTTTATTTGCAATTATTCAATTCAAAAATATGATTCATAATTTTACTTAAACTGAAATTATAACAAATTGAAGTCATTGCCTGGTCAGCAATGTATCTATTTTATGTCAAATTTGTATCCGTCCATTAACTTCAACATATGTCAGATTTATATTGGCAAATATTAAAATTTAAAAAAAAAAGCCAATATCAGTAGCTTATGACAAATTGACTAATAAGTGATATACACATTGATGTAAAAACGTTTTCAGGTGAATATCAGTATGCTTGCCCCACAACCAAAATGGTCAAAGTAGTAGGGGTATAAGAGAGAGAATTATGGAAGTGTTTTGGGCCAACACAGTCGTAGGGACGTAAGGAGAAGAATTGCACTAGGCAAAGAGGCTTTCACTAGAAGGAGGGAGTTGATGACAGGCACAGGCAGGGGATTGGCAATGGAATGTTGAAGACTTTGATAGAGGAGGTAATGTCGGTCAAACGAGGAAGGGGCAGAAATACAACAGGGATGTTGGACAGAATGAAGAGAGGAAGGAAATATAAGGAATTGGAGAGCAGCTTGTTCGAAGGCTGGATATCAGGCTGTTTTGTTAAGAGGTACAAGGTAATTGTTGCTGTACCATTTGGCAGCTTGTGTCCATGCAAAAACCTACCTTAACAGGGTAGATTACCCATAGTAAAATAATAATCAGTATGCTGCTTGGGTAATATTCCAAACTCTACTCCCATTTTGTTGAAAAGGAAATAAAAGTACACCAATGTTGTTTTACAATATATAAATCCACAACTGACAAAGTATTCATGAAAAAGTACAGTTATCAACCCAAGAGGCACGATGATACCAATATCAGAGACAAGAAAGGGATTTAATATAAAGATGCAAAGATTTTCATGGATTTTAAAAGTGCATATGACCATGTCAACAGAGTAGAACTTTATAAAGCAATAGCAAAACTTAGAATCACAACAAATTGAAAATGCTTCATAAGGGTCACAAATATTGGCACTAATGATTGTTTAAAGATATAAAATGTCCGTTCCAATCTCTTTTCATCAGAAAAGGCCCTGAGACAAAGAGAGAGAGGCCCTGGCCAATTTGCTGTTTAATAAAGGGCTTGAGAATACTGTCAGAGATTCTGCAATATAAACTACAGGAAAGAACTACAGGAATTTTCATGTGAGGGAAATAAAAGCTGGTGCAGATGATATTAATATAACTGGTTGTTCAGTAACTGCAATACAGTAAGCATTTCTTTTCCTTGACAAGACTGCAAAAAATATGGGTCTGAAGTAAAATAAATAAAGAAAAAACTAAAAAATGTTACTACAATCACAGGAAGTCAACAGGGATCATTCCACACTGGGAGTTAATTTAATAATTGGAATATAAAATAAGTGGAATTAGTTTAATAGTTTAAATATGTCAGATAAAACTATCGCATTGCACAACAATGACATAGGTAAACCAGGAAATAAATCATGAGAATTTTATCTGCCATCAGATGTTACTGCAGCCTACAGAAACATGTAGGGATTTGCATTATCAATAAAAACCAAAATATCACTATATAATACACTAATTCGCCCTATATTTACTTATGATGCAGAAACAATTATCCATAAAAAAGACTAAGGTACAGTAGTTGCTGAGAGTTGACAAGAAAGCACTAAGGAAGATATATACCCAATGAGGGAAGGAAATCTTTGGCAGATACAATAAACCCATGAGCTGGCACATTCATATAATGAGTCTGATGTAGTGCAATACATTAAATTAGCAAGACTACATTAGGCTGATCATGTTATGAGAATTGAAGATAATGATATTCCCAAGAAAGTGCATTGCAGCCAAAAGGAAGAGAAAATAATGGATGACTTCAATTGATTGATGGAGTAAGCAGTGATGCCTGACTTCTGGGTATCCAGAGTTGTTGGGCCACTGCTTAGGACAAATAAAAATGGCAGAAGATAATTCAGTAGATCCATCACTCTTTGAAATATTTCATTTACATTTAACTCGAAAATCCACACAATCCAAGCATTTCTTTTACTATAGTTATTACTTTGAAAATTATGGATTTAAAATGCATTATCAAGACACATTGCATAGGTGATGCTTACCGTGCTAACTTAATGTGTAGAACAGTTAATAAATTAAGACTATTGAACTAAGTTGTAATAGTTAAAATAATATGCAAAAATATTATCATTTAAGTGGGGAATGTTCTGAAATACAGCGTTAGTTTTGAATGGTACTTAGCAATGAATATACATACATAAAGCATACATGATGTAATTACCACGGAATTTTGATACTTTGAATGTCATATATTTTTATGGTAATTTGATAAATTTCTTCATATTTGTACCTTATATTTTTACACAACATTGTGTATTTTATTACTGTATTCATTTGTAATTTGTAAAAGGATATGCATAAAAATAAATTAAATAAATAAGCCACTGAGGAGGTTGGCAATGAGTGACAGGGGCTTTTACTGAGCGTGGTTATGCACTGAATGGTAACAAGAATACAATATAAGGTTTCAGGAGAGTTCAGATTAAAAATATACAATGATACCATTCATTCAATCTAGCTGGCAAGAGACAATACACTTTAACTCATGACTTTTGAAAAGCTTTCGACAATGCCAGACATTCTATCTAAAACTCACAATTGGGGACCAATGAAAGGTACATCAGGGTATTAAAAGCCATATTTCGGGAAGAATTCTTATCATAAAAAATCTCCAAAACCTCTAAATGTCTAGCACCACCAGCAGTCTAAGGTTTACCACCATAGTCCTGTTATAACTTTTTTATTAATGATGTTAGGTCCCCCGTAAATATCTCCCAAAGGCAAATTATTTGGACATATGTAGAGTGTTTCCCCCACAATGTTGCAAGAATGTAAGGGACACAACGATTTGTATTGATTTCTAGACATACTATGGAATACAGCTCAATTATCAGGATTCCTTGCCACGAAAATCAGCACAAAAGTTGCTTGTGAAAGCTTCCACGGTATGATACTCTTGGAAATCCAACTATTGGGATTTTTACTGGGTAGATCCAACAGTACTGAAACAACATTGTCACCAGAATTGCAGCAGTCATTTTCATGTCAGGAACTGTTAGCCTAGCAAGATGAACCAATGCAGAAGGAAGCCTGAAGAAATGTATATGAAATTTTATTAGGACAGACGAGGAATGAGCTCACTTAAGACTATGCCCAATGGTACATGAAATTCGCAAACTAGGACTGTTCCTTCCCCTATGGCACCTGTGGTTGCCCAAGAAGACCTGAAACCTGAAAAAAAATCACACAGCTTGGATGATGAACCTGAGGGTACTCATAGGCATCTCCTACAATTAACTCCAGACCCCCAATTCGCAACGCAGCACTCTACTCATTATTTTAACAAACACTCCTGAAGCCCTGACACACTAAATTTACCTTAATCTTAAAAAAATCCACAACATATGTTTTCAGTTGTTTGATCGTAAACTTAACACTACGTGAGGCAAAATATTTGTGGTGACTTGACGCATAGCTTCAATTTACTTTATTTCTCAATGCATTTAAAGGTACATTGGACTTTTTGTATGCATGACTAAAAAACAAGTGTCTCTGCTAAGCTGATAGGTTTAAAATCGAAAACTGTGAGGTCTTCAACATTCTGTATCACTTAAATTAGTATTCTATAGGACACGATTAAACCCATTACTTTGACCTCTAACTTACACCTTAAAATTCCTCCACAAATATATGACTCTATTTGCTTTGTGACAGCATTGAGTTTTTCATATCCCCTCTCACAACTGTTACGAATATGCAGTACGATGACGAGTAACGATGGAGTGTAAGGGTATTTAGTATTCTGTTAGGCAGTACTTTCTAGCATCAGTGTGCTCCGTTTGGGTTCACCTAAACCGGTAGACTACTATTTCAGTTAGCTCACATAAAACAAAGTACCAAAATAAAAATATGTATTCTATCTCCTGATAAATACATTTGTCTACTATTATCATTATATTTTTTGATGCGTCATATGCCTGTGCTGCTTTTTGTTGCATGGTTGATGTGTTATATGTTCGATTTGTTTAGTTTGACGATGTCTATTGCATGCCTACTTAATGGCCATTAAAATTATTATCATATTTAATATTAACACGGAACCATTTAGGGTAGATACCTGACGTGCGGGAAAACATCCATTATTTCTTTCTTTGGCCTTCAACCTTTAAAACGAAAAAATATTTTCTGGGACTAAATATTTCTCTTGCCATTTCCCTTACCTCATACATAACGGACTTTTAAAATTATGCGCATTTCGAGTGTCATCCACTTCTTTTTTAATTTAGCTAATTTTGCGTTATGGTGATAGAGGAATTTGTGGACTCAGATAAAAAGCCAACATGCAGGTTCAGCAAGTTTGAAACCCAATGAGAAAACTCGTTCTTTAGATTTTGAATTGATTAGTTCGCTTGTGTCACCGTGGAGTGAAAATAAATGTGCCTATTTCATTCCTTGAGTTTGCCGCCATGCATAGTACGAAAATATTTTGAGTCTTGATAAACATAACAGTTTCAGGTTTAACCTTGTGGAATTGCTTCATGATGAGGGTAAAAAAGAAACTTTACACTTCCACAATAAAGATTTAATATTTCACGGCCATGGTTTTGATGACCACCCGATCATCATCATGTGATGATGATGCGCAGCTTCGAAACCATGGTCGTGAAATATTAAATCTTTATTGTGGAAGTGTAGAGTTTCTTTTTCCCCCTCATTTTGAGTCTTGTTTGTGCATGCTCATGTTTCGTAGGGGATTGCGGAGAAAGGTTAGAATTGATGTTTTCACCCTCGTATCTAACGAAGTCGATCCTTCGCATTCCACATCATTGGTCTCATGCGTTTGGTAGTAAATTCAAAATACGAAAGTAATACAAATCTTCGCGTGGAGCGCTTGATAACTGATTAATATTCTGAAATTTTGTATGGGCATTAATTATTGTTTGCAAATGATTAACTTTATTGGCCCAAGAAGAAGACTTGAAAGTGACTTCGTCCGGCTCATAGACCCACAGTCGTACTACAGCTTTTGCGACAGCTGCGCAGCACACATCATACACTGCGTAGTGGGTGATTTTGGGATTGGAATGGAGAATTTTTTATGAGAGTTTACTGAGGGAGGAAGGCATGTACATACGTGTCAATGTTTAAAATGATCTTAAACATGTGTCGTGTTTGTCCTCTTCGTAACTGTCCTATTCTGCCTTCAGCTATTCTGTAGCTCAGCGGTGGCCCGCGAGTATGGTGGGGTAGGCAGTCCGTACCCACGCGTGCCAGAATATTTCAGATTGTCCAAAAACAGATTTATGATGTAATTTTTTCCTCGAATGATAGGGGATCATAATAACATTGTTCGACCATATTATGGTCATGTTCGGGTAAAATTATTCTGGTGTGTATTCACCCCTGCTGCACACCCTAACGGTGGTTTGCAGGGTATATAAATAAAAACTGATTTTTGATTACTACGATTTCAGTTCCTTACCCGTTAATAAGAGTAACAAAATGTTTAAGAACCATGTGATTTGCTAATTAAATTAACATCAACAAGCATGTACCTGTGTTGACTCCTTAGCATGAATTGCCGCCTAAAGATAAATGTATAATTGTACCCAGACGTGGCGCCCATCAGCTGAGGGAAGAGCTCTACATAGTGAAGATACGATAGACTTACTTTCTTGAACTTTTCTTGCTCGTTCTCTGTCGAGGAAAATGGCACTTGAACTTCATAAAAAAGCCTCTCAAACAATACGGGCGAGAACTTGCATCTTCGTATTTTCAGTATTTATCCATACCGGCTTCGCAATAAACAACTACCATATGACATCATAGTATGTTACAAACAAGTAAATAAACAATTGAATGTCATTGAGTGAAATTTCAAATATTCTTTTGTCAAAATTTTCAGGTGAAAATATTGAAGGTAAAATCATGGAGGGCGATTCATGTAATAGTTTCTGTTGAAAAGCAACCATTTACTTGTTCGCTTATGTTAAATCCTACTATTTAACATTTTTTCCAGAATCATCTATCCTACCGCTATGGGCCTGGATGTCAAAGCCGAAGAACAGTTATTTTTGCTGGAAGTCGTAATTGAAAGTGTGACGCTGAGACTTGATCGTGACGAAATTTATGATTCACCAGAAAATCCACCATGGACAATAAGTTTTCGACTTTGTGATACATTTACATTTGAAATTAAACAAGAAGATGAAGAGCAAGCGGAAGAAAATATCTGCCCACGTACCAAAGAGTGCACGGTAAAATTTCACTCAGGAAAGTCTTGTCTCTTTACTGCTAATGCATTACGATTTTTACAAGCAATACAAGATAATCCAATTGACGTTACTGTTTACACCCAGTATGCAGATTCTGTTTATCCGGATATATTGGGGAATGGGGAGATAGAGTTTGACGATTCTATGATTTCTGAATTATGCCAAGCCCTGAAACAAGATTCTGGTAATTGGGAAACTTCCTGTAAAGGGTGCTATCCCTTGTGTGACAAACAGCTACAAGTTGGAGTCATTAAGTTATACTTACGATTGTCATTGTATGGAAAATGCATTTTATCAGAATTCAAGCTCTTAAATGGCATGGATAATATACTATTTAAAGTTCAAAAAGAAGACGAAGGAAATAAATGTTTTAAATGCGGGAAAATGAAAGCGAAACCTACGGCCAGTGAAGTATCAGATGGTGATTTTTCTGATAGTAGTTCAATTGACCCTGATCAATCCTGGAAAAATACTTACGATCGCCAAACAAATTATCTCCCTGGTGCTTCCAAATTCTATGGTGAATCAGACTATTTAAATTATGGTAGGGAAAATACAGATCCGTGTTACACATCCACTGTCACGAACAAATATGGAAGTTATCGGCAGAGCGATGATATGATGAATATGGATACTATATTAACAAAAGATGACCCGTGGCAAAGCTTCAACAAAGCTAGGGAATCGAGTCGGCCAGCAAATCGATACTCGGTTGCTGATCAAGATTTTTTATTAGCACGTAAACATTCCAATGATTCAATGGATTTCAGGAAGATTATTGGAGAAGAATTAATAAAATACCCCTTAACAGATGACACAAGAAGCTACATAGCGCCTATGCTTGATTTGGACGAAAAAACATCTACGATTGATGAGCTAAAAGTAAAGAAGGCTCCAAAATTGAAGGCCGGACCAAAACGACAGAAAAAATTAAGATCCAGAAAATTTGCCAACTTTGAACCCGGGGTCAAAATTGGCCACAAAGAATGCGTCAGACAGTCGAAGAATGTGCCAAAGAGAAGTGGATGGCTGTGGCCTGAAAAAACTAAGAAAAATCCTGGATGGAAGCCAGGAACTGTATCAAGAAAAGTCGCAGAAATGCTCGACAGTTCTAGAATTGATGGAGAAGGCGGGAAAGGTGATTTCGACAAAAAAATCCCAATAAAAAAGGAAGAAGAAAAAATCAAAGAAGTATCTCGAGATATGACAGATGTCAATCAACTTGCTAACGGCAATGAACAACCATCATTGCACTTTAAAATGTGCAATGGATCTTACATGATTTCCGTGAATCCCGCTGCCTTAGGCGATAAATCAAATCAGAGTAAAAATAAAAATGGTTTGTTCATGAGGTTGAACAAAAGAGAAGAGAACACGAATTCATCATCTTCAGATATAGAAATTGCTTTCACTACTCCCAGAATTAAATGTGAACCTCCCATGCTGGTAGAAACAAAAGAAAATATTTCTCAACATATGGTCGATGAACCATCCCTGAAAAAAAGATCGAATTCCGATATAGGAAATAACGATGAGAGAGATGACCGCGTTGGGGCTATACTATTGAGTAGAAAAGGAAAGACTGGTGGTGTAAAAAGTACGAGAAATCAAAGCAAAATAGATGCAAAAGGATTTCAAGAAATCGCGAAAATAAATAGTGCAAAAGATGAAAAGGGAATCAAAGCAAAAGTGCCGATTGAGAATGAGTCACCTAAGACAACGATATGGGAGGACGATCAAGAGACAGCAGTGAGTCAATTGCGAGCAAAACCGCCAAAGAAGAAATAAAATGATGAACATAAGTGTTTACTAACGTGCTATGAACAGGAAATAAATTGTCTAAATATTCGTAAGATATCAATTAAAAACCAGATCTGTATGACATAAAAATAAAAAATTATTGAAATTGATTTATATCCGTTTTAACTTGAGGAATAATGCATATTCAGAGTTGATAATAGGCGATTAGTAAATGGTAGTCATTAAAGGTTTTTGAATTTAGCTCGCTTCGAGGTCACTTTTGTTGTACTTACATAAAAATATATTTAGCGAAATATTAAGGTTAGAGTCAAAATAATTAATTTATAAACAATATATGAGAGCTAAAAACGGCTATACTATTTATCAAAGATGCAGATTACGTGTCATCACCTACAACAAGTTACTATTGATCGACGCGTCCGTCTCCAAATGTTGGCTCGTGCTTCCATCTATTGAGGAAACACTGTAACACTTGGTGGACTAGAGAAAGCCGCCGAAGCCGTGTTAGCTTTCGATGTCATAGTAACCCCGCCAAAAGTTTTTTATTATTTATTTATTTGACAGTCGAACTTCAATTATTGTTGATAATTTTTGAATACATTATAAATTTCCAAATGTATCTAGGGCCGAATACCTATGTCATTCATAAAGTTTAATTTTAAATTGAAAAAAGCGATATTGGGAGTGCCGTGTGCAATACACCACGTGTCCACGTGACGAGTATCAGCCATTCGAAGGCGTTGTCGCCATATTACCTGTGTGAATCTCGACTCCTTGCCGAATACAGTCTGTGGTTGCGGGATACTCATTTGCAATGAGTTCAAGTGTTTGCTATAAGTGCAATCGCACAGGTCACTTTGCTCGCGAGTGCCCCCAGGGCGGTGGGTTTGGACGTGGTCGTGAAAAGTGTTACAAATGCAACCGCTTTGGGCACTTTGCACGCGAGTGCAAGGAAGATCAAGAGAGGTGCTACCGCTGCAATGGCGTGGGACACATCGCTCGTGATTGTCAGCAGAGTCCGGACGAGCCATCCTGTTACAACTGCAACAAGACTGGTCATCTTGCCCGAGACTGTCCGGATAATTCCAAGACCTGCTATCAGTGCGGTAAAAGTGGTCACATAAGCCGTGATTGTGAGAGAGATGACCGCAAGTAACCACATCGTATCTTTGCTGTTGTATTAAGAGCTGTTCTCTGGTACTGAATTTATTACGTGTACTGGTGTAACGTGAAGGAAGGACTCTTTATTAAGGTACCAGGAACCCACTGTAACATGAAAATTTTGGCCTACAGCAATAAAAAAAATGGAAGAATGTTAACCTCTGGACTTGAAGACAGTTTTTATTTCAAAAAAGATGTACTGTTTTGTGTAATCGAGCTGTATACTGTGATTCATCTAAGAAGTCGTTTTGTCTTTGTCCTTGCTATTATTGTAAATCGGTTGTGGTTGGATAGTCAAGGGCAGCACTATTAGGTTTGCTTTGTATTGCAAATATGATCCATAGTACCTTGCAAAATGTGGTCAGAGTTCGATGGTAAGTTCTGAGCCACTGTCTTTTTTTGACTGACTCCTTGACTAAAGGTCCTTAAAAAAGTGTAACAAAATGAATGATAAGTATCAGTATGGAAATGTGTAATATTGAATAAAAATCTACATGTTGAAAATGATTTATGGTTTTGAAATTATTTTCCTTGTAGGCCTATTGCGCTGTTAATCCCTATGAAGGTCTTGTCTTACGAGTTATAGTATTGTAAGAGAGATGCAAGTATTGCATTCCGCCGTAACTAAGACTTCGGCTTCCGTAAAGGACGTCGGCTTCCATACGAAGAAGAAAGAAAAAGAGGTGAGTAAAACGGATTTGATCAAAATTGTAACCTAAAACAGTTTTAATCTACTTCTAACACACAATGGCATGGACGGGATGAGGAGAAGCATTTATTTGGCACTGAATTTGCGAAACGCGTTCACCAAAAATTCAAGATGTCGGACGACCACATGTTTTTAGTAATTCGATAATGCTGATATCTCATTTGAAAAATTATCTGTATGGTTTTAACTCTCATAAAGAGTAGTTCTATACAGAAATCTTATTTGGATGACCTAATTGTGTCAGTTTCATTCCTTTTTAAGACTTAGTGAAAGTCATCTCGATTGAGAAAATGAGTTCCGTGCAAGACGTTTATGTCCAAGAATTAACTACTTCCCAGTATGTTAAACCTATGGAAATGCATTACACGCTGGTAAATATGACTGTGCAAATAATTTAATATAAGTTTTATTGATAGCACGATCTTCGCATGAAATGGCCGCGAGCGCGTGAAATGTTTTTTCGGGAGCTATCGTGGGTGAATGGATGAGGGGATTAACCCTTGCGGAGTCAACAGTCTTGTAATTTACATCGATACCTCTATCTAAATTAATAGATTTACGTACTTAGTTATTTTACTTCAGTATTAAAGATTAACGAAATCCTTATTCAACCTGCAGCATGGCGTGCGAAAAAAATGGGATTTGCTGAAAATTCACGACAGGTATGTTTTCTTCTTCGCCCTTGATTTTACCCAACTCGCTGCTAAACGAACTTCATTACTATTTCAGTGTGGCTGTGTTGATATACAACATAACCAGGAAAGTCGTAATTTTGGTGAAACAATTTCGCCCCGGTAAGAATTTTATCATTACTAGTGGTTTTCATTGGGTTTGCATACGTTTAAAATCAATATGTTATGCAATTTATTAAATTCAACATTTGTTCTAAGTTAATTCTTTAATTTCAAACCCTTTCGTTTTCCAGCGGTGTTCTATGGTGCAATTCCGGCTAGTGATTCTAAAGGGCACATTGACTTAGCCCAATACGATCCCAGAACGGGAGTGACACTAGAGTTATGTGCAGGAATAGTTGATAAAAGCAAATCTCTAGAGGAAATTGCTCAAGATGAAGTATTGGAGGAATGTGGTTATAGCGTCCCCGTTGAAAATTTGCAACGTGTAATCCAGTACCGGTATGTAAGTCTTACTTTTACAAGTATATTGTAGGCACCTCTTTAATGTTTAATGGCACCTATTAAGTAAACAACCAATTTCGTAAAGTCAATGAGTTATTGAGTCGCTGTTTATTAGAACGATAATGGAACCCACGCGGCGTTGAAAAATATCAATGTCCACCGAGTAACGATATTAGAGAGAAATTTGTTGAGTATATTTTATATCTCAATTATCAACTTTCTCGAGTGCCTTAATATTATGTTTCACGCTTACTAACTTTTTGTTGCTCTTAAGTGAAAATTAACTCTCGTAGAAATCAAAATCTTGGACAATTTACCTCACAATAAGCTAAAAAAAATTCGATTAGTGTGCGTCATTAATTTTATTTGGGCTTGCTTAGGTCAAGTGTGGGCATCAGTGGAGATAAGCAGACTGTTTTCTATGTGGAAGTTACCGATGCTATGAAAGTTAATCCAGGTATTAGCATTGATGAATGTGCTTGATAATGTGATGTATTATAGTTCAGTCTCTTGGTAGTCACTAGTATCTTAACTTTGTTTGATTCAAGGTGGAGGAAACATAGACGAAGGAGAGTTCATTGAGGTGGTTGAACTGACTATTGCAGAAGTTAAAAAACTTTTAGCTGGACCAGAAGTTTTGAGTCCAGGAGGCTTTCTATTTGCCTTAACATGGTTCTTGCACAATAAGGGACCATTTGAATGAACTTAGTGAGGTTTGTTCAGAAGATTTAAAATATGGGTTAATAAAAGAAATAAAATGCATGGGTCAGTTGGTGTCTCACTGATTAAATATATTGGGAAATTTTATCTCTCTCTCTTGATGTTAGAGGAAATTTCCACAAACTAGTTGGTTTTCTTGGTTCATGTGAATGTAGTCCTCAATGTCTTTGAATCTGTGCACTTACTGTTTAATCTGGTATACTGAAATAAATTCATGTGTATATTGCCATAAAGGATATCCTGCTTCAGTCTTTTTGTTATTTCTCCATCTAGGAATACTGTGTTTAGTGGTTATATATATTTGTATCACCTAAGTCAGAACGTTTTGGTTAAAAGGTTAGGCCTCTTTTTTGGCTAAATTTTAACACAAATTTCCCTGCATTTTATACATTTAACATTGATGGTCAAGTGGGTTGAATATTTCATTGCTAATGAGGGTCTTTGTTCAAATGAGAGAACTGCTTCCCCAACCCCGAGCATGGAAATTTTGCTAGCTGGATGACTAGGGATCAGATTAGCGCAAACCTTTTTAATGCTTTCATTAACAATTTTATCCCATCAAATGACTTCATTGTGCTTAACATTGCTGGAGAGGACAGGATACAATTTGCATAAAAAAACAAGCTATCTGACAACTAACAATTTAGTTGGTTTTCTTTTTTCCAGCCACATTTAATTGTAGTTCCCCTAAGAAAGGTGGTAATGCTTTTTTTTGTCTTCAGTACTGCACAGAGTGTAATAATTTTCATTTGTCTAATTAATATGGAAGAAGCTATAAGGAAGTGCTGTTTGCCCATTTCCACGAAATTTATGAATGACTATAGCCACTATGTGATTAGAGAACATGCTTTTAAGAATTGTGTCAGTATGAAAACCATTAAAAGATTACTTAGCATGGAAAAAGTGTGGCAACCTGAAGTCGCTGTGCTGTAAAGCATCAAGCTTGGCCCTCTGTGTAATAGAAAAAAGTCAAGTGTCCATTTATTTAATCAATTAACCTGCAAACCATAGATACGCGAAGTGGAATTGCTGTGTATAGTCTTAAGTCAAGTGTTGGTGGATTCCCTATCAGATAAGTATGCAATTGTAATTGAAATTCATTAAAAATAAGGAGAGATTCAAGATAATGCTAGATAGAAAAATTAATGGTGGTTAAAAAATATATTTGGCAATCCACTAATGGGTTTAAAATCAAAATATTGTAATGAAAATTTTTGAAAAACTTAATGATTACATAGTCTTAATGAGTAAAAATATGATTACTCACAAAGTCTGATGATGCCTTGAACTCAAGTGGCAAGGATTATTGAGATTGCTTGAATATATTGCACCCTTTCCATGTTATTTCTAATGGGAACATATATAGTGCCTTCTGTTGAAGCCACAACATCATGAATTATTTCAAGTTATATTGATGGGAAGCTTCCTTCTTCATAATATACACTGAATTTTTTTTTGCCCACTGATAGCTACATGAATGGCCTTCTGCTGGTTTCTTACCAGTTTGCATTCTTGTGTTGCAGAGTGAATTTGAATCCACTATAATTCTCTCTTACCGCTGCAATATTCAAGATCTTCTATAAAATACCGAGAATGTAGAAAGGCATTGGATTAGTTGAAAGGTTAGCATATTGAAATTATAATGAATATATTAAAAAAAATAAAACACCTTTAATTTCAAAATAAATTGACTCACTTTTCACAAGTTAAATAAAATAAACAGTTACATAATCTTACAATGGCATTACTGTATTGTAGCCATTTAAAGTTTGTGGCAAGTTCTGCATAATATTGCAATCAGCCGTTAGCTTTATAAAAAATGTTCTTTTTTTTGCTCTTGCAATGTAATGATTAAGTGTTGGTGCCATAGCAGTTACATATGATAAACAGTCCATACGGCTGATTTCGGGGAGTAACCACTGCTCATTATTCCAAACAAATATTGTTTACATCGTCTTTAGAAAACTGTGAAGAGACCCAGGCCAAACCCCATTTCAAGTTGGTCAACACAAACTTCAGAGCTTTTGTCCACTGCTCTTCTGAATTGAACTGAATCCTGTAATTGAAAGAAAAAATATCAGGCACCTTGTTTCATTTTACCTGAAAATGAAGATGCTACCAGGCAATATTGATCAACAGGGGGGTTATTGATGCCAATTGCCTACAAATCTTCATTTTTGATGTACCATCTTAGAATGACAGCGATTTTCTTTAATTACACAGAACTTTTTCTTAAATAAGCAGGTGAGTTATGTTTTAACAAAAGTTTGGCATCAACATATGTACAAAGGTAATATCACATACATAGATCAGCATGCAAGGTGATTCACAGGAGTAAAAAACATTCAAGAGTTAAATATAGGTGATGGGTAGGAGAGTAGGTTGAGTCTGAAGTAGTGAATAAAAATACCATTCAGAGCCAGTACATCAAGTCCTCATTTTTAGTTGTAAGCTCCTGCTTTCATCACAGAACACATCTTTTCCAACCACATGCGCTAAAGGAATTGCCATATCACATAAAAGAATTTGTACATTTAACCACTGTATGACAAAAATAAGAGATTGGAGATATACCTCATTTATCAAATAGTTTCATGTTCACAGAGATTGGTTTGAGAAGATATAACTGGCAAGAAAATTCTCTGGATTGCACTGTTACATGAGACCTAATAATGTTGGTTGCTGGCATTTTACAATATTAATCACTCAATCAATATAATTAGTTGTGAGTTCAACGTTGAAGTATGCATTTGGTGTATGGTAAGGATTACGTGGAGAAAGCAGGCGTTGATTTCTTAATTCTCATCCTTATGAATCCAAACACTCTTCTTTCCAGTGGCATCATGCCTCTAGGGATAATTTCCAGGTATTATCTTCATTGGTAGCATAGATTTCCACTGTAAGTTTGGTAGTTCATTAAAATGTAGATATCCTGCACATAATATCAAAATCAGCTAGGAACATTGCCACAAAAAATAGCCATCTGGAGAAGTAAAACTGCACCCAATCAACTGGGGTACCTTTTCCATAATCAAGACAAGTAAAACCATGATATTTTTGATGAGCTTCTTAGTATCTTCACTAAGGAATTGATATAAATTACTACCACCCAATATTTCCCAAGCATTGACACAATAAATATGGGATTAAATACAAACTCTGCCTCTAATGTTGAATGAATGAATAAATAATGGATGGAAAGAAACAGCAAAGCTAAAATGTTGACATGAATGTCTAAAAAGCTGGAAAGAAATATCTGCAGTGAAAGCAAAGGAAGACCGGAGACATTTGTCCTACAGCACTCTCCATCCCATCTGGTCTTGCGCTTAAACCACCATCCAACAATTAATCCAGTCTTGGTTTCTCCAGAAGGTGAATCAAACAAATTTTTGAAATCAAATTTAAAATACTTCGCCTTTCCACATAAAACACTTTTATTACGACCTAGGTTTCGTCATGATATAACATCATCAGTGATATAATATCATCATCAATGGTATAACATCATCAGATGATGTTATACCATAACGAAACCTAGGTCGTAATAAAAGTGTTTTATGTGGAAAGGCGAAGTATTTTAAATTTAATTTCAATATGAAGAATTTCCACCAAGTGACGCCAGAAACTCTTTCATTTTTCAAACAAATTATGTTTGGATATCATTTGGATAGTGGAGATACATTTTGATTTAACATACGATTTTACTTTCAACATTGTAAATAAATGCTACACAATAAACATTTTAAACCTAATGCCCTTGATTGCAACCTATGTTTTCTGATTGATCAACCATTTGTTCATTGCCAGGTAAGAGGAAGTCAACCTCGCTCAGAAAGCATATTCCTTCACATGTTTGAACACAAAGTTCAGTGTCCCATGAATTAAAGTTAGATCACATCACTGTCATCTACAAAGATGGCAATAACAAATAACTAGGGAATTACACAATAATGATACTATTAACCTTAATTTCATGATCTTTACAACAGGGCAATGTTAAAATTTTCATGACTTTCCTCGGTAAGAATAAAATGTTGCACCTAAGTCAACACAATTTTGGAATCTAACGAAAAACATGTATTTTTATTCACAGCATACTAAAATTAGGGGAGTATCATTCTGAAAGTCAGACCAGCAATTTTCCTGTTTTATATAGCCTCAGCATAAAATAAGACAGGATTAGATTTAATGGTATCATTGAGAAAAAGATTAACTCATTTAAGGAACTCATTTCTTACTATAAATGAAAAGTGTCATGAGTTCATAGAAGGCAGAAGCAACATCTGGTATGGCATAAGCATTGTAGATCTTTCATATCTACTATGAATTAAAATTGTAAGACTATATAAAGACAACATAAGGTTTTCTTAAGACAGTAATTTACAAGGGCTTGGCTGTTAGCAGGGGTTTACTAACACAATGTATGCATTATTTTGAATCACAGTAAAGAATAGAATAGATAAAAAAGGAAAATATAAAACTATGCATGGACAGGACTTGACTAAGTAAATTTGCACTAATTCAGTACATACTTCTGTGGTGTCACAATTTTCTCTCAACCTTTGCTGACAGGAGAATATTAAGGCATGCCATAAAGAAACTTAGAAAGAAAGATTCATTAAATGTGTGGTTAAATGAAAAATCAGATATTATTTGCAATTCCTTGTGCTATATGGTGAATGAAGAGACAAATACTTTAGGATCCATTGAAGGAAGTAATAATTTGGGAATAAGACTTTTCGAAGTTTAAAAATGATCCATCAGGTTCCTAAAGAGGAGTTATATAAAAAAATGAGGATGCTGGGAAATCTAAGATAGACCTCTCTCAAAACACACAGACAAGGAATTAAACAAAGGCACTTGTGCTCACTTCTGATATGGCATGAATGATGAACCTACACTAGTTTAGCAGATTCGGAAACCCACTTAAAATAATAACAGAGATGAAAACTCGCAATTTTCCACTTCATATAGATTTATTTTTGACTAGTTTCAATGTACTACATCATTTTAATATATATAAAACATAGGATTGCAACTGATAGGACTCTCTGTACTCCTTTGTCTATCCTTCTTCCTCTAGAAGCCTTCAATCTCCGACCCTCACTTTTACCTGGTTTTCCTCCCATCCTCAAGAGCTTTTTACAAGGTATTTCTCCCCCAAACCCTCCCAACATGAGGGGACACCCTGGTTTCCCCACCTCCTATGTTTACTATATACATTGGATTCTGTACAGTGAAAGCTTCACTTGGAAATGATGTAGTACATCGAAACTAGTCAAATATAAATCCTTATTAAAGGGAAAATTGCAACAGTCTCGTCTCTGTTACTATGGAACAGATCCACCACATCACCTGAATCTGTAATTTTTACTATATAAAATAACCATACTAAAAGGAAAGACTTGTACTTTTCCACAGATTTTATAAAATGGTACAACGCGTTTCACCGACTTGTGGCATCATCAGGTACAAATTTGCTAAACAAGTCTTTCCTTTTAGTATGGATATTAAATACTTCCACGAAGTGAAGCCTGAAACAATAGAATACATAAAATAAGATACAATTATACAGAATTGATATATTTAACTATTATCTTTCCCTTGTACACACTGAAAGTGGAACAAAAGTATGACTTGAGTATGCCAAAAATCAATATAAAGACAACAGGCATCCAGTATTCCATTTATAAATAAATATGTAAATTTTATTATAAATGGCAACCTAATATAACTTCTCTTACAATCCGCATAGCAACCCAATGTGCATACGAGAGAGAAGTTGTCCTCTTTTTATCTTCCTACTTCCATCTCTAGTATCCGATAAAATTTTGGACATCACCAGGAAAATGCTTTGAGAGCTAGACAATGTTTAATACCTAATATGCACCAGATCATAATGCCACTCCAATGAGTAATCAAACATTCCAAACTATTTCATCTATTTGAACATACACACTAATTATTTCTATGTATACATTATACATACATTTTTACCTTCCCATGGTTGTCGCTATGTAAATTTGGATTCCAACGTAATTTGACTGATTAATTGATGTTCGTTCCCATATCATTATCTTATCGTGACCAATAACTAATGAAATCCCTATGATATCATTCACCTTCCACCTTGTCATGGCATTAATCAATAAAATGGTTTTGATTCCGATCATGTGTTTCTGCTTGTCACTTGTGCCATCTCCATACATTCCATTGAGATAGCAGGCAGACGACAATTTTTACTCAGCTCTATGAAAAAGTAAATTTAAAGACACACATTTGCAGAGCCAACATGTAAATACCAACATTTTTCAAAAAAGTCAAGAGGCACAAAATGTTATGGGATAAAATTTATCTATTAAATCTCATGTAGAAATTAAACCAGACATTCATCAGTCTAAACATATAACAAGGACCGACACATTTTAGGCTCTATCATGGTACAGCACCTGAAGTGTGACTGTACAATTCATTCAAGCATTGCTCTTCCTGCTGTTGGACATAGCTGTCACAATTTCTCATGCATGTGGTAAGATGCAAATTTTATACATGGATTCAGGGCATACACATGTGTTTGCATTGCACACAAGTAACTAAGGGCATCTTTCTTGAGTTTGCTCAATTAAATTTGATTAATTGAGATTAAATGAACTGGTGTTTGCATAAATTATTATTATTGATATTCTACCTTGTAAGGTAGGTTTTTGAGATGGACACATTATACATCTACAATGGTATAAAAATACATTTCTCTGCCACTGCTAACAAAACACAACATGAAGTCTGACACCACAATGAGCCCCTCTTCAATTCCACATACTTAATTCCATCCAACATATCTATCCTATTCCTACCCCTTCCTCGCTTGCCTAATGTTCTCCCCTCTATCACAGTATTCTTCAACATCCCACTGCCAATCAAAATGCCCTACATCCACTTTCCCTGCATCTTTGACTTTCTCCCAACATTTCTCTCCTCTCCTACAAAGCCTAGTATTTCTTCATCCATTCTTCTTTCCATTTTTCTTCACACATACATCCCATACTCCTCCATTCTGGGCTTATTCTTTTGCCTCAATGAAAGAGTTTCTACTCCATACAAAACTACACTCTAAATACAAATTTTCTCTAGTCTTCATCTTTAGATCCTTATTCAAGGAACATATACAAATATTCCACCCACCAAATTATCTTTTAAGTGATTTTTTTAAGTATAAAGTCCCCTTGAAATATTTTATGAAAATATATGATAAACTCAAAAAAGTTGATTAATAGTAATATACGTAGATCATCTTCATTTAAATAATTGAAAAAGTAAAATGACTGAACTACACTGTCAGCTTTGACCAATTTTATATTCATTGGATAAATAATTTACATTAATTTTTCTTTCTTTCTCTATATTGCTTAGTACACCAATTTTGGAAAGCTTTTGTTAATTTCTGCACATTGCTTGTCACATTTAACTTGGGTTTAAATGTTTGCACTGAAAAGAAAATGCTGAAGTATTCCAAGAAGATATTAAGTTTTTTCTTTCATTAAACACTTATCTAACATTAAATCAACTCTTATCTATCAATTACCAATGTTACCATCATACAATAAGGGTGCAACCATAGCACATTTTACGGTGTGATGTCAACGTAAATATAACAGAATATAGCCACAGTCATCTCCAGTCTTAATTTTCATCAGTTAGCATTCCCTTTTGTACACAGTTTTTTAATTCTAGTGTCTCTCTCAAGTCATGTAACATTCAGAAAATGTTTAGGGCATCATTCATTATAATCCTGTTGTATTTGCCTACCAAGTAAAATGTTCACCCTTCAAGGAAAACACAACACAAACTTATTTTAACCAAAGGGCTTCTTTTTAAATGTCCTTCAGATCATCCTTCCTTACAGTTACTTTAATATACATTTCGGGAAACTTCATACTAGTGAGACTGAATGAGGAATAAAATCTAACTTATGACCAAAAACTATCCCAAAGCACAATCAGGCTTTTTGTGTAAAAACCACAATTACCAACCTGAATGTTTGCTTGATAGGTGAGGGTAGAACTCACCTAGTTCTAAGCCCAAAGGCATGTGAAATTAATACATCAACGATGGTCTTCCTTTCCCAAGGCTACCTGTGGTTCCCCAGGAAAATCTGGTATGCCAAATATTACACAGCTTGTGGTGAAGCTGAAGGTGCCCAGAAGCATCTTCAGGAATCAAAAACCAGGCCCTATAGTCAGTAGTCCCACACTCTTACCACCTTTACCACCATGTCTCTTTGTGTAAATATAATTTAACAATGCGGTCCTGTGCCACCAAATATCATGGTGCTGGTGACTCAGGTATCATTTAAGGAACTACTATCAGGGAAATCAGGACTCAGCAGTGTTCAGGCAAGCACCAAATATATATAGGTGCTTGCTTATGCACGCCCATCTATGGTGCGTGCTGGGCAAACTTTCCAGAGCACCACAAAGATATTTCAGGAGGATTCTGTTGTCATTCTGAAGTTAGACTTCTCTTTCAAAGGAAGAAAGCCATTGATCTTAATCCTGAAGGAACTCATGGTCCTCTGTGACATGCTGAGAGCAATCCATCTGTTCAGAGGGTGCATTTTTTCATACAGTGAAATGGATCATTTGGGGAACTTCAATCTTTGCCATTTTAGCTGTGTATTTACTTAAGACATTAGTTTTCTCATTGGAAATTTCCAATCTCATCCCAGATTCCCTATTATTAGTTGCAGTCTATTGGCTTAGGGTAGGTTTTCGATGGACCCTGGCACTTAACACTACTGTAAGTAACCCTTAGCCACATCTAACATGGCACACGATGTCTTAGTGCCTACATACATTTTACTTTCCATAATTCCATGCAAAGTAACTTCTCTTTTCATTCTCCCTCTACTTCACTTTGCCATCATTCTTCCCATTATGAAAAAATAATATCTCCACCATCCCATTGCCTTGAAGCATCTCATGCCTTCGAATGTCATTGTATGAAAATTCCAAGCTTATCTTGGCTGCTTTAGAACTCCCAGTTCCCTTATTTCCTAGTAGCTAGACATCCTTTTCAATTCCAGGCTTGATTCTTCACATCTCCAAGACTCCCATCCCACATTAATGCCGAAATTCCATTTTCTTCCATTGCTTCCATTTTTTCACAAAAACCAACTGACGTTCTTGCTTAAGTTGTCCAATCTTGAGTTTTCTTACAGATGATTTTAAATTATTTCATTTGAAGTCATGCAAACGTGGAATACATTAACTACTTAACTCTAACGTTTTCCAATTAAGCATACCACAAGCAAATTCAAGGCAGCATCACATATGCCACATTCATATTTTCCCAATGCTACATTTGATAATGTAATGGTGACACCTATTACTGTGGGCAATGGGCTGAAATAATATTAGCAAGCACAGATTTAGTTGTTAACGTAGGTGTACTTTCCAACAGTAGGTATGGGGAGGAAGGGGTGAATATGATAAAAAAGAGGAAACACTTGATGAGGAAAAGAGGAAATTCCTGAGGTAAAACCTTAATAGAAATAGCGGATTGGCATTCACTGATGTGAATAGGAATGTACATGAAATAAACCAGAGCAATGCCTAATTGTGATAGGGTTTCTAAGGTAGTAGGCATTTGAGCCATGTCATATATATTACTAAATTGAAGAACAAACTGCTCTTATTTTCAATTAAATGTAATTATCATAACTTATTAAGCATTTTTTTCAGAAATCACTAAATAATACTCTAATTTTTAGTTTAAAATGTATAACACTTAAAGAAAGGCTTATATTAGACAACAGGAAATAAACTGAAACCCTTTGCATTTTCTACAGAAGCCTATAAAAAATTCATATCACATGCCAAGATAATTGTCAACTAATGAATGGACGTTGGCACTGTACCAACTCCCAGACATAGAGGTAATTACTACATGAAATCGTTCAGCAGCACCAATTTCAAAGTGAACATGAGATTTCATATGCATGCAACTCTGAAATTGTCAAGTTTCTTCAATTGCTTATGTTTTATCAAGTTGTTTTTAGACTAACAATGGATGACACTAATTTACATTATTCGATGTACTGTATTTCAAACTCCTAAAGAGTAAATAGTCCATTGAATGAACATACACACAGGTGTTGGGCTAATTGCATTATAACATAGAACTAAACAAAAATGTATCAAATGCTATCATCAGGACCATTATACTTCATTACGAAATGAGTTTCATGGAACTTACTTAATTGAATACGAGTTTCCAGTCGCAGAATCCTCAATTTTCCCCCTTTCCATTCTGTACGGTAAGCAGAATTCGGAATCACCTTTCTCCACCTCTTCTTTGAATTGCTGCAAACAGTCTAAGAATGCAACCATGGCAGCATCAAACTTGGTATCCCATAAAAACCTGAAGCCTCCTGAACCATATAATGGAAGCTCTCGGTGCTCAGCTAACACCTAGAAGATTGCCAGCAAATTAAATATGGTCACACAATTAAGTGATAAGGTAGCATACTAATGAAATGATATTTATTTCACGGCTAAATTTTCTGTCAACTGAATTCCAGCTGTCTAGTCTCACAACAACCATTAACATTTAACTATGCACTTCACATATAAGCTTAGAGATGACTATGACATTATTATTCCCATTAATTTGTTTGCTAGGGTAGAATAGCATTAGGATTTTGTTAGGGCAGGTTGATTGGGTAGGTATTCGTATGAAAGGAAAAATAGACTTAATTAGCATGTAGGTAATACTCTCCTGTAGTTAAGAGAGTTTTCCAATTTTTTAATTGCTTAGATTTAAGGCTTCATTGACATTGCACAAAAAGTAATGCTACTCTGTGATATGTGTTTGTTGAAACCTCAATTAGCTCCATTGTAGGTAATTAAACACTTAGTGATTTTACACAAATATTTTTTGTTAATATTACCAATTGATTTCAACATTATGCTATATAGTTGCAATTGATTCTTAATAGAAAAGAGACTGCGGAAAATTACAAGGCTATTAGTTACAACTAGAGATATCATGCTATTCCCCTAAGTTAAGTCTGAGTGAATTATTTATAGTCAACTCTTGTGTGCTAGAGCTTCAATTGGCAGTTTTACCATAGATTATAATCAGAGATGTTTCATCCCACCTGCTTCCCTCTGCAAAATAACTCTCGAATCTTTCCAAGCTTTTCCCCCAACTATCACTTCCTTTCACTCCCCACACATCTTACAGCATTGAAATTCTGTTTACAATTAACTTCACAAGAAAAAAGTATGTCTAATGAGTTATAGCCACACACAAGTTCGAACCGTAATACCAATCTGAGCAATAACATTTTACATGAAAGTTCAAAAGCATTAAACAAAATTGTTAATAGGAAATAACTTCTTCAATAAACTAGATTATTGTAAAAACTTCTTACAAAAACAAAACTCAACAAGTTACTTGCAAATTGGCGATATGTATTTAGAAATATAATTGTTTGTTTCTCCAAATAATATCTTTGGCTACATCTGCTTATTGCTGGCCATGAACCTCAGTCACAAGAAAGATAAGATAACAATTGCAACTCTTCAAGTTGGGTAGCCTATTCTCTGAAATCTGCTTACCTTTATCAACAGATGGTACTTACTGATAACTTTAAAGACAATTTATAAATATGATATTAGATATGAATATCCTTTTCCGTCTAATGAAGTCACTCATATTATTCACCCCATGGCCTTGATACTCCCTTATTTTCATCAATTAATAAGAGGGTTGTCTAATAAAGTGATGATTAATGTTTTATTCACTAAATTCACTGTGAAAAAATTTAAAATTACGCTATATTTTAAGATTAATGATTATGTTGTAAAGATTTCATTGATTTCACTCTCTGTTCAATCACTGACAGTTATTACCAAGTGGAAACATATTCAGTTTACCAATGGCAATTATGGAGGTAGTATGCAATGCTGTAAAGAACTTTTTATTAACAACGTTTTCTCTGTAATTACATCTTTAGCGCAACATGTGAGCATAAAACTAATCAGAGGGCATCTTTTAAAGGTTAGTGGGGTCGTGGAAATATTTTTAAAAGGAAAAATGATCACCCTTACCTCTATGTATGAGTGGTTCCCATAAGGAACAAGTTTAAACCTTTGAAAGGTGAGGTTCATTTTCCGTGCTAGAGCGGCAAGCAAGAGAGCGGTCTGACCCCATGCAGCATTGATTTCACTCCAGTCGACAGGAGCACTTGGCAACCGTCCGAGTCGGAAGTTATTTATCGTTCCAAAATGCCCACTGTGCCAGATGTGAAACGTAGCATTGAACACGTTTGTCTTCTTAAGCTTATCCAACTGAGTCTGTGCATAGTGCAGCTGACACTCCAAGCTTAAAAAAAATAGTATTCATCACACTAAATAGTTATGTATCACATGTCTGGTTCTTACAGAAAAGGGAAATTTAATTGCTCAAGTTTTTTTTAAAGATAGTAAACCACTTAACATTACATAATAATCATTTTTTTCAATTAGTTTGATAATAATACACCTAGATTATAGCCTATTTCAAACAACGTAAACTGATAATGGTTGCTTCTTATGGTATTCTCAGAACTAATGTATTTTACTATATTCTATGGTAATGTAATACGACAGCAATATAACAATTATACATGCATACAAATGAAATACACATATATTGAAACAAAAATTTCCAAGGGGTGATTAGTGAACAATAGGAATAAGAACCATGGAATGGATAGCAACAAAGTTTCAGTTCTTTAATAATTGTTAAAATGTCTTCTTAGTTATGTCATATGAAAGTAAAATGTATGCATAAAATAAAGTTAATTCAAAACAGGAACTAATCTAAACTAAGTAATGTCTTAAATTCTGTAGCATAACACTCAAAGCTTGAGTTAACCAATAATGAAAAACGAACTCTGCCCAAGTATAGGTGAAGTTGGAAATTTTAAAGCAGACAAAGGGTTAACAAAAATATAGTACGATCTTCATTTTACAATCTATTGTCACTGTAACAAAATTTACATAATTTTTCAGTGATGATTCCTAACTCATGGTTTTCATACATGTACATGGTAGGGTGCTAAAATCCTGATGCTAAGCATGTGTTTCCTCACTGGGTTAGTGAAACCTTCCTCAGACTTCTCTGAAGAATTATACTTAGCCACAATATCATAAACAGTTGATCTGGGGTACCCGAAGAATTGAACAACTTCACTGGGCGGATGCCCAGCACGAACACTTTTGACAATAGCAGCTTTTCGATTGTACTCTGCACTCGTATGTAACATCTCGGCCATTTTGATGTTATGACTGTTTACTAGATGCCTATAGCTTTTAAGAACGCCAATCGCGACCTCCATTGGAACTATGACATGGCGGGAAATTCAAATTGAAATTCGTCCAGATTTAAGCGCTATACCCTGGTATATGCTTGGGAAAAATTCTGTCCATACATTACTCATTTGAAGAAAAAAGAAAAAATAATGCACACACAAGTAGTGAATGCAGATGCACCTCTTTTCCACATGACACTGTACTAAAGTAGAAGTGACCTGCTTCAATTTACTGAAATTAACCACACTGTGAAATAATAACGTTGTATATCTCCACATCAGTTCATTCCATACCACACTTAACCAATGCCTACGCATCATCACCAGGTGCTCAGCCAATCACGTAGACAGGAAAAATCAAATGATATGCACAGGACATATATTGGCAAAGGATAACTAATAGGGACTCATATTCATCATATACCTATTAAAATAATGCAGTGTAGATAGTTAGAGACTAATTTGTTGCACAGTAAGGCTAGGCTTGTCTTAAATGAGAATATGGAATTCTAAGGGCTAATGAATGCAAGGGAAGCAATAATGGGAGAGTAATGACAGGACAAAAATGTTTTTGAATTAAAACATTTCAATATTATTGGCAAATTTTGATTTTGTGAAACTTAAAACTTTTTTAAAGTCCAACTATTGCAAAATTGTATTTTTAAAATAGTTTGCTGAAAATCATTTAACTATTTTTTTAAATTATTATTTCATTAAAATTTCAAGGAACTAAGAAGAGAATAGCAAAGGTAATCTGCACATGGATAATTGAGAGTTTACTGTATCATATAAATAAAATAAGCTTATTATTGATTTCTAATAGATATGAGAGATTTCAAAACAAGAGAAGAACACACACGACTGAAAGACATGAAACAACAGGCTAGTGACTGGTTCTCAGCTGATAAACTATTTTGAAATAGTGAAAAAAACACATTTTCTTATAGGTGATCTTAGAAGTGTTAGAAGCTCCAAGGATTTTTTATGAACTCTTAATCTTTCCTGGAAGAGTCATATAACTGCAATCTACCAAAAACTTTCAAAGAATTTCTTCCTAATCAGGAGACTTTAAAGCTGTATTTCCTGAGGAACATTGGAGACTTGCTTATTTTTCCTTTTTCCAAAGTCACCTAAGTTATGGCCTCAAGGCTTTGGGGACATGCAAGTCACACTAACACTCTGCTTATGTTACATAAGAAAGCAGTTAGGATTATAACCAGCTCTGGAAATCATGATCACATCACTGTAGTCAATTATTTGTCAGGATAAGAGTGATGACGGTCTTTAACATTATGCATTTACCAGTGCTTAATTCATACAAAAGATAATGTAAATAAACTATGTATTAAGAGGCAATATACACAGCCATAGTACAAGGTCAAGAAATATGTTAGACATTACCCAATGCAGATCGTACAAAACCTTTAAGTGAATATTTTGAACTGGACTTCTCAAGAGTGAAATTATAATTCATGTGTATATCTTCAACACGGTAATGAATGTATGTATTTATATTTTTTTCTTTTGATGACATATATAGTGGCAAGTGCTGCTCTTTGATGAATAAAGATTGATGAATATGACCATGAGAGCTATATTAGTAGCATCTTAGGCTGATGATAGAGCCACCCAAGTAGGGCAGAACATAAAGGAATTTAACAAAGAGTGACACCTGATCGGTATAGGAGTAATAAATTAGGTATACTATATATACACCTACTTTATTACACTCATTTGACAGGGAATGGACCCGTCACATTTGTGGAATCCAACTTTTTTATCACCTATACCTCACCATGGAAAATGACAGGCGACCAGTACAAACCTTCGAAACTCGTCCTCTGTTAGAAGAAATTCTCGTCTGTGTCGGCTGTACTCTCGGTAGTATCGCTCTTCTTCTCTCTCGAGTCTATCGCGTTCCTCTTCATGCTTCCTGATTGATTCCAAAGTGGCTGCCTCTTCCGCTTGAAGTTGTTTGAGATCTTCCTGTAGCCTCATCTCTTCGAGTCTTAACTAAAGAATAAATGATTCCAACCAACTCATCAGAGACAATAGCTTCTAACTATTCATAACATAGATGATACATTTTTCTATGCAATGAAATATACACATCTAATGTTACAATATTTTTGCCATTTTGAGATCTTTTTAAGCATGTAGATTTTGAATTTGGCAGTTTTTCACTCCCTAAAAAATAATAAATACCACATCGACTAGAAAAATAAATAGTGATGTACAGAGAAAGCCCTCAGTTTAGATATTCCTTAAAAGTTAGCAGTTTTCATCTCACATTGAATATTGTACGTATAACTATCTTCCAAAGATGTATTTTTACGCATTGATCATTATATTTCTGGCTAATAGAAGATCTCTTTTGAATAAAAGTGTCAAGAGAGCTTTCAACATAGAGAAGAAGAGTTCTAAAAAAATAAGACCAGAGAGCTAAAAATAATAGATAATTTCACCCATGCGATATGTCTCAGGCTTCAAGACGATTTGAGGACTTACTTATAAAATATAATGAGTAATTATCATTACTTTATCAACAGATAAATACCAAATAGACTTAGACGAATGAAACTTGAATGAAATTGAAAAGAAACTATCCAGCGATCATGTTTCAGTTTAAAGTACACAAAACATTATGTATTTCGAAAAATTAATTTCCGCTGAGTTTATCACCCTTACCTGTATCTTTAATTTGTAATTAAATTGCCTGATTGAAATGGATAAGACAATTATGAACATTATTCTTAAGATTTTTAAGGAATTCAAATAACCCTCATATAGAATAAATTAAGCTTATAATAGCATTTAATGCATAGGGAAAAAAAATTAAATTTAATAAATGAGATTGAATACTAAACTATGTTACCTCAACTGTTTTAAGCATAAAATATACCTCAAAATGTACCAGAATGTCCGAAATGCATCAGGTCAATCGGGAAGCAGAAAAAACACAAAGCACATGGCACCTGATGATTTTTGCTGCTCTTTGTAATTTACCTCAAATCAATTGTTAAGAAGTTAAACCACTTTCAAAGAGAAATAATGCCATTTCATTATTCATATTGTGTTAAGCCTACTTGAGCCATTATTTACTGCTCTACTACCCAATTTTATGAACAGTTCAAGGGAGTTTCTGTCTCCAAAATTTATATGAATGTTTTCCTTCTCTTAGAAGTTTGCTTTTAGAATTTTCATGTTCTATCAATGTATTGTGAATAATGTCCAAGCTTTGAAATTTATCCCAATGATTCAATGACAATTGGCTATTCAGAATCTGCGAACCAAAAAATTAAATGATCCCTGCTGCTAGTAAGATTTTAAAGCAATTGGTCAGGCAGTACATACATCTGGCCATTCATCCATGCATGGGTAACCTTGAGCAATGTGGCTTCTCAGTCATCATATCCCTTAAATGCTTCAAAATAATTAATATACAGGGTGAGGCGCTTAAATCTGGAAGAGCACACCTTTCCTTGAATGAGATATCCTCGCCCGGTTAGTGAGACCTTCCCCAGACTTCTCTGAAGCATTATACATAACCACAATATCGTACAATACAGTTGATCTGGGGTACCAGAAGAATCGAACTATTTCAAAATATAACGCCCAGCACAAACCTTTTCGATAATAGCGGCTGTTCGATTGTACTCCACACTTGTACGTAACATCTCGGCCATTTTGAGGTTATGACTGTTTACTAGATGCCTATAGCTTTCAAGAATGCCAATCACAACCTCGAGTGGAACTACAATATAGCGGGAAATTAAATTTAAATGTCTGGATTTAAGCATCGCACCCTGTTGTAGTATAGTTTAAAAATTGAAATTCATTCCATAAATCAATATATGCTTAATAGCTTACAGTTATACACATGAATATTAATACAACTATGCTTAACACTGATTGAGTACAACGAGTAACATTGATTGAGGGCAGCTAAATTTCTCTTACATTCACAGAATTGACTTCATTCTACTGTACAAAATATTTGCAAAAATGTAATCAATGTTTGATAATCTAAAATGATAGCTACCAATCAATGAACTCTTTACAATCAGTAGTTTTTAGCTTAGAAAAAGGTTTTTGTGTTAACCCATCTGCCCCATTCACCAGAACCTGCTTACGTCCATAACTAACCCACTTGAAGCTAAAGATGGGGAACATTTTATGGCAATGATAACATAATAATAATTGTTAAGAAACCATTTCAAGAGTCTCCTATATGAAGGCTTAGAAAGCATCTTTCTTATAGTGGCAGGGAAAGTACTCTTAGCTTTTGGTCTTCCTGGGCTGGCATTCAGTAAAACCCTTAGAAAATTTTAGATTCGAGCACCTCAAACTCATTTATCCTGGCAAAAATACGGATATCAATGCTTGAGAGCTCCCATCACTCTTAGGTGGTAGAAGGGATCAGCAAAGTGATAGGAAAAACATCAACAAGGAACATCTCATTAATATTTGGAGTTGCATCATGGCAGAATACATGTGGCAATAGCGTGTTAATGATGGTGATGTGTTTACATCATTTTCAAATGCAATCAAGGTTTTCTAGCCTCCCTAAGTCTGTTGTAATTGTATTGCATTAAATGTTACAATAAGACAAGTTAAAGTTGAATTATGGGTTAGTACTATTTTTATATTGTTGGTAGTCAACAAATGAGGCGGCAGCAACTATCACAGATTACTTAGTATAGATAGAATGAAGATTATTTAGACTAAATTAATATTTTCATACCTCCTCCAAGTCTTTCTCCATCGCACTGAGAGCAGTTTCCTCATCCTCCAGTTCCAATCTGAAAACCAGATTGTAAAATCAGTATAAATCATAAGCGTCTTATTAAGGTTAGAAAGGTAAACTGAACATAAATGCATAAGCATCTGTATAAATGAAAGCATGGAACTTAAGCCACTGGCTCCAAGGCATTCATAATAATAATTTTTATTTGTTCGAAGATTGGTGTATAACAGCAATATACGAGTAGAACGCATCATAATAAAAGGAATTCAGTGGAACATTTGCATACAGTGAAAAAATGCACATTTTCACCACATTTACATACATATAGGTCATATTTACATTGGTTTTATGTTTTGGTTAGACATACCATATATTATCTTTAAAAACTTCAGAGAAGCTGTAATCATTTTTCTTAGTTAGGAATGCTTTTACTTATCTTTTAAACCAAGTTATGTCTGTAATCTTTGCATTTCTGCAGTAATTTATTTTATAGGTTAGATTCATTAACTTTATTGCCCTAGGCTACCGTAGCTATGGTTTGATTGTATATGATATGCAGGTTTAAATAGGTTCTGTTACAGAGACTGCAGTATGGGGAATTTGCGTGGAAGTCCACCATATGTTACGCCTGAAACTGTGTCATTTCTCCATTTTTCTCTTCCATTCAATGTTAATTCCCTCACCCCTGATAGCTTCTCTGTTTTATGTCCTTAACTTGTTCTAGGCACTTATCTATTAGTCTTCCTTTATCAGATCTTCCCTTCAATTTTCCCTTCTGTTATGTTTCTAACTAATCCATTGCACCTCATGGTGAGTCCAATTCATTTAGCTCTATTCCGTAACATTATCCATATGGTCTTTTCATCCTCTGCTTTTATTCTCCAGCTAATACTTCCTCATTTCTCACTTTATCTCTTCATTCAGCATGATCCTCGACCACCATGTTTCAAAGGCTTCTATTCTTTGCTTTGGGTGCATTCTTCACTGATCCATTTAATTAAATGATATAATTTATAATTCGAGAAAATCAGTATCAACTAGCGACCACATATTCAAATGGGGAACAGGGTATTAAAGAATTGAAAAATCATCACAATTGGAATCATAAACTAAGTGAAGTTCAAGAGAAAATATTAATGCAAACAATTCAGGAGATTCATGGCTGTAGAATGAGGCAATCTGATGTCCCAACAGTTTCAAACTGCCTCATCCTTTTCTCCAGATACAAATGATAAGGTCTTGTATATTTCCTGAAAGAGGGACGCAAGGGCATAATAATGCTGACTGGCTTGAAATGGCTTCGGAAAATGCATGAACTTTTTCGGAATTTTTGTCAGACATAGGTTATGCCTTCAGGTTTAAGTTTCACAGTTTTACATCATTTTGGTAAAAAGATGAAATCAATAGAACAGGACTCCTTTTTCATGACAAACACTTAGACATCATTACAAAATAAGCAAAAAATGGCACAAGTTACACAGGTTGTTCACAAACAGTTGCACAAGAGTTTGCTGTCTCCGGCGTAACTTTATGGAATTTGCATTACATATTGAAATGAAATAATTGACTTTTTAATTCCACAACTCTATTTAAAAATCACAACCCAGGATTCGACGTTGAACCTGATGATGATGTTCAATGTTTAAGTTAATTATTTCATTTCAATAATTTACACAAGAGTTGGACTCAGAGAAGCTCAGACAAAATATCTATAATTGAATTTCAGGATAGGCAGTTAAGCTCGCATTTTGGTGGAGGCAAGGCTTTGCTTTCCATAAACTTGCCAGCATCAGTGCCTCCTGCACAGAGTGAAATGGGTCAGGGAAAATGGAATATCTTTACCATCAATATATCATCATTTGTCACATCAGGTTTTTTAACCTTGTTAAAAAATAGACTGTGTAATTTTAATAAATTTTTGCTTAGTAATTATTCACACCACAATTCATCAAAGACAGGGGAGGAAGTTATGTGGCAGTAGATTGAAAAGGGAATAGGAAAGGAGGCAGGTACAGAAAGAACATGTCTCCTACAAGCCAGTAAACATCAAATCTTGACCATTTTAGGACAGCAACTTATCCCAAATAAAAATTTTGAGCACGGCTGGTAAGAATTCTAGTCACTTCTGTCCAATATGTTCTGAACTAATGATCAGAACCTTCACCAATCAGACACAGGAATTACAACATTTTAAGTGCCTTACCAACATACCCAATAGTTTATTTTCTATTTGTTTACATTAACACAGAATGTAGTGTGAGCATTTTTATTGATTTCATAAAGCCATTTGATTCAATTTGGTCTTTTAAACAAGATGAAACTATTACACCAGCAGTCTAGGATGAAGTGTAACTGCAAACTATACAGTTGAGTATTCGTGCGGCATCACTCTTCATCGTAATGTCTATGCCCCATATGTTAGCCTAGTTACTTTGAACGTGTTTATACACATCAACAAACTCAGAAAAGCAATTAGTAATCTTATAGGAGGTTTCTTCTCTCTCAAGAGGCCCACTGTGCAAATCCAAATGGAATTCGTTCGGTCCCGTCTGTGTCTAAGGAAGAACGCTCATAAATAATCTCTGTTCAATCAGCTAAGAGAGTCATAATGAGAAAAATGTGATCCCATTGCATCAAAAGTGATTCTTCTAGTTCTTCCTAAGGTCACAGGTTATTTCTTTTTCTGGATTTGTCTTGAGAAGATTATTTTCCAGTCTCCTTGAATTGTGAATATGTTGCTAGGTTTATCTTGCTACAAGAACCATTGAAATCCCTATTTTTATAAACATACAAGGGGACACTCAAATAAATGGCAACATATCAGAAAGATAATGCTTTACAAGATGAATAAAACTTATTAGATTAGTGTTGCAATGCAATGCAACTCTATTTGAGCATGGTGAATGGGAGTGAAAAGAATAAAGGTGATTCTGAGATTTCAGTTAAAACAAATAACAGACAATTTGTTTACCTTGAAATTAGTGACAGTTCAAAGATTTTCACCCAAGAAACTTTAATCTTGAGAGAAATTTAAGCAGTTTTTAAGGTGATGATTTTTTCATGAGGCAATGAATCCAAATTTTTTTACAATCAAAAGAACACACAAATACAAACAATGTCCAAAAACTGGGAACTTATCAGACATAATCACTTCTGAAATGAAATAAGTTCTTTACCATTTGGAATTCTCATGGATCAAGTATGGAAATACACACCGAAGGAATATTTGAGTACTGATCCTTTTATCGCAACCAACATATTCAGAGAATTTGATCGAGAGTAGGCAGAAATTGTTGTCAACAGCATCCATAAAAGAAAACGAAATTTCATGCAACAAAAAATTTAGTCACCCTTCATTATCAAGACAGCTAATTCTCATTCCCAATCTCATTCATTGTCGGGATCAATTACTATACTAACTGCTTCCATTGTAGGAACAGATTTGAATTAAAATAATGTTAATGCTGAGGTTAGCTTGGCTTTAGAATTCATTGAAGACATTTAAGATAGATAATTACCCTCCTTTCCTTCATGTACTTCTCTTTGAAGTACGAGGTCTGTTTAAAAAGTATCGAGACTTTTGTTCCTTTTCTTTCAAAAATTATTTATTTATTGATGAATAACTATTTCGTTCCCTTCAAAGTAATCCCTATTAGATATTATACACTTGTGCCAACGTTTTTTCCAATCCCTGAAGCATTTCAAAAAATTATTTTTAGTGATCTTGCTCAGCTCCTCCTTGGATGCAGTCTTTATCTTGTACATATGAGGCAGCTGGTCTCACATTTTCAAGAAATATGCACTCCAATCATGATGAATATTGTTTCTAAAACTAATTTTCAACATACAATTGGAAATTCATGATTACCCAAAAATTACTTAAATAGCAGAATAAGGTAGTGCACAAATTTATTAGAGTAAATCAGGGTTTAAAAATGGAAGCTGTTTATCCGGATTTTGTGGTGAAATTGCGTGAAAATATAAATGGGTAGAAGTTGAACTGTCCTTCATGTACATTGATGTCACTCTCTATTTATCAAAGTTCTTTTCAATGCATATAAACTTCTATCAGATACTGGTACACACAATATATTTACTGCTAATTATGAGAAAAATTAGAACTAAAAAGACCTCATGGCTACACCATTCCATCTGAAATTTAATTTGTCAAAGATGGAACATTTACCTCTTAAGGTACTCATTGTAGTCATTCCATTCATCTTCTGTCAATCGAAGCTGCTGATCCATCAAGTCAAGCAGGCTATCCGTGCACTCCTCACATAGTGGATGGTCGACATCTGATGTGTTGGACAGGATATCAAACAGTCCAGCTGTCACCTAAGTTTATAATAAAAAAAAAACATGCCAACATGCATGAGGAGCTTCAAAATGTACAGAATACATCACCATAAAACCTTTAACACAGATCAGGCCCATGGTTCCAGTGTTGGCAATGCTTTTACCTTCTTTACCTCTTATCTAGGTAACTTCTTACCTATCTTACCTAGGTAACTTATCGACAAAAACATACATCTAGCATGTTTACGTACATGAATTGAAGTGTATGATATAAGTACAGCATACATATGAGAAAAATACACAAGAACACAAAGAAAGAAGAATTACAAAAAACAAACGCCACTTAACTTGCTTTAAAGATTCAAGTGGAAGAGTATTTCAATGCAGACGATTTTGGATTAGAATAATTAATGAAAAAAGAGAAGCTATTCTACCTCTCAGTGTCATTTTAGAGAAGAAATGAAGAAACCAAAACCAACCTTTAATGGACATATTAATCTGTGGCATGATTTTGACAGCGTGGACTGGTTGATATCCACAGTCTACACTGTCAAAAGTATGATGTTATATACTCTAAAAAAACACTGGAACAAACTACAATGAAAGGGGATTAATACAATTGCTCTATAGAGATGACGCAGCTGTGATTAGATGCGGTACAAGCAGAGAAGGATTTAACACATAGAAAGCAGCAAGACGGTGTTGTCATTTTTTCCATTATTCCCTAATATCAGCAAAAAATGAGAATTGCATAAAAATTGCCAAAATATATTAGATTTAGTCTGGAATTGGTGCCTTTTGAACAAACAAAAATTTAACTGCAAAAATTCTAATAATAATAATTAATTAAGGTTTTCACAGCGAGTTGAATTCTTTGACAATAAACAACACATGATGTTTGTCTGCAATCGGGAGATTTTTAGGATTTCAAATTGAAACCAGAAATTGGTCCTTTAGCGTGTCAGAATTGTGTTCAAAATTGATGTACCTAAAAGGTTTCATCATCAAGTGCCCAAACACGTTAAATTTCCTGCCCGCTAACATAAATTCAATCAAATATGTGAGAAAATATGAATCCTCTAAAGAAGTTTTTTGTAGAAAATGGTTATTATAATGTAAACGGCTTTTTTTAAGCATAAAACAAAGTAAGCATAAAACTTTAACATCCTTAATTTTATAATTCTTATACAGGGTGCAGCAACACAACTTCCTTTTTGTAAAAAGCAAAACTCTTTAAAAAAAAGGAAGTTATGTTGCCCCACCCTGTATCTGTTTTGTGTTCAACTCACACAATCTTTGAGATAAATGAAATTATTATTACCACTTTTGTAGTTAATGTGCACATTTACAATGCAATTAACGGGACAAAGGAGAAGGTAAATGGTTAAATATAAGGGAAAGATTATTCCATGATTTGCAGACAACAAAGCTATATTAGCAGAATAAAAATAAGACTTGATGAGGATACTAGCCACTGTGGAGAAGGTGATGAAAAAGTACCATATCAACATAAGATTATAACTAAGGTAATGGCCAACAGTTGAAGTAGGGAAGATATCCTTCAGGTAAGACCATGGAAAGCCACACTGGAAAAAGTGCAAGGGTTTTGCTATTTTGGTAGCTAGATCGCTAGAGACAGAAGAAGCCAGAAGGATTTAATAAGCCAAATAGGAAGGGCTTCTATCCAAAGAAACACCTACACTGATAGAAAATAATACTGTCTCAGACATAATGAACCATTCATTAAAACCTATTCATGTCATGCTCTTTTCTCCTGATGGTAAACCTGGACGAAAGGAGTAGCAGAGAAAATATCAGAGGCTATGGCGATTTGGTGCTGGATTGCAGTACAGTAGAATGACAAGGGCAATTAACATGTAATATGCATAAAAACTAATTGTATTATATCTCGGATGCACTGATATGAGTTATGATGAGCTTTATTATTATTATTACTTTTTATTTGATCACAATACAAAAATACCAGGTGGGTGGTGTATGTGCATGAAAGAAGGCACGTCAAAAAGGAGCAAAGACACAGGCTCAATTAAGATACATAAAAGAAATGATGCCCATAGTTACATAAATGTTTGGCACAAACCCATGAACATTGGCTGTAACATGCAATATCAAATTCAGAAAAATCCTTGATCATTAACAAGAATCAGAACATAAGCATTGCTATAAACTAAAAGTATGAACTTGCTGGCTGGGAATATTGTTGAGATATTCGTCAACCGAGTAGAACATAATGCGCTGTAGATATATTTTTAATTTATGCCTGAATGCAGCAATTCCCTTGGTATCCTCGAAACTTTTGGGTAGTTTGTTATATAATCTGATGCCCATTTCATTGGGTCCTAATCTCAATGCTTCAGTTCTTATATTCCCATAATGGATGTCATTCCTTCCTCTGGTGTAATGATTTTTTAATGACCATTTTAATGTTTTGTCAATATAAATAGTACAATACATAAACTAACACAACATAAATTCTTACATGTGATAAAGATGCAATAAAAATCATCAATTGAATTAAGGAGGTTTGAAAGTAACCAGGTGTATATCCTACTGTTGGAATTCAAGATGCAATCCGATTTCTAATGAGTGGGCAACAACTGACGACACATCACATTCAGTTAAACAACTGAATTATGAAAAGAGATGTAAGCTGAGGTGGGTCCACAATATTTACTATTCAATTTTGCATTACCCCTAATGTTATATTTATCGATGCAGATCTTAATTAGCACATTTCTAGATTAACTTTTCCATGAGCCAGGGCCTTAAAGATACATAAACTAAACACAGACATGATTCAATATCTAACAAAAAAGGCTTGCAAGAATCACATGGTGGAAAATTATCACGAGAATGAACAACTCCATTTTGTAGTAGCTAGATGTTACTAATTATAAAAGATAATCCATTGCATATTCCATTTCAGCAAAGTATTAATGTGGAATTTACGATGAAATACGCCATTTGGTGGATAATTAATTATTCACAATTTTTCCTGGTCATATTAGCGCACTCTGAGTTTATAAACGAGTACAAATTTAAACTCACTACCACTGACTATTCAAAACACACAGCGTTCAAAATTGTGACACCGTACTAGTAGAATAACTATCTTGTGACTATAACTAAGATCTGAATGGCAAAATACAGCCACAATAGAATTGTATGGTTTTTACAGGATACCTAATCGTACATGGCTTGTGACAAAATAACCTCTTCTTGAGTTTCACTCAAGGTTATAGCCAGTGCGATAACGAGTGAGCAAAACTCGATAAATACGACTAAATAATATATACTTCATGATATTTTAGTTTCACTCAAGGTCATTTAAACAGCGATAAAGCAACACTAAATTCTAGTTGAACGTCAATAATGGTGAAAATTCAGTACTAATATGGTAATTACCCATTTTTGGCTGTATTATATGATATGGTTCCTATTTTTGTCTTTATTTTGTATGCAGCAGTAGTTTTCATTTGTAGCCATTGCAGACAAGCCATTTTTGATTTCCTATCTCAGTAAATGATTTCTTTTAGTAGGTTCAAAATCCATTAAAATTATGTATGACCCTAATTCTTTCAGATTTCTTCAATATATTCTAATACACATTGTCAACAGAAGGCTCTGAAGAAAGGTTCACGTTCTCAGGGCATCACAATAATATTTTACTCCAAGAAAGATTTGGCTCTCAATACTTCATGAATAACAGTTAAATCGTCTAAAGGAATTAATGTGAAGTCAAAAATTTAAGAAACAAAGGACTGATGCATCCCAAAGTTTGTAATGTAATGTTTACCAACAGCTCAATCATAATGAATTTGTAATCAAGTGACGAATTCTTAACATAACACTGTGTCGGATCAATAAATAAGTACTTAAAATGACAATTATTATATACCTTAACGTGATGACTGAGACTCTCAGCCTCTCCTTCATCCCCAATTAGCATAAATCCACTTGCTGCATTGCTAGAGTCTGTCAGTCGGAAAGGAGGAATGTAGTGGTCCAAACTTGCTGCTTGAGATTCCAAATCAACATCTGGAGCAGGGTAAATAGGCACTATCCGAAGAAAATGATTTGCTTAAAACGATTTCTTATCTTTATGGCAATTACATATTATGGGAAGATAAACAGAATAATCATTGTATAGCTTTGCTTATGCATTCATAGCCACACAAATACAATACTACATAATATTTGCCTTACGTGATAGTTCATTCAGTGTGTGTTGGTCAAGGTTGCCAAAAGCTGGGTCCAATTTTAATGGCTGAAGGCATCTTTGGCAAAGAAAATTCACAGTAATTTTTGGTTCGACCATTTCCTCACTTCCTGGTTCGTAAAATAACAAATGCAATATGCACACGCATTGGAGAAAGACAAAATAAGGAAGACACAAAAATCAAAAATGCTATTCTTTTGGTTCCTTCATAGCTCACGCATAGAGCTCTTATCCCCCTCTGGGAGATCAGCTAATCCCGCTAATCCCCTTCGCAACTGCTTACAACACAGCTGATTCTGTTATTTTCAACGCGCCATCTGTTAGTTGCAGTTAAAAGTAATGGCGTTGTCGCCCGAGGGCAACTGAAGATTAAACGTAAATGAAACTTACTGGTCATTCGTTTGAAATAATTAAAATCTACTCACAAAACGTTAATAAATTTGATGTGTAAGCTAATATATAAATCTGTTGTCATAAATTGAAAAGTGAATTTGAATATGAAAAGGTCTAATATTTTTTACATAAATATATTTTTGCTACCTCGAATTGAAGTTTGTGCGTGCTCTATTTCGGTGGTCCATAATGTATGCACCAACTGTTGTCATAAATCAAAATGGTACTATTTTCAGCCAGGGGACATTTTTCTTAGGCCCAGCAATCACCTGTTTCTCCAAATACTTTAGACGACCACTAACTATAGAGCATAAAAGCCGATTTAAATCAAGGAACGATGCTAGTCCCGAGTTTTTGCGTACATTGTTACTGATTGTCATCAATTAACATAAAATCGTGATCTCTCAGTTTCTTTGCAATTCCGAATATACATTTCTCTGCCGAAACACTATCAGCCATTTCTTCTTCTGTTACTATTTGTAATATCAAAATGCCTTCATCAACATTAGCCATAATTAATAACTCGACATATTTAATAGCCAAGGATATTTCCCCTGAAATGCGAAAGTTCATGATAATCTTCAGGATAAAATCCTGTAAGGAAATCATCCTCTTCGTACAACGTTCAGACACCTAAATCTCACCATACCCTCAGCGCAAATCGACTTAGAAGGAATGGAGCAATGGCTAAAACTTAAAGAGCTTTTACATCATTCTTTCGGATTCCCTAAAAATCGACTTGGTAATCCACAAGTTCGAGAACAAAGTGATCGAGCTACCTTTTCCTTGCATATTTTTCATTCAGAAACCTTTGATTCACTTCGCAAAACTTGCGTGTTTTCCGGAAAAGCTCTTCAGTATAGCCCTGTTTCATCTACATCATAAATTTGACATGATTGTAAAGCATATTCAATCACCAATGTAAGCTATTTTATCCTAAATGGTTCACAACTTCAACTCTCATGACTTCACAAATGTCCGTCTTTTATCACAAAAATAATGTCTCCTCCGAATACGTTCCAACCAACCACTACATGCAGATAATTTTTCCGCATGTACCTAAGTGTTTGGCAAGTTTGCGTTACATTTTGAATTTCAGTGCCACTAATTCCTACCCCAATTGAACACCTCTGTGCTTACCACCAAAGGACTGCTTAAACTAGATGTTTATCGTATGGAACGGGGGAATCCGACTGTCTAACTACAATTTACCAACATTATTCTAATCAGTCTTCCAGGGCCTCACTGGAATATTTGCTTACCAAGACTTCCAGTTGATATTCTGGGTATTAACATCAAACTTCAAAGCAAAAATTTCTTGATTCTGTCCTTCATCTTTTTCAAATTAGACACAGTCTGTTTAGCTATACCAATGGCAACAGAGACCCCAGCATCAAAATTCTCAAGCACCTTTACCTTAACTACAATGTTATGATTCCTTTTTGTAGCACCATTTTACCACAAGAACTCAAAACAATTAGGCATGGACTTCATTATTTACAGAAGCAACTGGAGAGAACTGGCCATTAATTGTTAATAAATTTGTCGCGACTAAGCAACACATGGAATTTTGATGAGCAGGTTAATGATTTGCTTCATGTAGCACTGGTTATGCAGAATTTTCAATGCTACTAGAAAAATGATGAATTATTGAAATATGGTTTTCATTCATGCCCACATAAACTTGCAAGCAAAATGTATTCTTGGCAAAGTATCAAAGTGCAGTTAGGTTGTGACTCCATATAAGAAACCACCCTTATTTAGTGGCCCGATTCAGTCCTAATAAAGTGGGTATCCAAATCAGCAGATCTGGATTAGCAAGGATTTATTTAATACATTTAAACTTTTTCAAAGGGATAACAAAACCCATTAGGAAAACCTCAAACTTTGGCCTAAGTTAGGAAAAATACACTCTTATTATAGCATCTGTCAGGGCAAATTAGAAAACTGATAAAAGGCCTTCAGTATTTTAATGTGTTTGGTCGTGTTTCAATCTTGCCTTCACAATGCCTATGCATGTGCACTAGTGATACACCATGGTAGTTGAAACTGAGGTAAGTTGAAACAGAAGTATTGAGTTGACCAGGCGGAGGAGGGATAATCTTTGCATAAGTGAAATGTAGGAAGAACAATATTTATAGATTCATTTCATGCACCTCTTTAGACTGCAAAAATGGGCGGTAAGAATCCTAGGAAAAGTTCCAAGGGCAAGCAGTTGTAGACAACCAACCTAGAACTTGCAATCTCCAGTTTCATCCCTCATAAACAAGAGACACACCACCCTTTCAATTCATCCTCCCTCCATCCATTGACATATTTCTAAAAACTATATATCACAGATTTAAGATTCTGCAGTGTAACACTTGCCCTTAATAGAATTTAAGAGAAAACCAAGACAATGGACTCACTCTTATAGAGTAACAACATGGTCTGAAAATGGTGAGTTGTTAGGATAAGGGAATAAAAACTTGATTTACTATAATACTAAAATATTGTTTCATTATAGGCATGCAACATATCATACCATAAAAATATCAATCTAATAAAAATACTAATTATATTTAATATCATTTTTGTAATGAAATGAGGGAATGCTCATGAAAATTTCTTGACAGAAACACATATTCAGGCTTCCTACCCAAAGGGCCCGGGTTCAAATTCCGGCGGGTTGAATATTTTTCAGTAGTATTTCGATCCCTACTTGAGGTGCTTTATGGAAGGCAATTTGGGTGAGTATGCCATCTGTCAGATGGGACGTTAAGCTGTAGACCCCTTGGCACCTTTCGTTTAGAGTAGGTTAATGCCAATGCCAGGTTTCTCTCCATCCTTCAACCTTTCCTGTCCATCCTTAATGGCATAAATGACCTCAGCTGCCAGTCGCTTCCTGTAAATGCTACTACTACCACATATTCAGAATCCCAAAATAAGGAAAAAACAAAATCATAATTACTAAGGAAAAATTGGCCTCCTACCATATGATTTTTAAAAAATTTGATCAAGAAATGAAAATAAGCACATGAAACAATTATCTTCACCTAACAATTTTAGAAAAAATTGATTGTTACGCTAGTGATGATTCTGAAATTGGATTTTACTGTAAAAAAAATTAGTAAGTTCAATTTCTGGTTAAATTATAGTAGGAGCTTCAAGAGAATACCATAGAATATTTATATCATCATATAATAAATACTGAAAAGGTACTAGAGTTATTAATATTTAACTTTCGTCACAGTTTGCCAACATTACTGAGTCAAATATGACTACAAATGTATATTTAATTAAAACTGCATGTCCTATTAATTTTCCCTATTGAGAACCTAGCAGCGGTATTACGAGGGTCATCCGGAAAGTAGTACCCGTTCGTGAAATAAAGACACAAAAGTAAATATTAACAAACATAAAAAATTTTATTTGAAAGAGGATACTTTAAACTGCTTCTCAACATAATCTCCAAGCAAATTAAGGCATTTGTCATAACGTGTGACAAGTTTCTGTATTCCTGCTGCATAGTCCTTCGCCGCCAGCTCATTGAGATACGCGAGGGACCCATCTTGCACAAATTTTTGCATAATGCAGATGGTGTTTAACAATTTCATGAACAATTGTTCGAGAAACATTGGGAAAATGCTCACAGATGTCATCAATTGTGACGCGCCGATCGTTCCTCACGAATTCGTCAACTGAGCTCACCAGTTGGTCTGTAATGACAGACGGTCTCTCCGAACGCTCATCGTCGTGTGTGTTCCCCCTCCCCATGTTGAAGTTGCGACACCACCGCCGAACAGACGACTCGTCCATTACATTGTCTCCATACACCTCCTTTAATTGGCGATGAATATCACATGGGCGAACGTTTCTTGCATTGAGGAATTTAATCACTGCCCTCACTTCACAACTGGCGGCGTTCTCAATTTTTTTAAACATTGTAAACAATCACAGAAACAACACAGGCAATGCTAGCGTCACGCAACTTGGCTCAGAGAAGGCAGACAAGCCACTGAAGCTATCTGACCTCGTCCAGCGGCTACTCGCGTCGTCAGCACTTCATGTGGCACGAACGGGTACTACTTTCCGGATGACCCTCGTATTAAGACCAAAAATTTCTGGATTTGAAATGTTGTGCTAAATTTGATAAATACTATGTTATTTAAAGAAAAATGGATAAGCAGGAGACCACTGTACGTCACCATGAAAAATAATAGTGTGTCCAACTTGACATGACTGCTTTTATACGACTTTCCTCTGTGAGTAATGCAGTTTACTAGTCAAATAAGTGGGTAGGTTTCTTGTCTTCTCATCAATAGTCTTCAGTCACAAGTCATGCCTTGGGCAGGAGCGTTATACGAACTAATCTTTGGAAAACCTGATGGCAAGTCACATTCACAGTGAAAGAATTACTCATCACAAAAGCATTATTCACTTAGAGCAGGATTTCTGGCCTGCTTTAGTCAATTAGCACCCTAAAAAGGGGGGCAAAATCCTTTCCGTCTACCAGCCATGGTTACCCAGCAAGTTCTAGCACCCAAAAAATCACACAGCTAGGGTGAAGCTGAGGGTGCCCAAAGGCATGACCCTCCGGTCAGTTGCTCCAATGCTCTACCCCTGGACTAACACATCCAGATCATAAATAAACTTAGTAATCAACCTGAAGGTTGGTTTGGTAGAGGTCACCCAGTACTAAGCCCGACGGCATGTGAAATTCACACATCAGGGTAGTGGGGCCAGTTCCTTTCCCGGTTATGGTTTCCCAGGAAGATCTGGTACCCGAAACATCACAAAGCTTGGGGTCAGCTGATGGTGCTCAGAGAGGCTTGCCAAAGAATTGAACCCGGGCTCTCCGGTCAGTAGTTCAAGTCTTTACCCCTGGACTGCCACGACCCACATCCATGAGAAAGTGTGGATGAAGGAGTGAAAGTAAGTGATAACTTCATCAATCAGTTGTGTCAAGTTAGTTAATCATGTAAAAGTTATCAACAGTCTTCATCAATCAGTTGAATAGGTGAAGGCAAGACTTGAAGATGATATACCACATTGAAACCAGTTGTGAAATAATCCAATATCTGGAGGATGTGTTATCATTTGGTCATTATTATGTTCGAATACCACCATATCAAGCCTGAAACTATGTATATTCATCCATATATAACTTTTAAAAAATCTCTTCCTTACATCTATCATATGCTAGTAATAATTGCCATTAGTAGTTGCTTCCTTGAATAGGAAGCCTCCCTTATCATTATTATTCTGTTTACTATGTCCCTCTTGCTTCTTCTATCACTACTGCTGTCTACAGGCAAATAGTAAAACTCTTCTGCTAGTTCCAGTGTGTATTTCCCTAGCCTTAAATGGAGAATATCTCCCTTATGCCAACTGCAGATCATTTACTTAGTTAAAATCTTGTTCGTCCAAAGGTTCTACTTTCTTATTCTCTCCTCTACAGGGCCTAATATCCTTGCAAGTTTTTATTCCCTTATGTAGACATAGGCATATCAAGGGCACAAAGGGCACTGAAATCATCCAAAACTACACAAAAAACATGTGCACGACTGGAATATTGTCATGCTACATGCTTGAATGTGAGAAATTGACCTTTTCAATTAAGGATTGCAAGAAATCATGTGCTAATTATACAGTCAGTAGATGCTATTTATTGGACAGAGAATTCATTGAAGAAAGATATTGGAAGACGCTTGGGATACCTTCCAAGGTGACCATTTCATGCATTAGAAGTATCTTGGCATAAGATTCAGTGCCAGTCACAAAAAGACAAAATCAATTCATTGAATGTAGGTGCACCCCTGTGTCCAACCTACATGATGGATCACCATCCTGCAGAAGCCAACCCTTCACGGTTAATGAGAGTTGTAAGCAGGTCTCTCACTTATCAGCAGTTCAGTATCATGTTCACAATCCTTACATTTTTCCCACAAATATTTTTTCATACTTTGCCCAATTATTTTATATGTGGCATTGTAATTTTATTTAGAATTTTCATTTTAATCACTATCAAACATTCTACACACCTTACTGCAATTAATGTTGTTGTATGTGTATTTGTGCATGTAACTATCAAGGAGTGGGTCGCGGTAGTTCTGGGGTAGAGTGTTGGACTACTGACTGGAGGGCTCGGGTTCGATTCCCGGGCAAGCCTCTCAGGGCACCTACAGCTCCGCCCAAGCTATGTGAATTTTGGGGTACTAGACTATCCTGGGAAACCATAACCGGTAGTGATAGGAACTGGCTCCCCTACCCAGATGTCTGAATTTCACATGCCATTGGGTTTAGTACTGGGTGAATTCTACCATCACCTACCAAACTGACCTTCAAGTTGATTACTGTGTTTATGGTTTTTTTTTAAATGACAAGGGGTGAGGTGAAAGAAGGGGCTTTCTAGTTCCTACCTCACCCCGATAAAGACGTTTTATTATTGCATACAGCTGACCATATAATCCTTAGGTGCTCAGATTTAACATTGAACAAATTTCAACGTTCATAAGCAGTAAAGCTGGAGGAAACAACACACCATATCCAGTCACATGCATGAATGTGAGCATATCCACAAATGTTCAGGGAAATCACTATGAATGACCTATTACACTAACCCAGGATCTGACCCTGACATTCCCAAGGAGAGAATAATAGCAGTTTCAATTTTAACTTTAAGCAGGATATGGAATTCAATTTATTATCCTTAGCTCTGATAATGGATGTACTTTTGACTTCTTTCGGGGGAAACATTCTTGAGGTTTTACGTGTAAACCAGCAAAGATGGAGTGGCATAGCCAAATTGTTTTATGCTCTTTTTCAAAATTAAACTTATTTTTACGGTAGTTTCATAATACCTTTGGTTGCCCATACACAATATGTCACCACTAACTGCCTAACCATGAAAAAATAACTTAGCCAAATTTGAAAGCCATGATAGTTTCAACTGGACAAAAAATGGAGTTCAAAATAAGAACAGGTATAATCCAAGTTCAAATCTCAGTGAAGAAAGCTGAGTTTTCATGATTCTCAGCATGGTTTCATTGCACATTTTAGGTCAACATATCTCCTTGTTTTCAACTCCTTCACAATGTTGTCATGACACTAGCAAGAGATTTATTTCCTTTCAGAGAATAGGGGAAACAAATATCAATGAAGAAGTGAAAATCACAAGTTCAGGACATCAAACCAAAGCTTCCAACCTCATTAAAATAAGTCTGTATTACATTATATAGAGTCTGTATGATACTATATCATTAAGTACTTTTGTACACCTTGATACTTTCTCTAAGACATAGTCATTAATCAAAAGAGTCACAAGTGATATCATTATAATTCTACCACTATCTAAGCCTGTGCAAGACCAATTTGTTACTCTTACTCTCCAGACAAAGTAAAGAGACTATTGTTATTATTCTACTGGTTAAGGTAGGTTTTAGATGGACACATCCTATACAATTGTGCAACAAGTTCATGTCTATTAACAAAAAACACAACCTGCCATTCAACATTAAAATAAGCTTCCCTTCACCTCCATATATTTCCTTCCTCCCTTCATTACCTCAACATCCCTATCCTATTCCTACCCCTTCCTCATTTACCTTACGTTCCTCCCCTCTACAGTCCTTAACATCCAATCACCAATCAAAGGGCTCTCCATGCATGCTTCTTTTGGATTTAGAGGTTGTTATATGATTGTTAATTCTATTCATTTCTACAATCATTGCTTCATTAGCACCATACCAAATAGTGCCTTAGTAGAAGTCGAGGAAAGAAATCAAGACATAAAATGATGATGATAAATTTATTAATCTGTCCCATGGCAGTATTCTGTTAAAGATCCTGTCATTTGTAAGCTGTAATTCACTCTGCTGTCATTGAACATTTCAAAGGTTAAGTACTGCTGTTTACTGGATACCACAATTCACTACAGTGAGAGTGCAGTCCCGTAAATGAAGAATGAGCAAGAGAATATTACCTATTATATTTTGATATAAAACAATTTACATACCTACCATGGGAATTCATTCTACTGACTAAATAACTTTCTATTTTAGTTCATCTATAGATTAATAACATAGATCATCAGGAATTTCAAGCTTCATCTTTTACAATGGCTGTGTCCTTTACATTGGTACCCAATTTTTCTATTACCATAATATATGTTTTCTTCCTTCATTAAATCTTGATTTCAAATAGTGGGACCTGGGCATATTCACTCTGAAGGAAAAAAGACAAGAGAGGATGAAAATCAACCAAAACAGTACACACACTATCCTAGAAAGGTTGACTCCAAGTTGATTAGCTTGTTGTTTAGCTTAATGATAGCATTGAGAGGGTAAAATCTTTTGGAGTTCTTTTGGGCAGTGTATGGATAAATCTATTTTTCTGCAAGAATGATTCTAGGGTCAGACAAAATAAGGGCATTACATAATTTAAAGTTTTTAAAATTTAAAATTTTTAAAATTTAAAGAATTTTCAAACAGAATGAAATGAACAAACCAGCTGGATATAACTTCTCTGCCTTGTGAAATGGCCAATTCATGGAACAACATATTCCATATCTTGCTTTTGCAAACCATTATATACATGACAAATTTCTAAAAATGAATTTGAAATCCATTTGAACTAGTGCATTGAAAGCTAAACACAATTGTTTATATTAGCATAAAGAAGGAATTGAATATGATAAAATGCTAAATGTGAAATTCAAATTCCGACTTTCAAAATGACTCTTGAAGCTCTTTCCCCTCGTAGTCATAAGAAAGTACACATTTTGAATGGTTTGATTGAAAACAGCAAGATAAAGAGAATTTATTATGCAAAAAATATAGTAATTTTAATCTTAAAAGTTAAACTTGTACAAATGACAATAAAAGTTTCATCCAAGATAAACTGGAAAAATGACCCCAAAGTAATACTAAAAGAAAACGTGGGACAAATTAATAACAAAACTAAAAATGTTCCCAGAGTGATTAAAAAGTAAGTGGACAAAAAAAATAGTAATGCTATATGAAATAATACAAGACAATATTCTAGTGACAGCGTGACTACTGGTAGATTCAAATGGGATAGGTGGTAAAGTTTAGAAAGGAATTTCATTGAAAAAGGATCTTTAATTAAAGTGAACATTTTCATGCTATAAACACCCATGAATCAGCAAAGCCAACATGAAACTACCATAATTATCGTGTTCCATAAATCATAATACATGATGTACATAATTTCACACTTAATTTAAAAGATTTAGCAACACCTTTATCAGTAACTGATTTATATTTAAGAATCAAAATCATTAAAAATTGTCAAATGAGTACCCAGATATGACCATTTTAGTGAATGAATCTCTACAGAAAATTAATAAGTTAAAACTATAGTTATACAACAGAGAAGTGTGTGTGTGCGTGTACTTTAGAGAGGGGTGAGGTATAAAAGATATAGGAAAAATATTAAAAACATTAGATGACATACAAAAATCTATACACAAGTATCAAAATTTTATTTTTTTACATTAAAAAATATGGGCATACATTTAATCGTCATCAACATTCATTCCCTCATTCTCTTCGGCTTCCTCATTCACATCTTCCACTTCATTCACAATCATTTCCACCACAACTTCCCCTTTCGGTCCACTGCTTGCTTTTTGTACATTGGTTTCCGTTTCCACTTGTTTGCCAAGAACAATATCTTGCTCCTCTTTCACTCTGTCATCTTCCTCCTCACTGTCAGTGTCTCTGTCACCACCAGGATGCTGAGGAACAAATCTCTGAGGTGTGATCGCTTTGTGGTCACCTGGCTTCTGCCACACCTTTTGTGCATCCTGGAATTTACCAAAAAAAATACACCATATAATATTTTCTAAAGTAATGTTTCAATTCAACAATAATAATATACTGAAATTAAGAATACAAAGTAACTTTCCACTGTCCTTTATTAGCATACAACCGGTTTCAACGCTCAAAAGCGTCATCATCAGGTACAAAATAAATCAGTCGCAGTTCACTTATATACCAATCATGAGGGAGAGGAGGGGTGGGTGAGAGAGGGGTACGAAGAGGAGGCGAAAGAAAATGGAGTTGCGATTGGCATTGATGGGGAGGGGGAATAGGGGTGTTAAGTGTCAGGACAGGTGTTTGGTTGGTTTAGAGTGGGGTGGGTTGGGGTGGGTTGGGGTGGGGGGGTTTGTCGGGTCTATCTGTGAGGGAAAGGGGTACTTCCAGGATTGGGGAGAGGTATTCAAACAATAAATCATTAACCACATGACCCGTTTCTAAGTTCTTTCTGATTTCAAATTCTTCCCACTTGTCCATCCTCATTCCTTTTTCACTCTTGTGTAACAGTTCTGGGTTGAAATCACTCCCATGGTTTTCTTCCCATAAACATTTATCGTCCCCCTCTCTCACCCACCCCTCCTCTCCCTAATGATTGGTATATAAGTGAACTGCAACTGATTTATTTTGTACCTGATGATGACGCTTGAGCGTTGAAACCGGTTGTACGCTAATAAAGGACAGTGGAAAGTTACTTTGTATTCTTAATTTCATTAAAATGAATTTCCACAAGGTTGAGCCAGAAACAATTGAATAATAATATACATTTTTCCTTCTGAAATTATCTACTTCTCTGCACACAGCAAAGAAACCTATTGGCTGGCCTAAATCAGCAATGTAATCCAATAATGTCTTTAAGGTTACAGATTCTGTGAATCGACAGCCACATTAATTATAATTATTTTAGGAAATACATTTATAATTTAACAATAATGAAGTGTGAACTCTATGGCCTTAACAGGGATTAAAATACGACTCAAAAGGATAAAGCAATTTAAAACACAAAGTGCACTAAATATAATCCATACTTAGGGCCTTAAAATGTAATTTACAGATATTTGCAAGGCTATAGACAGATATTTCATTCAATTTTTCCATGCTATGGCTTTAAGAGGCATTTTTTGAAGAAAGTTTTCAACAGTATGTAAAAATAATTACCAATAAAGAAAACTAAAATCCCACATTAGCTAATAAATACATTCCTTAGGCTTAGGTTAAGGCAACTGCATTCACAGGAATGCATGTCAAAATAAAAACCTGTCACTAAACATTCAGACAAACATAATTTTACCCACCCAAAAAAAAATACAGATAGATGAAGAGAAAGCCTTCTTTCAGGAGGATCATACCTGATACATGGACTTCATTGCCTGAACCTTTTCAATGTAGAAATTATAAACAAAGGATGCCATCTGAGGCATGTTCTCCGCCACATGAGGGCTGCCTCGAGGCTGGGCATCTGCCAATCGCTCAGTCGGATAGCTCTCATGGGGAGCAAGGTAAAGTTGCTGAGGTCGATCGGTCAGCTGACCAAAGGCCGGCGTGAGCTCAAAACAATTCTCAAAAAGGGAGACGCGTGCAAAGACGTAAAGGCCAAGACGGGCTCTTGACATGGCAACAACAAGCCGACGGACATCCCGTAAGTGACCCACGGCTCGAGTTCTCACGAGGGAAAGCAAAATGTAGTCATTTTGCTGACCTTGGTACTTGTCCACTGTAGTCACCTGTGGACAAAAATAGAGAATTAATGAATGTAATGGAATTAGGATATCTATGAGGCTGTCATGGCCACAGGGCATTACATTAAAGTAAAAGGACCTCATCAGAATCTTCAGAGATACTCGTAACAATGTTTCCATCACCAATGGTGATGGTTGACCTTAGGACTTTACCCTGATGGCTGGGTAAGTCACATGGGTAGCAGGCTTGCCTGCAAACTCAAAGGTCATTGGTTTGATACCTGCCTTAGGTGTTGTGTCAACTCTAGTGTATTGGCCCAAGGGAAACCCGGTGACAAGCCAAGAGTGGCTTGCTGGGATCCCAGAGGCAGTAAGGGAGACATAAAGGAAACAAAGAGTTCTAGGGTGAATGATCTCTAACTCAGAACACTTCTGAATTTATCTGCAATTCAACAGAAAATTTTTATTCAATTTATTTTCACACATTCAATCTTGGTATGGAAAAATCTGTTATCATGGCAAATGCCAAAATCATTTTTTTAGGGCCAAGAATTGTGCATATAATGAGGATGTAATTGAAATTCAATGTCAAACGAAAAGTTTTAATATTAAATCCTGGGAAGGTATCCTGTGGTCATTTACAATGTCAGGGTCTATCGCGAACTGCACTCCTAATGACAATGGGATGCAACCATTTTTAACTGCGTAAGACTAACATACTGACTACTTGATGTCATCTGCACCGATGCTGGCTGATGCCTAATATAGGGGGCTCAAAGCTATGCAAAACAAGCATTCATGAAAATATTAATCCGTAAGCATGCTTCAAGGTCTAATTTATCACTAAAGAATAAAGAGGGAGGTGGGGAAGCTGCAACATTTTATATCATCTAATGTGGGTGAGAGAGAGAAATTTAAAATCATCACATGCATTTGTTAAAAGGTTATTTAATGTTGACCCAATTGAAATGATATTAGGCACGAATGTCCCCGAGATGCTTTGGAGTGCAAGAGGATGCTTTGGTAGCTTAACTGGCTAAATCACTCGGATGGACATCAATGGATCTCGGTTCAAATCCCGGTCAAAGCGAATGATTTTTACACTTTGAAATTGACACACTGTAGAGTATTTCAATGTTAATACACACTCCCTGCTCTAAAAAGAACTATTTTGACATTGGAATCAGACTACAACAGATATGGGAAAATTCACATGAGAAATACTCAGGGAAACCAAGCGACATTCAAAAATGTGGAATTCAAAGACTCAGCAAGATATTACCAAACTTCACTGTGGTATCAGATGGTAACACGAGTAAATAAATTGATTCCAATGCTTCAAAATAATAAATGAATGAACACGAGTTATCCTTAGAATTATTCTTACACTAAGAATTAATCAGGGATATATAAAAATGGAATTTATTACATTATGCTTAAAAGAGGAAGTTTTCAAAATGTATAACTTTGTAGGTTTGTGTTCTGCAAACAAAAATGAATTTAAACAAAAACACCAAATGAAAATCATCAATAATTAAAATATAACTTAATTTAAAGCTGTACCTTTTCAATAATGTAATTTATGTACATTATTATATTCACCATTATGATTTTTGCACAGTGCCAAAATTGTAGAGCTGGGAATGTTACAGAATTACAGAGAATGTAACAGGATGGTAGAGAATGTTACAGCACACATTTTGAAGATCTCACCAATGACCAAATGGTTAATTACACTTCAAGCACATTAATTTCTCACATGAGCAACAAATAATTTACACTTACCTTGTGAGGTCTTCCAATGAGAGGATTTGTGGCACATCTTATGTTGATTACGTCCCTAATCAAGTGCTTCTGTCCATTATATGTCGTCAAAATTGATATTTTTTCAGCAGGATAGCCAATTAATCTCATGTACATGAAAGTTGCCACAACATACTCAGCTTCCGCTAAATTCTTTGTAAAGAAGGCAACGAGATATTATTTTCAAATTAAATTTTTTATCACTCTCAATATTTCACATACCAAAGAAAATGAAAGCATAACTCTAAAAATCAGAGCTATTGGCAAAGTTTGAAATCCATACCTGATAGAAATATGGACTAGGTTCAGACTCTCCAACACCATTGAAATCTTCGACATTAATCAATTGGAAATCATACCAAAATCCGGGATTGGCAATTTTGTACTCTGGCCAGTATTCAACATGAGGTAGATTTCCCAATTTCTTGTATCGCCACTTGTAAAGGTTGCATATGCTAAATAAAATAAGAATAAATAGGCATCGTTTGAGTCAGTGAATGAAGTGAAATAATTAACATATGAACATCACAAATTAGATAAATCTCTCACTGTCACTCCCAATAAGCTGAACAACACAAACTATCATTCACTCTGGGACATCATAGACATGCAATTACATTATTACACATGTTTTGCTCCATCATTTAAGTTATTATAACAAGAGGATGAAATGAATTTTTAAAAATATCTACCTGATCAAACATCTTAAGTATTTTTCTCTCTACAACTGCAATCAATGTCTGACACGTATTTCCTATCTCCTTCATATAATTGAAACAAAAACCATCATTTAACCCAAACATCTACTTCCAAACAATACCACGCTCATCTAACTAGAACAGTAATGAACATTTACATTCAGTACTCCAGGCCAAAAGCAGCAGGCCGAGGATCCAAGTCAATGGGACCAGTGCTGTACAACAAACTGGCACAGGCTTATAAATAAATTAAACATTTACATACATTGAAAAAATGCTGTAAAAACTTTCCTTTCTGAGAAAAACTACCACAGCATTTGAGAGGTTATTAATGGCAAATTAAGATAGTCCAAGTGTATTAATTTTTTATTTATGTCTATACTGTCTGCTTTTCAATTGATTCTTATCTCGTAAATAATGAGTAACTTGGAATTTCAATCATTTTCTATTCTGCTTTTTATTATTACTCTAAGCCATCACTCATCACTTTTTCTGCTGTTAACCACATGCAATTAATATTCATGAGAATTCCGAATTGGATCCATGTACCAATCCTTTGGATGGAAACAAGCATTTATATTAATCATGCCCTTAACAGAAAAACCTTCACAAAAGATGGAAAACTACACAGATTTTTTTACAATCCTGCAAAACAACTCAACCAACTTTTACATGAATATACACAGCATGGAGTTTAGATGAATAAGATGAGCAGACGCATGTATTATTTTAATGATCCAATTATGTTTTAATGTTAAACCACAGTTTACCTGGCACGAGCTCTTCCTTGTCCATCCAGATCCACAGTTGGGACACCTAGTCTTACAATGCGAGTGAAGAGAGACTGTTCCATGTTTGAATACTTTTGGAACGCCATGTTCTTGATCACTGGGGGTAGCTGATGGTGATCTCCAATCATTATCCACCTCTTCAGCCTGCTGAATCCATCTTGAGGATTTTGTAGAAGCAATGGTATGAAGGTTTCAATCTCAAGAATTTGAGCTGACTCCTCCATTAGGATGTTGTCATACTTGAAACCTGCAATGGATGAAAATGTTAAAATGAAATTTGCTAAAAATTTTACTAATGCATTGAATAACAATCATTTCATATTATTAATCACATAAAAAAGACAAAATTTCAATAAATGCTCAACTTCTGGTCAAAACTTCAAATGATGTGATCATAGGTTAATTGAATAATTTTTATTGATCCCTTAGATCACATTCACATGACATAGATCACATCAGAATAAAAGAATGGACATTAAATATATCATCTGGAGTTTATCCAGCTTTGTTACAAGAACTCATCAATAGAATTCAGTGTATCCTGTATGCATCATAAACTGTGTAAACATCAATAGAATAGTTTCGTATCATACACTTATTGTTGCACACTTTCTCTATCCAACTCTTCGTTTTACAGAGTTTATCCTACAATATTCCAAGAATACACACTGCTCAACATAAGTATGAGATTTAAAAATATTCCACATGATTTTATGGAAAAAATATCTGCATTAAAAAATGCAATTATTAATTATTATAAATTACATCTAATTAAAAGGACATGGCAGTCTAATGGGTAGAGCACTGGGCTGCTGACTGGAAGGCCAGGGTTCAATTCCTGGCACCCCTCTGGCCACCCTCAGCTGCGCCTAATCTGTGTGATTTTATGGGTATCAGATCATCCTAGAAAACCATAACCAGCACAGGGGAAAGAACTAGCCCTCCCTTATTACCCGCTTAATGCATGAATTTCACACACCGTTGGGCTTAGTGCTAGATAAGCCTTACGCTCACCTATCAAAGAGACCTTCGGGTTGAAAACTGTGGTGTTTTCTTTGATTACATAATTGATCAGCTTTTATTTCTTTTGATGACAGCGTGAAGAACCACTGAATGAACAATTGTAATGATCCACCACTTGGGGGAGACCCATTTTGTATGAGTTAAACTCAGTTAATCAAGAGAGTCATACCTAAATCAACCAGCTCCCTCCTTTTTAAGGCAGCATGGGTACAAGTCATGGCAATGATCTTTGCTTCCTTCACTAGCAAATATTTTGATCTGTCCAGACCACTTCGCAGGAGTTCAAATGCCCTGAATTCTTCCAACTGAGTAAATATTTTCTCAATATACCTAAAAGAGATTTTTCAAAGAAAAAATTAGCATAATAGCAACTAAATGTGATTTACAATTGACACAAGGATGATGGAAAACAAATTACAATACTACAATGACTACAAACTTGCCTGAAGCATCCTTCTGCGATTTCCATGTCTTCCTCATATGACTGGCCCTTGAACAAGGGTTTAGGGGCGTTATCAAAAAACCGATGGAATGGAAATTCATTAGATATTATTCTGACAGGAACAATCTGCAAAAAGGGGCAAGAATGAGATTCATTTAGAAGAAATTTATTCACAAGAAGGATTTTCAATTATCTGCCAAAAAGGATTTAGTCTCCATAGAAGTAGTAAAGAACAGACTGGATAGTTGAACTTCTCACATTGATGAGGGTAGCTGGGACCATCATAAATTTTAACAAGCGAGTTCCTGCTTTTGCGTGGAAAATATATTGTACAGGTATGCTGCTGTTTTGGCAAAGCATAATTCCATACTATTGGACAAAATAAGTTCATTTAAGAATGAATATAAACCACAAAAGAACTACATGAGTGTAACCACCTAATGTCAAATAGCATCGTTAGATATGTTTCTATGAACACTACCTAATAATCTAAAGTGTCTGTTTCAAAATACTGAACTTAACCAGGCAGCACCAAAGTCATAAGGTAGCAGCAATAGTATTAAATAAGATATACTCTATTCTTCAAAGACTGACCCTACATTTGTCACAAAATTTATGGACAACCAATAAGGGAGTTACAAATGGTGACGATGCATTGACCACAAAATGTAAATAAAACCATTCACATAACTAACTAACACAGTGCTATTTTTAAGTTATAATGAAAAATTTTTCATAAGAAATTTTATAACTCATCAATTATTTTAGTATTAGACTCAACCAATTCATCAGGCAACGTGCTTACTGACTAATTTCAATTTAATTCAAAATCCTTGACAGCCTTGCCTTTGTGCATTCCTTTTTCATGAATAAAAGAGTTTAAATTTTTAAGGCATTAAAGAGTTTTATTGAGCCATAGGTAATATTAAAAGCCTAATAGTTTGGCCAATGGTAATTGACAATAAAGAAAAAAACAAATATTAATCTAATTTAATTTACTCATTACCACAAACATCCAAAATCATTTGATTGAATCTGTTCTAGGCAGCTGTCTTGAGAGTTTAAACTTCTCTCAAACAAAACTATAAATTTCTCAATCTATAACTCAAACTATAATGTTCTCATATAAGAAGAGGTAATGACAATATGTAACTAAAATTTCTAAATATGAATATACAGAAATATTTTTCACAAAATATATGATAATGTTTTACTGATTCCAACTAGTAATAAGGGATTATTTTTGTCTGATTCAAATGAGTTATTGGAGATTATTTTTTATTACATTATTTTTTGCAATTTAGTCATCCCTATTCACCAGATGCTCGGTTAAAACACACTGGCTAAATGCATCAATGGCCCACTGACCTTTCCAGATGCAGGTCGCACTCTGCTCAAAAACCTTTCCCATCGGGCAAAGATCTGGTACAAGAAAAAGTGCCCAGCTGTTTCACATGTGTATGCTACGTCTCCTGACACACACAAGCTCTCCTGTAACCTTTGCACTTCAGTAAGCAAATCCAATCTCTTTGCCAGCACATAATTCACACGACCATATCTGAAAGAAATTATTGACACAATTTTCATTTAGCAAATTAAACAAATAATAAAAATTTTATACACCAATAAAAGTATTAGAATTGAGACATAAATAATTCATTCAATTTCAATTGGGTCCAAAGACAGCTCATAATACAACATCCAAACAAAGTCCACAACAACAACATATGATATTTTGTCATGTTTTACTTCAGAAAAAGTCATAACTCTATAACCATTAACTTTTCATTGGAATAGTACAAATTTATCCTTGTGAAAGTGTTTAATACATCCAGATGAATCACTAATCTTGAAAGTGATCTTAAATATTAGTAGCATTCAAAAAACTTAAGCCCACAACATGTACTCCAAAATAATGGACCAGAATGATAAGAATCATATCAAACTTGATCAATGTGTTTGGGAAAACAAGAGGGTTGTTCCAAGTAGAAATAGAAGGATTAAAACTTGTTTGAAAATGTAATGGAAGGTATAAGTACTTTCCAATTTGCATAAATAACTATATATATATATATAATGATGGAAATATAAACAAAACGCAGGAAGTGTGAGGAGGGTAAGCTGGAAGGTAGTGGGATACAGAAGTTTGTGATAGGATGGAGAATGTTGGGTAAGTGAGATTGGGGAAAAGGCAGAGAATAGGCTGTTTAGACAACACGATGGCAGGAAGAAATTATGAAGAAATAAATGAGTAAATAATAACGTTGGGCAAACAAAAAGAAGTTTCATGATTTTTGGAAGACAATTATCATTGTTGACCAGCCAAAACACCTTGAATGAATGGCATTTTGATACGAGCCAATGGAGCATTTTCTTAACTCTTCTTATTGAGATTGATTTTGGGTTATAACAACAATCATGGCATATATTTAATAAAAAATTAATATTGTGTTCTTCAAATTGGATAAACTGAAAAACCAAAGGTGCATACTTCTGTACATAATTATTCATATATTCTTAACAAACAGTTTAAATGATTACTCATCACTAACACAATATATTATTGTATTTTAATACCTAAAAAGAGCAAAGCACTGATTATTAGTTTCACCCAATAATTCACATTAAATTTCCTCTCAGAGATAGAGCAACATGGCCAAAGAATAGCTCGAATTTAAATTAAATATCTTGTGAGAGAAAGAGCAGCATGACCAAAGAATAGCTGAATTTTTTTACCTGCTGAAATCCTTTTCCGTTTCCAATGCCTCCTCACCATGACCAAGACGAAGCAAGTGCCTTTCATCCACGTCCAGGGCAATGATTTTTTCAAAAAGCTGATTTAGAGCTTGATTAGAATGTGTCACTACCAGCGTCCTCTGAGCTGGAAAGTTGTGATAAATGTTGGAAATAATCTGAACAGCAACATCTGTTTTTCCTGTTCCAGGGGGCCCAACAACAAGAGTCAAGCCAGGCTGCAATCCAGCTCGGATAGCTTCCACTTGGGTTGCAGTGAACGGAATGGTGTTCCTACACATTGGATCATTGTTATCTCATTGAAATAAAGCGTCTTTGACAGTAAACACACAAACCTACTTGCTCCTATTTAAAGTAAGGAACTCATGAAGGACTTATATAACATGTTATACGTTATGTTATATATAATATAACATGACATTACCCATTTGAATTTGTTGAGAAAGTCTGCAATAAGAGTGCAAGATGAAACACTTGCATGTAAAGACAAGTGTAGTTGAGCATTAAACTATTTTTACAGTGAGTTTCATTTGCTTGACATGCTGTAGGTTTATCTACCGTGTATATTTAAACCACAAAAAAACATATAATAGCTCCAAACCCTTCAAACAAGTGAACATGGATTTGTCAAATGCATTTCCGACAAATAAAAATAATCTCTTCCACATTATCCAAGTAAATTAAGTTTTCAGTCATTTTTGTAACAATTATACATACTTCTTTGGTTCATTAAATGGATATGGACCTCGGCTGGGTATCACATGTGGCTCCACAACAATCACTTTCTTAATTTTTTCATCTTCATCAACTTTGCCATTCTGCTTGTTCTTCTTCATTACATCTTCAAATGTTAGCCTAGAGCAAAAAATGTTTGATTTTGGTAGAAAAAAACTGCAGAGTTGAACTCTTACATTGAATTGTCAAAGCTAAACTGTATTTCAATCGTGATAATGACAAGAGTCAAAACCAATCACCAAAATAATGACTTAATAATGATCAAATTACTAAAAACATACAAGAAATAAAAATTAACAAGGAAAAAATGTAATTATGTATGATGAAAAACCAGAATTTTACCTAAAGGGTGGCACCAGCTTTGTAGGATCATTAGTTTTCACCTTTATCTCATGGCCAGGAAAACTTGCACGCAAGTGGTCCATGTCAAGGAATGTGTCATTGAAATCAAGAGTAGGAATTTCGTTTGGCATTCTGCAGAAAAAAAGAATAAATAATCAAATGAGCACATCAAATCCATGTGATTGACAACCATGACAGGAAATGCATTTATATTTACCCTTTGTTTACTGACCCAACAACAAGTGCATAGTCATTCATTTTTCATAGAAATCGCACATAGCCACTCAACCAAATGCTAATCCAATATATGTAAATATGTACAGGGTATGTCCCAAAAAGTAAGTTAATCGATTTTTCCTGGCGAAGTGGACGACTGGAATGGGACCATTAGCGGTGGGAAAAATGGTGAGAGGTCTAGGGAAAGCAACACAATGCACATCAGTTAACTGTGGGCTATTAGTCTGCAGATCGCTGCTAGAGTGAACCCCTGCTCGAGGGTCGCGCCACAAATTCACAAGGCCACTTTCCATGGAGCAATGATAAGCCATAAAGTTTTGTTATAAACTCAGGAAATCAGGTTTGAAGACCATTACCATGTAACAATTGATTTCTGGTCTGGGACACGGCGAAACGGGGCCAAATTGAAGCGATTTTGGAATGCCTGCTGGGTTGCAATCACAGAACATCCATTTGAGAGGGAAGGCCTTGACAGCAAACGCACGGTCCTCACTGTTTCAACGTATGATGGCAAGTGACTGGGAGTGAAGAAAAAACTTTAGAACCCTGGCTGTCAAATGAGACCAATCCTACCTAGCTGTGACCTCTACGGCCTGATTGGTGCGCGTTTCAAAAAAGGAAGTTATGTTGCCGTACCCTGTATATGCTGACCTTCACAAGAGCAGGCTAATTAGCTCGTACGTATCATGGTACTATAGGTACTAAAGTTAGCTGTGGCTAACTAACATATTCAAAAGAGAATGAAATATTAATAAAAATTACTATTGGGGGGAATAAATTTATGATAAACGCAATATGATACATTCAAGAGATCTTTTCTAAGTTTTTATGCAATATTATCAAAACCTTTGTTTCTGAGAGATTAAGCTGTGGTACATTGGCTGATACACAACTGAGAGTGTTAAGTCGTCATCAGAACACTGACAAAGTTGTTATCCTCCCCACTTACATGTTTGGGAGCCTTGATGCAAATGTATCACATTTGTGATACATGCCTCATTGCACCTATGGTATGTACCCGTGTGTATGATATTATACACTATGTATGTCATCGCATACTTTCTAATGTGTGCTGCATGTTTAAGTCCTTTCTTCTATTATAGAAGTTTTACTTCTAAGGTTTAACATAAAGCACACATGTTTGCAATATAAACTAAATGTTACCTGGAATAATGGGCGGCACCAGGATCACCATAACCTAAGATGATGTCATGGAGCCAGTCAGGTACAACACACTCAGTATTCATAAGTTCACGGATTGTTTCAAGTACTGCTTTGAAGTTGTTCTCTTTGGGCTTCCTCCTCATTATGATGTTGAACGTTTCATAAACATCCTATATTCAACAGAATAATAATAATATTATAGTCACGTCATTATTTTTCATAACCAAAATATAGGACAAGTAAGAAAACATATAATTATATTAGCATAATACTATATTAAACCACAGAAAAACATATAAATAAGGGCCATTTTAAATCATTATCAATTAAAAATTCATCTCTCCTGCATTAACTTTTTTGCCAGCAAATACAATTTTATCTTAGTTCTAAATGTACTGAAAGTCACGGCATTTTTTCGATACTTGTAAAAACGGTTATACAATATAATTCTTAAGTGAAATGGTGTTGCTAGATAACTGAATGTACAATTTACATCTGGTTGCTCATTCATGAATGCTTGCTTTCATCATAGACAGATATAAACATGACAGAAGCATACACAAGGCAAGTTAAAATTCTAAATAATTTTAAAAGGGGTTCACACGATTCTTTCCAAGGCTTTCTTGTTCTGAGGTGCTTTACCCTTTTGTCAGTTGTGTGCCACAGGCACTACCAAGAAGGTTATACCATAACTTAAATGAGACGAGATATTTCATGAAGTACATAATTTTTAACAATTACAATGTCCAAAAGTGCCCAAGGTTACAAAATACTAAAGCAGTTTTTGCAATTTCCATACAATTTAGTAATACGTTTCCTCCAAATGAGATGACTATCAATATTATTATTATTGGTAATCCACCAGATAAGGTAGGTTTCAAATGGAAACACCCTATATAATGGTAAAAAGATACATTTCCTTGTCACTTCTAATAAAACACTACCTGACATTCAACACAACAATAAGCCCCTCTTCATCACTTTAAACTTAATTCCTTCATTCCGTCCAACATACCTATCCTATTCCTGCCCCTTCCTCATTCACCTAACATCCTCCCCTACTCCCAAGACCTTAATTATACTTTAATTGATGTGGGGACTGATTGGAGGCTGTTTGATTATGGGATATGATCGGAGTTATGGAAAAGGAAATTTAGTTAGTGGTACAACACGCTATCTATTCATGGTGAAGGGGTGAATTGTTTGGCGCAGGTGGGGGAATAACAGAGGGACATTGCGTAGTTTCCAGTAGCTGAGGGAGCTGGTAAGGAGGATGGGGGAGGAAGATTAATAATTTTTTTGAACCTGGCAAAATCTGCCCACAATCTTGCTTCAGTCAACAATTTGCAAATGAGGGGAAAAATGAGTAAATAGCATATGATGACCTCAAGACAAACAGAGAATCAACAACAAAGCAACGATGAACTATCAGTTGTATATTGATTTGATCCATTACATCAAAGTTTTCCATTGATGAATTGATGATGGAAAGAAGTTATGAGCAGAGTCACTTTTTAATCATTATTACTTCTAACGTTCTCTACACTGCTCAGCATAGTAAAATGACATTCCTTTATTTATTATTTAACAACTTCATAACCTGAAATAACATATATCATTTAATTACTTTTATGCAAATGCATTATTTAATTTATTCACCATATATCTTTATTATTTTTGTTAAGAAAGACATGGTTAGATTTAGAAAAAATCACTGAGGAAATGTGAAATATAGGTTGTGCAACATCCAAATAGCTGTTATTTTGGAGACATATTACTGAATTCAGTTCTCTATTGGACCAAAGAATATGAGCATTTTAGAACACGAGTTGTTTACTTGTTCATCTCTTAAGGAAAATAATCTAGGCTTCTTTAACAATGGGGAACCTCAACATCATCGCTGAAGGATATGCCCCACAACCTGCTAAAAGTCAAATGAAATGGCCAACCAACCTCTTTCCCTTGTGAAGCAAGGTCCATGTCAGTTCTGTACTGGTTACAGTCCAGCCACACCCTAAACGTTCTAGTGTCCCCAGGTAAGGGAGGCTTTGGCTCTGGCCCCTCCTCCATCACACGACCATTTTGATCCAACATTCCCTCAATTTCACAACCTCGGACATAAACAAGGCCAACTTGAGGAATGAATGGCTGCGTGTGAGTAAACTGGGTCCCTGAAACAAAATAATATGGCACATTAAAACAGGTATTTGGAATATTTTCTTGCTCTGTGGGCACTTTTGGTGGTCTGCATGCTTCTGCTATCCCAAAAAGTCATTCTTGATGTGCTACTGAATTTCCCAGGGGTTGAAATCAACATCAGATTTGACACTACACTCATAACCAATGAGCAAACGTGAGGAGCATTCTTCTGCTATTACCTATCAAAAGTTCTGTTCATGGGAATAAGAATTCAAACAAAGCAGATAAAAGATCATAATTAGTGTGTTAATTATGAAAAATTGAACACAAAAGCCAGAATATGTGAATAAAATTGTTTGACATCGTAATACCCATCCATTGAGATTCAAATGTAATTTATTCATACAAGGAATTCTGCATGAAGTGATTTCCATCTAAGTCTCAGGATTTCATATTTAAGGGAGCTTGCTAGAAGAAACTGTGAGACTTAAAATTTTTCAGCTCTTGACAGGTTTAGGGATGGCTAACAGCTGCCTTGTGCAGACTCTACTTTTGATACTTGTATTTTTACTTAAGTTCTCTTAAACAGATCACATTTGATAACACATAAAGACACCCTTTTTTCCAAATTTATAGTTGTTAAAATCACCCACGCGATAGGATATGTGAAGGTTTGGACTCTAGGTTAAAATTTGATGTTGAATGTTACTTTGACCCCAGATGGTCAGTCTACTTATTTAAACTGTATTATATTTACTTAAACATAATATTTATTAATCAATAGAAGAGTGTTGTTGCTGGGATTGTAATTATAAAGCTCACTGCTAATATGTGAAGTGAATATCATATCATGTTGCTTCCTTCTGCAATCTTGAAAGAGGTGCAAGTAAGATATTGAATGAACTTGATCCTATTTTATCAAAACTAATCATCAACAAAACAGCATTGTTTTATGGCTTTGAAAGTGATTGGCGTCCTATTTCATAATATGGAATGTTTTTTTTCCCAATTAAGTGCTTTATTTTGCAATATGTTCAACTGTAGTCATTGTTGTTTATTAATGCAGACTGCCATTAATTGAATTTTTCAGAAAAACTAAATTTTGTGGGCAATTACGTCAATGACTGTACCAACTATTTGGCTTTTCTGAAATGTAAGAACTAAAATGAAATATATCTGAATTTGGTGGCATTTCATGCTCTCTCTTAGACTGTTAAAAGTCTTTAGTCTTGTGTGTGTGAACAACTGAAATTAGAGTGTGTCTTAAAAGGCATCAAACATGGTAAGTTAAAGATACATCTCCAATGGATATGACCTTGTCCTTGCTAAATCCTAGACTAAATCCTCGCTAAAAATAAATAAATATATACATAACGTATTCATTACTACAGAAAGTAAAAGCTCAAAATTAATGAAGTATGTAGATTAACAATTTCATCTGCAAGCTTACCTATGTTACAAACAGGTCTCACTGTGATTAGAAAGCAGACATCATGCTTCCTCAAACTCTCCCATTCACTCTTTATCTCACGCCTCACGCTAAGGTTGACAGTCACATCAGCCCTCACCCTTGATGGCCTCTTCTCACCTGAAACACCACACCATACACATCCAAATGAAATGAATAAAAGTCCAAGAACATATCAACAACATAACATCTACACATAAAAAATATTTTGACAACATAACATCTACACATAAAAAAATTTTGAATGAGAAAAATGTATGCATATGGTGAAACTACTACTTCACACTAGTAAACCTCTCACATACTTTTTTATACAGGTATATATTAAATGAACCAAACTGTGCAGTGCAGAATACATCATCTGATGATACTGGAAAGTTTTTTTTTCTACACGGCCATTCTGTTACATGTCATTACAAAAACATTCAGAAGTTTATTGTTTTCAACATAAAAATTGAAATTTATGGTTACAGGATCATATTTGTGAAATCTCGTCTTGAAGATTGATTTTAAATTTTGTGGATTTCAAGAATAATTATTTATTACAGTGTGCCTGGTTTTTTCACATAGGTGAAATCTTCATGCACAAATTTTTATGCAAGATATGGAGGTGATACATATATGTTTCATCGAATGCATTGCTTTCTGCAGAAAACAGTTTCACTAAACATTAGAGCTGGTGTCTCCGGGTGGTAATGTCGATGCGATTTTAGCTGTCCTTTTACAGGGCCGATGCTACTGTTATCTGATTGGTCAGCTCCTTTCCATGTGCTGTGGAGGTGGAAACTGTCTTCCCACTTTGTCCAAGGTTATCCCATGACCAGACTCCAATCAGGCATACTCTGCCACTACTGAAAGGTGATATTGTTTGTTTTTCAAGGTTTTCTGGTATTCCTGTAGGTGGTACTTGATTGATCCACTCGTCTGTCCAAAGTAGAACTTCCCACGGCAGCATAATATCTCATTCTCTCTCCCAATGCCGGCCCCAGTGGCGGTGGGGTAACGCCCTCGCCTGCCAATCCAGAGGTCGTGGGTTAGAGCCCTGCCTACATGGGTTTTCCTCAATCTAGGGCATGGATGTTTGTGATTGTCTTTATTATAATTTATAAGAACTAGGTGGAAGAAGGGACTATGAAGTCTCAATTTCACCCCAATAAAGTCAATAAATAAAAATGCTGCCTTTCAGCAGGGGCAGAACATGTCTAGTAGGAACCTGGGAATAAGACAAACCTGGATGAAGCCAATTTTGAAAGAGTCACCTTACTACCCTAGCCTTATCCATGAGGCCATTGAAATCGCTAAACATCATGAAAATTACCACAGGGAATACAATTAATGGCTCTTAAGCAAATGGAAACGGTTTGCTGAAATCTAACCAATCAAAGAGCAGCAACGCCTTGGATCCACCTATATAAGGATGGTCAATATTACACTGCCATCTATTACTGTTATCTTTACCTCCTTCACTATTACTGCTCCTAAATTTCTACTTTCTTCTTTACTTATTTATTTAGTCTTTCTTACTTAAGGCGGCCGGGCGAAGGTTTCACGGGTTTCCCTTCCCCATAGAGTGAATACCGGGCCATTGCCGCTCCCGATGTGAGTTTATTAAGGTCTTTCCCCCATCACTACACTCTTTGCAAATCTACCATCTTCCTGTCCACACCAAAGAGGAGATTGTTCCTAAAACAGAGGTTCCGGATCATTTGTGTTTTCACATTATATTGTTGTTACTGTTATTTCTTCTGTTCCTATTATGACTGTGGAATAAAAACCTTTAAAACTGAACTGAAAACATGAAGATGCCAGTTGTAATGCTGGTGAAACTATGGCCAGCAGAAACCAATACATACAGAGAAACACGGAAGCAGGCAGCGTTCACAATCTTCACATCACGAGAGCCTTTGCAGTGTTTTAGGTAGAGTACATATTTGTGAAAATCAGGGATGCAGAGTGTGAAGGTGATAGGTTATGGGTTCTGATGAGGGGGTGGGAGAGGAAAGGGGATTCCCCCTTTTTCCCTTCTCCCCCACCCTGGAATGCACACCAAATCAACTTCACGTGCTCACCTTCATCCCTTTACCTTCTCCTGGGCCAAGTTTTTGCATCTTTAAGAACTTTTTCTCCCTAGTTATTGCATTTGCTCAAAACTTCTTAGTTTCAAAGTTATGAACCAACAAAATTCAAATCAAATACAGTTGATGGAAACCAGAAAAAACCTCATTTTTTCCACAAACATACGTATATATTAAATAGGGTCACATCTTTTTGATTTCATTACATAAAAGCACAACTTTAATAATGAATCATCTTTCACTGGGTATAACATCATTTTTTTTAGATAGAAGCTGACATTATTTGAAATTTCTTCATTCAAGAATGTTTCTGAACTATCTTTTTAAATTTCACAGCTAAGAAGAAGTACTTCCTTAAAGAAAATGTTAGAAAATTATTACATTTCTTTCACAGTGATGCCAATGCAGTGCCATAAATAGTGCATGAGAAATGAAATACGAAAAGTCACTCTCCTCTCAAGCTGATTATGGCAACAAGGTCCAACGAAATATTTTTAAAGTGAATCTATTTTCATCTGTGTGCTTCCTTGTTTTATGTTTATTGCACTTGCTGCGTCACTTTACAACAATAAATAAATGCTCTGAACTCCCACCCACATTGATGACATGTCTTTGAAAATAATGCAAACACATTTTTATTCATATAAAAATTGTCTTCATTAGAAATACTTCATTGCATCAAAATATGTCACTCCTAACTGAAGTTTATCCATTATTTAGCATGAAGGGTACCATTCACATGATATGATGTTTGAGATTTTTGTATTATGAGCAATAAATATTTTACAAATAAAATCAATTCAAATTTAATAATCTTCTCAACCTAATGGAGCAGAGGATAGAAAGCGTACCAATATTGGGTTTAGCCACTTCCACCACAGCGAAGTTGATTATTGGCTGTGCCATCCTTGCCCATCCACCAAAGAAGACACTCCCGTCCTCAGCTTTCCTGAAATAATTAATTCAAGTTTCACTTCCACATAAATATCAATTTAGGAACTTAAGGAACGACTCTTAAGTTTATCTATATTTCCAACGTCGAGGTTCTAAAGAAATTTTATCAATCTACGCAAAAAGAGTTTTCGAAATTAAAAAAACCATAAACACAGTAATCAACCCGAAGGTCAGTTTGGTAGGTGATGGTAGAGTTCACCCAATACTAAGCCCGACGGCGTGTGAAATTCACACATCAGGGTAGGAGGATCAGTTCCTTTCCCTGTGTCGGTTATGGTTTCCCAGGAAGATCTGGTACCCGAAAAATCACATAGCTTGGGTGGAGCTGCAGGTGCCCAGAGAGACTTGCCCAGGAATCGAACCTGGGACCCTCCGGTTAGCAGTTCAACGCTCTACCCCCTGGACTACCATTACCCACTTTTCAGAATTAATAGGCAGAAATGCTTTTTGGAATACCTGACAATAAACCCTCTAAATGAGAAAAAACCAAACCAAAAGAACAATTACCAACCATTTAATAAAAGTGAGCTATATCCCATTCTTCATCAGTTTGGCATGTTCAATTGCAAGTTGGTAGTTTTTAGCATACAAAATATAAATGATAAATACAAAAATTTCACAGAGTAAAATTCATTCATCTTGACTGGGATTCAAACCCGGATCGGTCGACCTCCGATGTCGATTCCTAGCCAGTTAAGATACCAAGGCATCCTCTTACATTCTGAAATTTTTGGGGCTTTAAAGGAACAAGACGTTATGAAGAAATGTTGTAAATGTACTTTACACAGGGATTTGTATTCGTGCACAGTGCACCACAATCCACCCAATTATAGCCAACATTTGAAAACGAGGGTGTTAACCTTACACAAAATTCAAAGAATTGAGGGAGACGCCACGACAGTAACTGAAATGGAGTCATCTGCCAATGTGAATTGAAATGCAGCAATTTCAAAGTGCTAAAATCATTCGCCTTGACCAGGAGTTGAACCCAGATCCCTCGATATTTGGCCAAGTGCTTTAGTCAGTTAAGCTACTGAGGCATCTATCTCTCTCACACTCTTGAGAATTATAGAGACTTCAGACTTTAAAGGAACTTTGGATAAGGGTCTTTCAAAAAATAAGAATTTAAATTCTTTTTGGAATAGTTCAGGTTTGCATTTTTAAATGGGAACCAATGCATATTTTATGAAGATCCTATCCATAAATGACATCATACACACAGGAACAAAGGAGAGCGATTAGAACTTCTGTGATGGCCCATGAAAAGGAATGTGAAAAAGGTTTGGTTTTTTCTGATTTGACAGGGGAAATGATTGAGCATTATAATTCTCACAGCTCCCCTACCCTCAACCATTCATGGCAACTTTGTAACTGACATGACAATCACTTCAGTTCACGGTGGGAGTTGAAATTATTTCATCTCCTATCCCTTTCATCAAATTTTGCCTTTTGAAAATTTTTTTATTCCCTCAACCTGCATCTAGGGTGAGGGTGATGTAATTCATGGACCATTAAAACACCCAGAAGAAAATTAAAGTGACCTCAACCATCCACCACGCACAGTGAAGGTATGTACTGTAAAAATAATGAAAGTTTATGATGACAACTTTCTGTCATTTAAGGGGATATTTGCTGAGGTGCAGCAGCCTGGAATTATCGTATTTCAGTGAATTTTACGGTTATAAATAGCCAAAAACAACTGACACTTCATTTAAGGATGCCACCTGGCATGTTCCATCCCAACATGGTGGGCAGAGGCCTGGGATTAACCTTTTCCTGCAATTAACATCCTTTCCATCTAATATTCCCTAAACATGTTGTGCTGAGGGCATGACATAAACGAAATGGAACTAAAAATAATAAGTAGCCGAATGAAAATTTTTCCCACATCCCAGCAACAAAGTGAGCTCAAGTAGGAAAAAATAATATCCTCTTACCAAGGACTTAATCTGCTAACGGCATCCTCAATATCCTGTCGGATTTCATCTATTAGGATAAAAGAGAAAAAGTCGTTAATTTCCAAGTTTAACAGACAGAAAATAATAATAATAATAAATTTGAGGAGTCTGATAATGACAAATTAAACAGGTATCCAGTGTTTCTTAGCTATTTTATCCAAGACCAACCAACAAAGTATTATTGTAATATTGAACAGTGAATAGAGGAATATGGTACCAGGGCATCCTGATCTAAATGATCTTCTCTCACTGACATTAGGAATAAGAAATTGTGTGACATGATAGAACTTACTTCACTTCTAGATAGTGAAGTCTGATATTGATAAAAAAATAAGAAGTACATTAGAAAGTTAAATGAAAACAGTACTATATCAGTAGATGGATTGAAAAGTCAGTTTTCAAAGGAAGTCAATTTTTCAATGAGCCCTGAGTCTGATTTACAGAGACAGGAAACTTCTGAGTAATAATATTTTTCACACTTTATGAGGCAGCACTGTCATAATCCCTTTTCTAGGAACGAATTCCACAGTATTTCAAATTTATGAGCCTTTACTGGCCAATTTAATTCCTTACCCTTCCCCACTATCCTCCATGAAATAATAAATTCTGTATGAAACATGATACAACATGTTGATAATATAAAATTTTGAGGATAAGACAAGTTTTGTCTATTTTTTGAACAGTGGAAAGTTTCCAATTAAAGCTGCCTTTGTTCTACAAGGGATAATGTTACTTTTACCATATTCTGAGTTATGAGTTACTGTTAAAAACTTGTTCAGTCTCTTTTGCAAGTAAATATGTATTATATTCTTAAAAAAAACAATTATTAATGACACTAATTTAAGAGATAATGCACATTTGGTGGCCCAATGCCAAATTTAGTATCAAATTATAAGTTTAACCTCAATTCTTCCTCAACTATACATATTACTCTTGGATGTGGGGTTTTTACAGAACCACACTACATAAATATATTAAACTACAACTAATGTCTATTCTACTTATTGCATAAATTACATGTGGATTCCAATCGAAAGAGATTGAAATTCCTCAGGAGGTAATCGTGTAGGGTGAGGAATTGTAGGTTGAGTTTGGGCAGTGCAAGGCAACCTTCCCCTGAGAAGTACTCGGTCGGTACAATGTTTTCATTCCATATTATTTCTTCGGTAGGATAGAGAGGCATTTCGTTCAAAGCCTCCAACTGCGAAGCCCGACGTTCATGGCGTGATACCTGTCCAGAAATAAATGAGAAAAGTTTATGTGATAATGATGCAAAAAAAATGGCCATTTTGATCGTGAGATATGACTTTGAAGTTGCATTTATCTTACTGTATTTTAAACAATCTTATTGCTAGTTATATTATAAATTATTCCGTTTTGAATTACTTTCTAATTTATCTTTTGTTCTTTCTTATACAAGAGCTAAGGCATGACATCGGTCTTTATTCATAGAAATTTATAAAAGGACAATGATTGTGACTGAAAATCAATCCCCTTAATGTACATACCAGAAGTTCTAGAAGAAATTCGGAGTCATATCTGAACCAAGCCTCTCTCTCCTTGTTGTCTACAGGTGGAACCAAGTTCAAATACATGGCAATTTCACGTAGCATGTCATTACTGAAAGAAAAAAATTCCATAGATTAGCAAAATAAATACAAAAATAAAAGGAAAAGATAAACAGGACTGATCACTTTACAGCTGGGAGTAGTTTTACTCAATTCAACTTAAATTGGAGTCTATAAAAAGATACTTGGGAGAGATATAAGGTGAGCAAAAACTTAAAAAAAAAGAGAGCATATAGGATGGCTATGTGCAAATCTACATGATATTCTAAGCATAAAAGTCATTTAAATGACATAAGTACAATACCTTAGAGGACGAAAGTGTTTAAGAAGTGTTTCCCTTGTGTCCACACTGGCAACATTGGCCAATGAAAAACTTCTAAGATCAGGAAACTTGGCAAATGCAGCTTTCTGAAATACAATAACTGGGTGTCAATATAATTTTCTACATGTAAGTACTTATTGAATCGAAACAAAAGTAAAAAAAATAAAGCTGAGCTTTCACCTGTAGAGACGTGATTTTGGAATAGTGAATCTGAGTCATATCATGGTCCGTCAATGGATCTCCAGTTTCGTCACTGATTTCAAAACGTGAGTAGAATTTCAGCATATCCAGCAACTAAACGGATCATGGAAAGAAAAAAATCAATTGTAATTCAATCAATCATGTGCACATGAGTAAATCATTCTAGGATAACTATTAGAAGAATAAGGAAGCGGACATCAAAACTACTAATGTTCTTGTAGCATAAATCTCAATAAGAAATTTGTAATACAAAATAATAAGATGTCAAACAAAATTGCCGGTAGAGAGATGATTGATTGATAACACTTTCCCACAGGATATACATCATAAAAGTGTTATCATTTGTTCATTATTACGTTGGAATTCTACCTAATCACCCCTGAAACTGTGCAATTTGATTGTAACAGCATTAAATTTGTGAAATTTCACCTAAGAATAATACATAGGAGTATAGTTTCACTATTTATTTATAGACTTGGCATGATGTTCAATGTTTAATATCATGATCTAATGTGATAATGGTGTCATTTTAACATTGAGACACATATAGAGTTAATAAATGAATTGTGAAAATTTACTTAGACATTTTATCTTTCCGTAATTTATTCAAGGCATGAATTGCAAAATGTTTCAACTATAATAAAACATATTATATGAAATAAATGGTAAATACATTTTTCACAATGGTCAATAAATGTTACAATACGTGAAATCAATTTTATTCAATTTAATGAATTGAAATTATTTAAAAATTCGAAAAAAAAATTGAAAGGGCATATTTATGAATTGATATATATTTCTTAATACATACAAGGGTTTTATTATTATTAGGTAATCTGCCGGTTAAGGTAGGTTTTTGGACGGACACAAATACCAAATAAATATTTTGTGACTACTAACAAATCACACTACTCTTAATCAGGTCCATCTTCATCTCTGTGTGCTTCCGTCCTCCCTTCATCCCATCCAACATCCCTATCCTATTCCTTCCCTTTCCTCGTTTGCCTAACATTCTGCCCTCTATTACAGTCTTCAACATCCCGCTGCCGGTCATTACCCCCTTCAGCCACTTTTCCTGCCTCCATAGGATTGCTCCCAACAAACCCCTCTCTTCGCCCACCATTTGTTTTCTTCTCTGTCCATTTCACCTTCTCCATTCTTCTCCACACCCACATTTCAAAAGCCTCCAGTCTACGTCTATCCTCCTGCTTCAATGACCACGTTTCCGCACCGTACATAGCTACGCTCCATATCAAAGTTTTTACTAATCTTTTCTTAATATCCTTACTCAACGTCCCTGTCATCAACTCCCTCCTCCTTATGAAAGCCTCTTTGCCTAGCGCAATTCTTCTCCTTACGTCCCTACTACTTTGACCGGTATTATAGAAGGGTATGCTATGCATTTGCTTATCCAAACTTCGTAGGCATTAATACCTTCCACAGACAAACTATTGTACTAATATGTACATCAATAATAAAAAATATTTACAGATGAAAAAAATAATAAGGAACAATGGTCTTTCATCTGCTGCCTCTGAGAGGTTTTCACCACTCATAATGTTATATTTTCCCTTCGATAGTAATGTGAAGTAGAACAAAAAGAATTTCAGGATGGATAATAGTCTTTGAATGAACATTAATCAAACATACCTTCTGCCCCCTTCTTGATTTCCTCTCTCTATATCTTCGTCAAGTGATTACGCAAGAAAGACTATATTAGTAAATAAAATAAAGGGAAATCGTTGGCTTTTTACTCATTAATACTTACAGTTATGACCTTAAAGTTTAAATTTTGGAATGAAAATTGGTTACCTAGCTCCTTAGCCTTTGTCATCGACACATAATGGAAATAGGGATTTTTTGACTGTTAAGGATATGTAATTTCACACATCAGGGTAATAAGATGGTACCCAAAAATCACATGTGTTATTGTGTGATTGCCAACACCAATTTTTAGACAACAACTTATAATGAGGCCATTAGGGAATATTTTCCACATTTGGGCTTTCAATTTGATCGGGCCATTGCAGCTATTAGTAATGTTTTCTTTGATAAGGGAACAGTGAAATTTTTATTAAGGCCAATAATCGCCCTAATGCTGAATACGATTTTTTCCAAGGCGAGACAATATAGGTCGCAGCGAGGAAACGAAAGACAAAAGACTATCCGCGAGATCGAGTCGATCGCTTGCAAGAATGGTCGCCAGGATAACAGACTGAGCCACACCAATTTGGCAACAGATCACCGGCAACAATGGCCGAAACAATAATGCGCTGATGAGGTGCTCAACGGTTATATAGTTGCCCTGAGTCGCTACCACCAGTGTCGTTCCCTCGTCCGCCACCCTCCCACCCGCCGCCAGTGGATTGAATTTCGCCCTCGGCATTTCCAATTCTGGTTTGTCAACTTCATTTGCAATTAATGCGTCGCGGGTCGCGGTTCTTTTGTTTTCTTCAACGGCGACTAATCCGAAGCGACGCAGGCACGTGATGGAATGCCCGAGGTCAAGGAAGTCTGAGAAACTGCCGCCAGCCGATGCCTAAACCTGACTTCGCACTATTGTGTACCTGAGAGCCAAGAGTGGAATTCCAAACAGGTTTAGATGCAACGAAACTGTGTACAGCAAAGTTGAACTTCTTCCTAGAATTTCTCGTGCCTTATTAACGATTGCAAATCCAAAGTTTACTTTCCACATACTCGACTAGTTTTAGTATTTTAGGCGCGATGCATAGAATTGTTAAAAATGATGAAGCGTGGGAAGATTCATTAATGGAAAGAGAAATAGAAAAACCAAACTTTCCGGGAAAAAACGAGCACAGTTTTAAAATGAAAATAAGAACGCAAAAAACAAAATAAGAGAAAATACTCTTTTTTTAACAGAACTATTGTTGAATGGAACAAGCTGCCTGAAGGTTTTTATGAGCCCTTTCCATCCAATTTTAGGAGTTTTGAGAATAAGTGTGCGTAAAGCGGCCACGGGGTGATAAACTTCATTGATCAGTGATTATTATGCTATTGTACTTATTTAAAATATTGTCTGCATGTCATGTGGACGGCGTGAGAAGTTGTATTGCAAAAGTGAATGATGTGTTAACGGCGCGTGATTTTGAACGGTATATGAAATAGAAGAGTGCATGAATTATGGACGGAGTGCGGCGATGGACGGTGGGTTTTATGTATGGTGTGTGAATCTAGCCCTTGTGTGATGGTAAAGGTGCGGTTGGTAATTTAAAAGTGTCATTATATTTAAGAGCATTTTGTCTCATATATGTTCTTATTGTGTATACATATGTATGTGCATTGTAAGAGTGGCCATTGACCAGACTTGACCGTTGCCACCAGGACAATTGTCCAATTGCAACAAGATTTATTTAAAAATAATAACTGAAGTCTGTCAGATTATAGTTTGGGTCATTGACAATTCCCACACTCTGGATTGTCCGTGAAAAACAAGAACTGATCTCATCACTGAAAGGAACATCCTTCTCAACGGGAATTTACGATTTATATTCCAATGCCCGGTCTCGCTTGACTTCTTTATCTGTACAGCTGTAACTGGATTTAATTCGTATTATCGGCCTTTTTTTATGTGCGTGGGAAGTTACTTCATCAACGATGCCATATGTGAGCACATGAGATTTTGCAGATGCCTTGAACAAATGCGATTTGATTTCACCAGGCACATAATAAATCAGATCAGACCACAAAGATGAAATAAGGGAGATATAATCCAGTACAGATGTATACAAACACTCATTCCTTCCCCGAACAATCAGGAATCACAATATTAAAAAAACCGAAGTCATTTTAGAAACATTAAAAACATTTAATTTACAAATCGGAACAAAATTAAACATTGCAAAGACATCAGGTACATTTGTAGGTGCATGTGTATGTTAGTTGGTAGTTTGTGTGTTTGCATGTGTGTGAGGTGTAAGGGCTTTTGCATGAGTGGATACCATGGAATGTTCGTGGACTGTATAAATTTTTGGCTTTTTCATGCGTTTGTTTTCTTCATTACGGGTGGTGCACTGACACCCCCCGCCACACGCCCTTACGGCGGCTTGCGGGGTATTAAGTAGATGTAGATAAACACTGAACTTGAAAAAAAACAAGTGATACACTTTAAAATGGCCTTTTCATGAACGTGTGTAAGACGATAGTATTGTGTACGTAAATACGAGTATATAAATAGCTATTATTAAAATAATTGCTTTTATTGATACACAACGTAATTCTGAAGTACTGCTATGGTAGAAAACACGTTTGCACTTGGATAATATTTTCAATACAGTTTTACGCGCAACATTATCTGATCATCATTACGATACACACGATTTGATTACGCCACACATCATGAACACTGGATTCGAAAAAAACAGCTGATGTATTTTATTACAGTAATTCTTAAAAAATAATTCGAGGTTATCGAATTTCGCAGGAGCAATTAACCGAAAAAAAATATGCACTTTTATATATAAATTTTTAAGAAATAATCTGAGACTGTTGAATTAAGCAGCAGCTGTTTGAAATGTACGAAGCCTCTGCTCAGCTGTTGGCATTAATCATAACGTGTGTTTATAAATAAAATAAACCCCAAAAGAAAGAAAACGACAGTTTAATCGTCGCTCCTCAATGAAGTGAACGAATTGTAATCTTAATTCTGGGTTAAACACGTGCTGCTGTCTCTGTGTGAAAAACATATCGTTTTAAAAAATGGATTTTTTTCTATCTAAAAAATTCCATCAAAGTTTAAAACCAACATAGGACCTAGTCAATGTTGCTTAGCGCTTTTTTTTATCCTGAAACAATTTCAGAGGGTAAAAATAATTTGCCTTGACCGGGATTCGAACCCGGATACTTCGATTTCTGACGAGTGCTTTAGCCAGTTAAGCTATCCAAGTGTCCTCCTAAATTCTGAAATTTTGGTAGGTTTGAAGGAACAAGATGTTGTGACGAAATACCGTACATGTCACAGGCATTTGTGGTCTTGTTCCTTGAAAGCTTGGACATCGAGGGATCCGGGTTCGAATCCCGGTCAAGGCGAATGATTTTTACACTCTGAAATAGTTGCATTGAAATGCATATCAGCGGGTGACTCTGTTATAAGTTACTGTTGCGACATCTACCGTAAATTCTTGGAATTTTTTCACGTTAATTATGCAATGCGCATGACGAATCAAAACTTTTATTTTCTGATGAAATAAAAAGTGAAAGGCTTCTTGCAGCGAAACGCGGAAAGTTAAGTCACGCCTGGAGTCCCTTCCAATTAAATTCTCTTCATATCTAATCTTTTCTTTCCCATTTTAATTTAATAGGCGCGAATGAGCGGCTAGCTTCTTCTGAGGTGTGCAATCAAATCTTTTGGTCAAAAGTAATCGTGGGCGTAATCATCCCCTGCCACACACCCTTGCGGTGGTTTGAAGGGCGCTTAGTAGATAAATTTAAAAAAATACCCAGATTGGTCTGCCGTAGTCTTCCAGTCTGCTCTACTTCCCTGTCTTTCTTTCCTTATCTCCCTAATAGTCAGCATCTTCCATTATCTGTTGTATGCGTGATATACCTTCTTCAACATCTATTTCTTTACAAAATTGTCTTGTCAGAGTGACTTCAAGCATGTCCTATCAGTCTTCTCCGCGCCTGTTTCATACAGTTCCCCAGATGTTATTAATCTCCCTGAGCCTCTGATAAACTTCATTTTTTTATTTGGTCACTCCAGCAGATCTTGAGCGTTTTCCTATGGTATAATCCTTCGAAGGACTGCATTCAGCTTTTCTACTCCATCCCTATCGTCCTGGTTTCACACCCATATAGGGCAGAACTCCATATACAGGCATATTTTTAGTAATCTCTTCCTTGCAATCAACCTGGAAGCTGTTTTTAGAAAACAGCCGTTTGTATAAAACAATATCTCTGCTTGGCTTATCCCACTGCTTGTTTCCTTCTTGCTACCGCCAACTTTAGTGATGCTTCTACCCAGATAAGTAAATTAATCGTCCTCCTCCAATGCTCGTTCCCTCATCAGTATTTTAATTTTAGGATTAACTCATCTGTGATTATTTTAGTTTTGATAATCTGCAAATCGAATCGTATATACGTATATTTATCCCCTGGATATCTATCCCCAATTCCACGTCTGTCTTCATCACCAAATCTACATGTATTTCGATTAAGTTTTATTGTGAATACATGTCTGTGCGAACTGGTGCAGTCTGGCGGCCATGAGGCGGACTATGGCCCCGCTCACTAGCGGCGCTAATTGTCTGAGACCCAATGAGCCGTCTGTGATTGGCGGATCGTCGAGCTGTGCGTATGGTGCCAGTTATGTTAGTTTCTGTTGTCCTTGTTTTTAATATTCGTCGAAAATGGAGATTGACGAAATCACAGAGCAGTGAATCAACATCAAGTTTCTGGTGAAGTGCGATAAAAGTTATCAAGAAATTACTGAAAGGTTGACAGCTGTTTACAGTGATAATGCTCTGAAGAAAACATCCGTTTTCAAGTGAGTCAAGGGTTTCAAAAATGGTTGACAAGACGCCACGGATGATGCAAGGCCGGGAGGACCTTCAACCACCTGTGTTGACGACAACATTGATCGTGTGCGGTCCCTTGTCCTTACCGATCGTCGAAAAACTGTCCAATGATAACTGATGAAATGAATTTAGGAAAATCAACAGTGCACACTACTATTTCAACCGAACATGATGGACGGATCCTTCACCATGACAATGCACCAATGCACATTCAGCATTGAATGTTCGCCAGTTTCGGGCAAAAAAATCAATCACCGTCCTTGATCATCCTCCTCGTTCGCTAGATCTCGCCCCCTACGACTTTTTCATATTCCCAAAATGCAAAAATGTGACGAGGGTACATGACTGGGAAGATGTGGACACAATAAAGCAAAAAAAGACGAGACTAGTTAAAAGCCTAACTGCCGAGGACTTCCAATGGTGCTTTAAACAGTGGAAAAGAAGTTGGAATAAGTGAATAGCAACGAACGGAGAGTACTTTGAAGGGAACAAAGTCGATGTAGACTTCATTTTGCAAAATAAAGTTCTTATGGCCTCAGTTCGCGTATATATTGGACCGGGTAGTATGGTGAAACCTCCAAAAATGAAACTCCCTTATTCCCACCTGACATTTCTATTGGCAGGACACTAACGCCATGGTAGACGGCGCCCGATGCGACTACACCGACACCATAATCCCCCTTAAAGTGAAAAAGTTTTCCTGTGTTCATAGGGAAACCAGGAATGCTGGGAAGAGGACACCAGAAGCATTCGAGGTACACAACGCCAGGCGTAAGATTTTGAGCAGCGTGACAATTCGAAGGCTTCCGTCAAAAATGAACCCTAGTGATAATACTAACAATGGATTTCCATGGAAATCTCCATGAAGCTGTTATAGCATAAACGAGTTATTCATTAAGTCGCTGTAAAATTGCGACAGACCTCGATGGGTTTTCACCCAAAGTCCTGATAGGATTTCCCGTAGGATTTGGACAGAAATTCACAATTGATCCTCCACACTTTCAGACTCCGTACTGCTTTGAGTGCAACACGTCGCACAACCTGCGGAGCATCTTTCCCAAGCGGAGGTGACCTTACTTCGCAATGAATGCTGGATAACTGGGGACGAGACACAATACAGGATCACCCCCACGAGAAAACAAAAGATCGATCACACCTGATGCATGGATTATTTTTACTCGTATTTTAATAGTTATGTATACGGCGATAGGTTTTCATAACCGTCTTCCAATCCCCGTTCTTCAACTTTCCCTCACTTCCCGTTGCCGTTTTCGTTCCAGTCAAGGCGAATGATTTTTACACTCTGAAATCGTTGCATTGAAATGCATATTGGCGGATGACTCTGTTAAAAATTACTGTAGCGGCATCTTCCGCAGTTTCTTTGGAATGAAATATTCACTTCACATATTAATCTTACTGCTGAAATCTCACTTCTGGTGATGGGTAGTAGTAGTAGTAGTTTTTAGGGGAGGCGACCGACAGCTAAGGTCATTTGCGCCATAGGGGATGGACAGGAAAGGATGAAGGGTGGAGAGAAACCCGGTATCGGCATTAGCCTACTCTTTACGAAAGGCGCCAAGGGGTCCGCAGCTTAAAGTCCCATCCGACGGACGCCGTACTCACTCAAAGTGCCCTCCACAAAGCACCTCAAGTAGGGATCGAGATACCTCTGAAAAATATTCAACACCGCCGGGATTTGAACCCGCGCCCTCAGGTTGGGAAGCCCCTCTGGTGATGGGTTATAGTTATTTTTCCTAAATTACCTTTTAATCGTACTGCAGTAATATTTTTTCTTCGGTATTTCTTACATCTGTATAACTAATCAGTAATTTCATTTTCATTCTTTTCTCCACATTATATGCGCATATCAGTTCTCTTTTTCTTTCTTCTCTTATTTTTCGAGCACTGATTTATACATTTTTCTTCAATTCGATTGTCTTTATCTAGTTATTTTTTTAATATCATTTATCACTCAAATGTAATTATATTTTCATTGAATGTGTTTGACGATGTGTTAGATGGAAGAAGGGACGGCGACAGTCTCAATCTCGCCCGAATAATAATAATAATAATTATTATTATTAGGCATCTCTTTCTGACATTTTTCAGTCCATTCCATAATGCCACCTACATCTGAGTCGGCGGTTTCTTTTCTTTTCTCCTTCTGTTTTCCAGCATACACAGTACTTGTTTTGGCAACTTCATTTTCAATCATTCGCAGCACCTGGCCGTAGCATTCAAGCTGTTAAGTTTGGATCCCATGTGGTACTGAATGCGATTCATTCACCGTTCAACGAATTCGGAATAATTACAATAAGATAGCAGCCGAACGCTTTCAAGAATCCACCTATGTAGGTAGGTAGCATCCTTTGAATTTCTTACCTTCAGCTTTCAGACTTTTCAGCATTCTTACGTCGCAAACACTCCTAAATACTAGACTGGTACATTAGCTCATCATTTCTCTTCGCTATTTTGTTGTCCCAAAGGACACCTCCAGTGATTTTGGATATATATCGTCTCTGCTTTGATTACTTTTCTTTCACATCTAGCCTCGTCTATCGAGCGTTGATTTCAATGCTAGGTAATTTCATTTTTAGCGGCTTTTAATAGGCTTTCCATTTTTCAAGAAAATTTTAATCATGTAAATGAATTTTTTATTATTAATTTTAGAATTTTTACGCAGACAAACTTTGTTGTTGGGAACATCATCTCCGTGAGTTACGCTAGGCGAGGACAAGCGAATGACAGGTGGTATACCTGTAGATAACTTTATGAAAAAATTAAAAGGTTTTGGTGGTACTTGTTTGATACATTTGGATATAAAAAAAGATAATTTAGATGAGGGTAGAAAAAGAAAGAAAGAGTTAATGCTTCACACAACCATGGTTTCGATGTGCGAATCTCAACTGATGATGATCGAAACCATAGTCATGTGAAGTATTAAATCTTTATGTGGAAGTGCAATGTTTCTATATCTACTCTCATCATGAACGAATTCCAAAATTTTAAGTCTGAAACTGTTATGTTAAAGATGATTTAGATTTAAAATTAACCGCCATTGAATTTCAGAGTAGTGAATAGCAGGTAGGCAGTGTGAAAGTCGAGACTATCCCCGCTTCCCCGTTATAAAATCAAAATAAAAACCCAAAGAAATGCTCTATTAAGTGTACATTACGAGATACGCGATAAGAAGCATAGATTTGTACACGTATAAGAAAGGATTAAAATGTAATAAAATCATTGCAACCTAATCAGCATTCTGTTTATTCGTAAATATTGGACGCCTGGATTCCAATCCTCGAACACCGTTTTCATTTTAATGTCGCCCAACAACCTTTACCTAAAGAGACGAAACGTCAATGAATAATGGAATATTTTTTTCAAATGTTTTTTATAAAACCTAAGATTAATCCTTAACGATCAATTACGATTGGGTCAGAAATTTCACCGAAAAAGATTTTTTTAACGGCTAATAAAGCTCAAGTCCGCATTACTCTAGTTCAGTTTTAAAAAAAAGAAAGTTTTGCAAATTATCCGAAAGTAGACAGTTCGCGATGAGCTGTCCGCTATTGCTTAAATCCTCATGAAAAGTGAAGAGTGATACTGCACATTTGCAATGAATTGTTGAAGGGCAAGGAGGTATACCACCAACATAAACGATCACAGGGCAATGAGAGGACGGAGTTCCGATAGACCTTCCTTAGCCATCGTGCGTCACTTGGTGGAATGCTTTCACAGTAAAGGACGTAACTGTATTTCCCGCAGACATTCGATTGGCCAAGAGACGAGCTTCGTTCCATTACGACTTCATCAGAGGAGCACAGTTAGTTTCAAAAGCCTTATTTCCTTATATTTCCTCACTATTCCTAAACCTGTGCCTAACCATAATAGAGTCTAACTGATACCTTTTTACATAGGTCACCCGGCATTTTCCATGAATACCTACGTCTTTCATGGCGTCTAAACCAATTGTTGGGTGGCTTCCCACCCAGAGGATCCGGGTTCAAATCCCGGCGGTGTTGAATATTCTTCAGAGGTATCTTGATCGCTACTAGAGGTACTTTGTGGAGGGCACTTTCAGTGAGTACGCCGTCCGTCGGATGGGACGTTAAGCTGCGGACCCCTTGGCACCTTTCGTAAAGAGTAGGTTAATGCCGACGCCGGGTTTCTCTCCACCATTCATCCTTTCCTGTCCATCCCCTATGGCGCAAATGACCTCAGCTGTCGGTCGCCTCCCCTAAATACTACTACTACCAATTGTTGGTGATGACTAACCCGCATCCTACAGGATTCAATTGCTTTCTCCCCGCGGTCATTCCTCGTACCTGAACTGTAGTTCCCCACCTCATCACCACATCCTCCTTCACCTACCGCTGCATTCCAATCCCAAATCACTATCAAATGTTTCCACACAGGAACAAACGCGATTAAGTCCTCTAATTGATCGTATATCCTACCGACTTCTTCCTCCTTATGGTTGCTGGTTGGCATTTATACCTGAACAATGACCAAGTTCGTCGGTTCTGCTTTTATCTCTACTAGTAATATTCTATCCGTTGCTTGCTCTATGTTGACTACGCTCCTTCCTAACTTTTTATTCAATATTATGGCAGCCCCTCGCTCGTTCTCGTCCCCTCCTCTGTATATTACTCTATAACTATCATTCCAGTAATACCTGTTATCCTTCCACCTCACATTGCATAGACCTAACATATATGAGGCATATTCATAAAGTAAGGGTCGTTTGCTTATATTTAAATATTGGCGCTTCAGAACACAGTTTTACTCCTGAAGCGCCATCTAATGATTCAATGAGAAGCTATAGCAGCATTTGTTTTGTTTCAGAAGTCGTTTGCTTGTCCTTGAATGCTAACAACAATGTCCGCGACAATCGTTCATCCCGCCAGCTGTGGAGTGCGTCGTTCCGTCATATGATTCTTGTATGCAAAAGGATTGTCGGCTGCTGAAATTCATCGGGAGTTATGCCCAGTTTATGGACCTACAGTTATGAGTTAAGGAAAGGTTAAACCATGGTGCCGTGACTTTAAAAATGGACGAACAAATGTCCATGACGAAGAGCGAAGTGGCAGGCCCAGTATTCTGACCGATGAAATTGTTTCGCAGGTGGAACAAAAACTGCGATGTGATCGTCGATTGGCGATGAATGGCCTGGCTGAACAATTTCCTCAACTTGGACGTTCTACTGTCTACAATATTGTCACGGAAAACCTCGGATACCACAAATTGTGTCCAAGGTGGGTACCCAAACACTGCTGCCAAAACCAATAAGAAAACTCAAGATTTTCGTTGGGAACTCTTTGACCACCCACCGTGCAGTCCTGACCTTGCACCTAGCGACTACTTCCTCTTCTTGCACTTGAAACAGCGGCTCGGTGGACCACGTTTCGAAACCGAAGAGGAACTCAAGAACGGCGTTGTCAATATGTTCAACTCAGGCGGCGAGCTTCTATGCAGAGGGGTTAAAGAAGCTGGCGCAGCGGTACGAAAAATGCTTAGAAGTGAACGGCGATTATGTAGAGAAGTGAAGTAGATTTGTAGCTAACTAAAAGTGCCAATAAAATGTGTTTCATATGAGTATATTTTTTCCTGTGACCGAACGGCCCTTAATGCATGAGCATGCCACGTATATATTTCCTCTATCCATCTCTCGCTTAATATTCTCTGATTTTCCTGTCCTCAACATTGTCGCAACATTTCATGTTCCTATTCTAACTAATTCGGTCATCTTCGTCTGCATCTTCTCTCCTGCTGCTGTCGGTTTTACTCTGCAAGGGTTAAGTGAGATGACGACCGCGGAAGCCTTGCCTCCCCCGCTGCCAGGTAAGACACACAGCTGATTGTGCAGAGTCTCGTAGTTACAGGACTCATATTCTCGAAACTGACCATCATGCAAATCTTGGGAACATAATTTAGGTGGTTTCCCGTTGCCTTATTAAATAGTGTTTCTAACGTATCACCATCAATCAATGGCCGCCCCACTGGGGTCAGACGCCATTGCAGCCGCCTCACTAAGGAACAGACGCTGCGTGGACTACCTTTCGTCTGGCTGCTAACCTTCGACCTATCTGGAATGGGTGACCCTACCAGGAGCAATTATCACTGCTCGCGCCAGCACAGCTCTAGGTGTCATCGGAACGCACAACCTCTTCCACCAAGTCAAGGTTGTATTCCATGGGAAGGGTCTTATATGTACATTAATATCACGCTATTTCTATGAATATGGGCATGAGACATTCTTTTGAAGAGGAATCCCACATGGTCAAGGACAAAACAGCTAGCCTCACATACAAGCCTGTAATTCTAAAATGCAATCGAGAAACAAGGGGAAACATGTCAACCTTGCCAAAGGGGAACTGGAAACGCTCTCATGCACAAAGTATACACAAAAGATAAAGCTTGTTATCACCAGGAGATGACAACAAACTAGATTAAATTAATCGTTTTGATAAGAAGCGAGAGAAAAGTTAGCAATATGCCATCTAACAACCGTCCCAGGACTTGACTGATTCCATTTCTTTTGGAAAGAGATGGAAGCCAGTACCATAGCGTATTGAAGAAAACACGCATTATTATCATAGGTAATTTACCGGTTAAGGTAGGTTTTAGATGGACATAAACTAAAAAATAATTACCTTGTATCCCCTAAAAAAAAACAACCAGACATCCTAAACCACAGTTATCATCTTTATCTCCGTATACTTCCTTATTCACTTCATTCTATCCAACATTCCTATCCTATTCCTGCCCCTTCGTAGCTTGCCCAACATTTTTCCCTCCATCACAGTCTTCAACATCCCATTGCCAACCAATATGTTTTTCAACCATTTGTCCTGCCTCCTCATGATTTCTCCCATCAATCCCCTCTCCTCCGCCAACATTCCCAGCACTTCCTCATTTATTTTTCGTTCAGTCCCCTTCACCTTCTCCACACTCATATTTCAAAAGCTTCCAATCTACGCCGATCATCTTGCTTCAATGCCCATATATCTGCGCCATACATTATCACGCTCCACATCAAAGTTTTAACTAGCCTTTTCTTTACTTCTTTACTCAACGTGCTAGTCTCAATTCTCTCTTCCTTGAGATAGCTTCTTTGCCTAACGCAATTCTTCTCTTTGTGTCCCAATTACTTTGTCCATTTTGGCTTAAAACACTTTTGAGATTCCTAAACTGTTCCACCTATTCTACTTTTTGCCCTCTTATAATAACATTTCAATTAGCCTTTCTCTTTCTGTGCAACCGCATAATCTCAGTTTTATTTACATTTATTCTCATTCCATATCTATCGCACTGAATTTCCAATTCATTCATCAATGCTTGCATTCCCTAGGCTGACTGACAAACTAAAGCTTGATCATCAGCAAACAAACACCTCACCACCTCTTCCTTCGCCTCGAGTCCAAGCCTGGCGCCGTATTCAGTCTCTTGTTCCCCAATACTACGAAACACCTTCGTGGAAACCATTTACTACCATCAGAAGCAGCCACAGGCGAACTGAACTGTTTTAAAATGCAACGGCTGCCAATGACGCAATACTGGAGTCAAATCATTGAAGATTTACCCCACATATATTATAAATTAAGCTAAGAATATTACATAAATTGAAACGTGGGCACAATACATGATGCGAATAAAAGGTTTATGGACACTTCATTAAACAGAATTGGTGGAAGAAATAAGCCAGAATTTTCCCTCTCATCAACTAAGTTTCAACGAGATGAATTTCCGAAAAAATAACAATTAAAAAAAGATATTTTTCCATTTGGGCCTAGAGATTTGTTTAGATATCGCTCGCATCATAATTTTCTGCATTCCATTGAAGGACTTACTGAAAGATTGTTAGATTATTATTGCTTTTACCTCGATTCATATATATGCAACTTACACCTACATAATACCCGGCCCGCAAGGGCATGTGGCGCGGGGTGTTGGGTCAACAACCGTAGAAGAGACAAAAAGCCACAAGCCTTCAGGTCTTACATCAGCATACATAGTTTAAACCGAGGATAGCGATAAATCTCATGATCGTTCTCCTGCAATATTCTTTTTTTGTTCATCACTTTGCCGTAGATTTAAGCATGATATTTTTGCGTTTGTAAAAATGTAATGGATCTCTCAGCACCAAATTGTTCAAATGCATGGCAGCTTTTCGGGATTGTCCAACACGCTAATGGCATCTTATGCAACGAATAAATATACTACAGTATATTATCTATGAGAGAGGAAGATAACAGATTCCGGTTACTTGGAAACACAGCATTCGGGGAGCCACGCGTTCGCCGCGGAGTCTCTTAAGAGACTGAACGATGATGTCTGTCCACCTTCACGATGGGTTGCCTACTCCTTTATACCGCCCCCTTCCCGGGTCTCTGCTCCTCAGTCGCAAAGATTAAGAGGGAAAGAGGGAGCAAAGGGGAGTTATAGAGAGAGAGAGAAGAGGGCACACAAGCCGAGCCCACCCCAGCGAAGGTGAGAGTGAAAGTTTCTGAGGAGTGGAGGGGTGGAAAAGGGGGAAGTTAAGCAGCGATTGATATCCCTGCGCTCATTTCGCACTACTTTCTGTTTGTGATAGGCACAGGAACGCAATCGTTATAAGTTGAACACCAAGCCACGGTCCCACCCAAACGATGACCAGAGTTTAGGACTGGGGATACCAGTTTCGGACGGTGAGGAGATCGGCTCACAACTGCTCTAACGAGAGCCAGGTTGTCCAGCCCTTTGCTCTCCTAAACAGCGGCTCCTGCCACTACAAGCGAAAATCCCTTCAGCTGAAAAGGCGCAAAAATGATCCCATAATGGTCCGTCAGCACAACACACACACACGAGAAGAGCGCTACGCCGGGGACTTCCGGAGGCCGAAGCGGCCGTCGTAGCATCGCCCGCAGCCAAATAATCAATTAACCCACGCCCTTCCCTATCCAAAGCAAGTGAGCACGACTCAACCGCCGCCCGGCATCCAGTGACTCTGGGATATCGTGATCACCTTAGCCAACTAACCCCTGGGGTGCCAGGAGGATGTAGGGAGGATTATGAACCTAGAGGAAAGAGCCGTGCAGAAATTGTCGACGTTGGAGCCGTACTACCGGAGCACTGTACCACCGAACGGATCATCGCCTCCCTCTTTCATCGTGGATAAATTAATCGACGGGGCCTTTCTAGACCATCTGTGCTGTGAGGCAGAAAATGTCTTTCTGGAATAAACTTATGTCACCAATCGGAAAAGAAAATACTTTGCTCTTCCTCAAATACTTCCAAATATAAGTGGAAGAAAAAAGTATTTTCTTTCCCGATATGAATCGCTTCCACAAAGGGACGCCTCAAACCATTCTATTTTGTCACATACGTCGAGCGCCATCTTGGGGCAAGTGGAGACATATCTTTGACCCGGACTAAAAAAAATCTCTCTTCATTTCAGGAGTTTAGCAGCCGACAGAGAGATGATCGGGACGCGTCGTCACCGCATCCATTTGAAGAGAAATGATCATCAAAGCAATATCGATCCTGTAGCATGCTATGGAAGGCGAGAACGAGTCGTTCTCCTGAAATTCCACATCTCCCGCCGATCTGTGCACGCCATAATGCCGAGGGAGAAGATGCACTTCCCACAAAACTAAGAGGTTTCATTCACTTCTTAGGTCGGCCGGTCATAATCCTGAGGGATTTCAACGCGAGGTTCCCCTGAATACTCGGATCAAATGTCGCCCTGGACCCCGTCCTCCTGTCCCGTCCTCTCCTTCCCAATCCCGACATGAGTGTGAGAGGTGACTAGCGCACTGGTTTCCCATCCCTAGGGCCCCGGGTTCGAATCCCTGTAATGGTGGAAGAACCTCTCAGGGACAATCCGGAATCCTTACTTGGGATACCACGTGGAGAGCAACTCAATTGGACTACGCCGACCGTCGAATGGGACGTGAACTTTTGTGATCCCTTGGCCCCTTTCCTTTATTATTAGTGGGCTCTCCTCCATGGCATACCCTTCAAGCCACCGCTAGGGTGTGTGACCGGGAATTATTACACACCAGACTACATTTGACGCTAAATACTTCCAATAAACGCAAACGCGTGAAAAAAATATAAGTCAAGTTTCTATCTCCATTATTTTTCAGTAGTAAATACAAGTTTCCGATATCCCCTGGTATATGATGAAATGCTCAGAATATCTGGAGTAAGTGACCCTACGGCAAGGGAGGCATAGGGATAAGCAACACGCACGTCGGGAGGAGAGGTGAAAGGGGAGGCGGCTGAGGGGCAGGAGGGATGGGGAGGGGAAGGCGGGGAGGGAGGCGCGCGGCGGAGGCAGTGGAGATCATTCCCAGTGTCGTCTCTTGGAGGCGGTGGCGAACGGGCGCCAGACTAAGTGTCCTTCCCGCGAGAGGACCCGAGGATGTCGGCGGCCAGCGGGTTCCTCGCGGTGGTGATCCTCCTGACCGTGGGTCTCGCGAGCGCCAACGACTGCTGCCCCGGAGACGCCGTGTTGATAAAGCACTCGAAGAGCTGTGCCCTTCCGGACGGAGGCGGGTCCGACTTGGTTCGGATGAACATAAACTGCTCGCAGGGGACGTACCTCTTGGACCCTCACAAGGACAGCGAGGATGCATTCGCCCGAGAGGAGGACGGGCACCTTCGGGTCGGCTCGAATGACTCTTCCTACCTGGTGCCCCCAGACATGTGAGTTATTGGGACCGTGTTCGGGAAAGGGGGCGGGACATGGTACGTTGGCAGTGGGGGAAACGGCCGAGACCACGTGCGTCATTGGAGATAGCAAGGGGGGTATATGGGTGGGATGCCCAGGGAACCAAGATTTCATGTTCCATTCGGCGGACGGCGTGTTCAACTTGAGAAGATCTCCAAGTGGCACCCCAACACTGAAATATCCTGCCGCATCCGGAATTCGAACCTTCGGGGTGGGATGCCAGTATTCTAGCCACGTCAACAACCATTATAACAGCATTCTGTTCCATCGCAAATGTTTTTGGCATAATCGTTTTGGCGCGTGGCACGAGAAAATCCCACACTTTTCACCTTGGCATAATTTTACAGGAAGTAATTACAAGGGAATCACTTGAAATAGTACAGAAAATGTAATCTGGAGCACTCCAACGTTCGGTAGCACCGTGCACCATCATTAAAGACCTCATAACAAATGCACATTTTAACTGCTAATTACGAACTGGAATTATATCAAAGGTGGCAAACACAAAACACCAAGCGAAATGCCATTCATCTTTTCTCGATCCTTCTCTATTAATAAGCGATTGATTACTTAAAACAACGTTGATTCGATGAAAATCAGCGCCGAGAAAATCTTCAAAAAAAAAGACATCCTAGTGCTTCCCCATGATATATGGTTCACTGCAGAAGGCATATGCGTTTGTGAACTTCCATCCAAACGTCGAAAGATAAAGGAGGGGAATATCGCATTTCATTTATCATCAAGACCCGTGTTTCGGGGCGACAAAACGTTATCAACTGATGTCGTCATTAACCTAGATGGCTGACGTTTAAACGCCCAAACATACATCGTGTGTACAACAATTGTTTTTATTCAATTTCGGCTGTTTTTTATATTTCCAAATTTTTCGAGACATTTCAAACTTGAAGTTTATTTGAAACCCACTTTTGCGATTTTTCGAAGGAAGAACGGTAGATTTTAAATGGCCAAGTTTGGAAAAAACGGCGGGAGATTGTCACTCATTCATTATTTTCGCGTAAAAAAAAAGAATTGGTTTTTGCATGCACTCGAATGAAATAACACCCCGCGCGCGGCACTAATAATCTACGGATCGCTCAGCCCGGACGAGAGTACACACTGTTATCGACGGGAGGGAGTGTGAAATCTAAGCCAATTCGAGACGACGTAATTTTTTTGATAGTGACCTACTTCGTTTAAACCTCGTTTCCTGGGGAGAGTCCCTTCCCCACACGCGGGACGGGAGCGTGGATTGTCAACACGGTTTAACCGGCCCTAGTGCCATGTCCGAATCAAATGGCGGTGCATGTTTTTTTTTGGAAAGAACGTATTTCGCACTTTCAACCAAATGTCACACGGCACCGGTTAATGCGGGGTGAAAACGCGGCGAGAGGTGAGAATCGAACGCGGGGTGAATAAACGCAACCAGGGCTGTTTTCGAAAATAAATTAACTCGGGAGTGATTTAACGAATTGAAGGAATCGGAAAAAAACTACCTCCCGACTTACGAATCACAACTGCAGCAATGACCAATGAAAACGACAGGGGAGAACACTTAACACAAATGTAGACACACCAATTACGATTATTTCTCAGTGTTTTCTTCTACGTATATCGATGGAAACTTCAGGGAAGGATAATTAACATAAATGTCGACACAACAAGTATAATTACGAGAAAATTATTTCCAAGAGAAATTTCTATTTAAGAGAAAACATTATTTCTTAAACGTTTTCTCTCATATCGATTTCAGTCCAAGATAAGAGTTAATTATCAAGGGAATTCTTTGAGTGACGTTCAGTAAAACCGGTTACTTCGTGGCTCTATTCTCAGCTTCATTCACCGTAATATTCTCAACCCATGAACATTTCCTTGAAGAAACAAACCTATCTACACCAGAAGGATGAATTTTGTCATTTAGAATGGGGAAGGGAATAGAATGAAGTGAAGCTAGAAGGTCGCCATAGTCTAGTTGCATAATCTCACTTCTGCGTCCAAACGAGTCAAAAGCATAATCGAGTGTTAAGCATAATCGAGTCTCAAGCACGCCTAAGTCTAAGTTACAACAAGACTATATAGCAAATTAGATATACTTTTATGATGTTAGCGATTTATATAATAATTTGATTGAGGTGTTGTGTAAAATTGTATGCAACGCCTTAGTTTTGATATTTTTTTCTTGTTGATTTGGGAAACTGATTTTAATGAGATGGGGATTTTCTTTTTTTTGTGTTAGAGATAGGTGTTTGGAAGTTTCCTATGATTGTATTTTTTTCTGAAAGATTTTATCTATAATCTTTAGTGATATTGATTGGATTTGAGATGTCATGTTATTTTTCCAAGGCATGTTTGCTTGTAATACTTGGGACATGTGTGCCACCTGACAGTGTCTATCTGCACATGCGAATTTTAATAATAGTAATAATAATACAAAAGATCTGAACCGCGACTTTTAATTATATACAAGAGAGCAACTGTAATTAGCAGTAATATTTCGATTGGGTTTAGAGTTTTTCATTGACCCAAGGACTTCAGCACTTCTAAGCCTCGCGTACCACTACACAAAATATCCCAAGACCAAACGGTACATTAACATATGTTTAAGCATAAAACATTTACAAAACTTTCACTTCATTCCGTCCTAAATACCTTAACTTGTCCGCCAATGCCTCGCTTACCAAACACTCACGTGCGTTCTATCACAGCAGTGCGTATTCGTTGCTACCAAAAGATAACACTCCCTCTCAATATTCCCTCCATCCTATTTTTCTGACGTCGGCGAATATCTCTCTACCATTTCGGACAATACATGCCATTAATTTCCCCTCCATCCATTTCATTTTTACAATCTTCACATACCCATATCCCAAAAACCTCTAATCTAAGCCTCCCTCACCCTCTTGCCTCATCGGCCACGTTTCCGAGCCAAAAACCAACATCTAAAATATATCTACGAGGTACACGGCAAGCCACCACCAACGTGAGTGACAGGGGATGATCACAAATCAGACGACTTTTGACACAAATTACTTTTCTCCCTTAGTCCACTTGAACAAAGTTATTCTGATACCTTATCTTTCGCGGAAAAATTGACATTTTAAATCTATCTGTTCTACCGTCAATCTCTCTATTTTTTACTTACATGATCTTTCGTACCGTGGTATGATAGGGCTCATAATACATTTTTAACATCATCGCTAAAAAGAGACATCCTTCCAAATTATGAAAGAGATTTAAGAGATCTCCAAATTTTAACCTTCGCTCCGGGAGTGTTTCACAACTTGTTTTCTATAATAATTTTGATACGCTAATCAGTTTATCATAACAACCTATGAAGCTATACGCGATCCAAATCGGCAATCCATCCAACTTCACGAGGATACCATTTACTAGCAGCATACTCTAAATGATTCTTAATCACCGATAAATGCAGTTTCTCTTTAACCTTCTATAAACGTTTTCCCAATACTCTTTTAATAAATCCTAATTTTTTGTTAGCTTGTCCACATGTTCCCCTCTCATGTTTCACACAGGAGAGGTCGGGAGTAAGAGTAATGCCCAAGTAATTATCAGTCTACCTTTTATCATATTATATCAAATTCTCGTTACATATTTTTACAGCGACACCCTGGTAACCATTGCAAATATTACGAATATGGCTCAAATGTGATGGTTATTCTATTCAATGAGAAAGGGAACAGGTTCAGCAAATACGAGGGTCATCCGGAAAGTAGTACCCGTTCGTGAAATAAAGACACAAAAGTAAATATTAACAAACATAAAAAATTTTATTTGAAAGAGGATACTTTAAACTACTTCTCAACATAATCTCCAAGCAAATTAAGGCATTTGTCATAACGTGTGACAAGTTTCTGTATTCCTGCTGCATAGTCCTTCGCCGCCAGCTCATTGAGATACGCGAGGGACCCATCTTGCTCAAATTTTTGCATAATGCAGATGGTGTTTAACAATTTCATGAACAATTGTTCGAGAAACATTGGGAAAATGCTCACAGATGTCATCAATTGTGACGCGCCGATCGTTCCTCACGAATTCGTCAACTGAGCTCACCAGTTGGTCTGTAATGACAGACGGTCTCTCCGAACGCTCATCGTCGTGTGTGTTCCCCCTCCCCATGTTGAAGTTGCGACACCACCGCCGAACAGATGACTCGTCCATTGCATTGTCTCCATACACCTCCTTTAATTGGCGATGAATATCACATGGGCGAACGTTTCTTGCATTGAGGAATTTAATCACTGCCCTCACTTCACAACTGGCGGCGTTCTCAATTTTTTTAAACATTGTAAACAATCACAGAAACAACACAGGCAATGCTAGCGTCACGCAACTTGGCTCAGAGAAGGCAGACAAGCCACTGAAGCTATCTGACCTCGTCCAGCGGCTACTCGCGTCGTCAGCACTTCATGCGGCACGAACGGGTACTACTTTCCGGATGACCCTCGTATATTCGGTCGAAAGTAAATAGTATATCTACATCTACATAATGCCCCGCAAGCTGCCGCAAGGGCGTGTAGCGGGGGGTGTTAGGTCACCACCCGTAAAAGAGAACAAAACCACACGCAAAATCAACACATCCATGCAAATCTACATCCACAGTGGCGTAAACGATATATTCGGTCACTAGTTACGTATTTCTCAGGGAAATACTGACTAAGCATGATTTTTCGGAAAACATATCAGAAGGTTCTTTGTTGTTCTATTGATTATATCAATCGTGCGTACTTATGTCTACACGCACATAGCGAGGACATGTGAGCAATCTTTGGGGAGGGGGATGGGGGCGGCACACCCACTAGTTCAACAGCTTACTCATTGCAATTCATGCATTGTGTCCGCCTGGAAAGCAGGAGGGCGCGTTCTCCCGCTTCAATGCGCACCGAACTCTCATTATTCGCACTTGAAGCAATTTCCTACGGCACCGAACCAGACCATGAATATGATTTTCTCCTTTGTCTTGTGCCGCGTCCTCCTCCCCAATCAGCGAGACGTGATTCGAATTATCAAAAAAAACCATCACACTAACCACGCGGATTGCTGAAAATATCTTTTTAGAATCAAATAACCAATAAAGCCTTTTTTGCTGTAAATATACCAACCTGGACCGTTCGATATGATGAAATTATCGAAATAATTTCGACATTTTTATATCGACCAGGTTGAAATGGGTATATTTCCCGGAGCTGACGAATCGAAGTTCAAAAATTAACTTCGATATAATGCCTTGCCGAAGTTCATAATGGCGAAAATATTTTCGATATTTCTTAATGCCCCCGATACAGTCAATATTACTAAGCATATCTATGGCCACCGTGACTTTCTTATTACTCCTTTTTACATCTTAATTGAACAATGAGTTCCCTCAGCTCAGGTCCGAGTATTTGTAAATGACCATTCCTTCTGCTCCTTTCATATTAATATGTCTTCCTAAGATTTAAAACAGAGAGAAATTGATGAAGTGGCCGATTTACCCAATGCTTATTTCATTTACTGACATCCGTACTGAAATAAGGATGTTCCCGAAGTTGGATGCAGACTAAGTACTAAGTCTCGGATGAAATTTCTGTACAGGATCCATCTCTTCTTTCGACTTCCGATCTTTGCGAATGCGCACAGCTTTTCAGCGTTTCCCGCCGAAGTTGGTGCTTAATCGAAAAGAATTTTGGTAGATGCATTGTCAGATTCCATCCACAATTTTGACAGGCTATTGGCTGTGGCATTAGGGAATTTGTTAAATGCCAAAATTAAACATACGAAAAATAGGATATCAGGGCAAGGAATTCGATTCGCAGGAGAACGTCACAGGAAGGTGCTGGCTGGTTTCTTTGAAGATGCTTCGCATTGATCAGCCGAATCAAAGCATTGACAATAAAAGAAGTGATTTCCTCAATTGTGAACTGTCAGATATTTCAATCATCGTGATCCTTTTTCGTCCAAGAGCTTATTTTCACCAACAGATCACGAAAACTAGTTTATTACAAAAATGATGCGGCCACAAGCCCCAGGTCCAGCCATATGGCTAGTATATTGAAACAACCCCGCTCATTTGTTACAGTAAATGGCATTCAAGAATCGGTAAGAAAATAGAAATTATGGTACTTGTTTCTCCTTTCAATTCTGAACATCGAATTCAACTGATTTATCTACTACGGCTTATTCATCTAAATGGTACCCCTAGAGCTACCGCTAGGGTGTACGGCAGGGGGTCATAACACACTGGTTAGGATTACAATTAAACAATCAAGTTTTTTATCAATTGGTAGTTATTATATATATATATATATATATATATATATATATATATATATATATATATATATATGTGTATGTATGTATGTATGTATATGTATATAAATAACATGTATATATATATATATATATATATATATATATATATATATAACATATATATAGCAACCCTCGTATATACGTATATAAAACCCATAAACATAGTAATTAATCGTAACTTCGTTAGAGTTCACCCAGTACTAAGCCCGACGGCTTCTGAAATTCACGCATCAGCGTAGGTGGGCCAGTTCCTTTCCCTATGCCGGTTATGGTTTCCCAGTGTCGCGAGGGACATAGGTGGGGAACGACGGGTCGATAAAGTATGAAGTCATATCTTACTCTTTAAATACATTTATTGTCGAGACACCCACACGACATACAATAAGAACAGTAAAACCCTTGCATGACTTATAACAATTCACGTACACTCACGGAATAAGTCAGTAAACCTTGCTTGGTCTTCACGGTCGCTGGCCGGTCGCACTGGTAGCACGCCCTAATCAACGAACGGTCGCTGGCCGGTCGCACTGGTAGCACGCCCAAATCAACGATCGGTCGCCGGCCGGTCGCACTGGTAGCACGCCCTAGTCAACGATCGGTCGCCGGCCGGTCGCACTGGTAGCACGACCTAACTAACGATCCTATGCGAGGCAAGACACAAGACTCAAGACTACCCTCCCTTAGGCATGGGGCCCTCCTTATATACCGTCCTTAGCAGGTGCGGTACTCGTTATTCATCCTTAAGGAGTGACGTCGAGGCGAGTCCGGCCTTGACCATTGCCCTGTGAGGGTGCATGAGGGTTAGGGTCCCGTGGCCCCCCGTAGGCCGGATGCTGCACGTGCGATATGTCCTTGCGACATCACCCCGGTTTTCAAAGAGACATGGCAACACTAATCATAATACAGGATACTATACAGAACAGAATACAGACCAATGAACATGAATGCAAAAAAAAAAAAAATACATACATATATATAACATTCAATAAGGACAGACCCACTTGCTGGGGTGCAAATACAGATATTTTTACAAAAAGAGGGAACAAGGGTGCCTACATCTATTATACAGGAAATTTAGGTGCATGGATTGCATGTGAAGAGTCTTGCGCGACGTTACCGACACGGGGGGGGGTAATGAGTGTCACCGTGTGCTGAACACCCGGATGCCAATATAATGGTCCCATGCCCTGAGATATCAGAAACACTATATTTATCGGGACATTGGAAAGTTCACTTCGTAACCTTGCTTACGCTATTCGCCGGGGTGCTCGCCTTTCACGTGCACAGCAAAAGGAGGAATTGCTAACCTAAGTTAACAATGTTGCTTTATTTTGGTGGTGACACCGAGAAACACCGCGATGTTGCATGAGTTGGCGCTAAAGGTTTAGGATAGGATAGGCGGGAGGACAGATCAGGGTAATGCCGTTTGAGAACTGCAAAGAGTATTCAGCCGGTAGGCGAACAAATCGTTCACGATTTGCGGCCACACCTGAGTAAGGTGAGTCGGAATGCATTATTATGGCCTGCTGTGAGCCGTTTGCACGTGTCGGGAACGATGACCAAGAGTTCAATTCTTCCCGGCTGGCGTAACACTCTCGTTTGGGCCACATCGTAGAGGGAGATATCACCCCCGCTAGTGAACCCAATGAAAAATAAGTACGACGGCAGTCTCTTGGCGACGTCTCTCGCACTGTCCCTTAGACGTTTAGGAGGGAGAATGGCCGGGGTTAATTTACCAATCTCAGCCAACTCGCTGATATTTCTCAGTGGTGGTCCATCACCATGAATTTCACGGATAAGACGTGAAATTGCGAGGAAGGTGGCGTGCAGAAGGCTAACAATTTATTGGCGGAGTTTTATTTGTGTGATAGCGTGAGCAAGGGCATTATTATTTTATTCAGAAGATGATTTTAGGGCTTGAGGAGCTTTTAAGGTTGCGTTAACATGATATCTTGTCTCTGTGTGTGGCTAAGGCATTAGGGAGAAAGGTATATCTGGCATCGAGGGGACGTTCAGTTTCGCTGGCCAATCTAGAAATCTGCTTCGACAGCGATTTAATTTGATCGTCGGCGGCTGTACCCGTAAGTAATGCAATCCATAATCTAAAATATAAATAAACCTCAGAAAGTCTTAACCTATAAATTTTCTTCCACACAAGGGAAAGTTCGTGCTTCAACCATCGTTCGTATTCACTAGGAATGTTCCACCATGTTGAAGATGTATTAAACTTCACCCGACAGGTCACTTGTACACTTAAGTCAGCGAAGACACGCGTTTGAGCCTCCACTGCACTGGCGGCTTCATAAATTTGTGGAATGCACAATCCATCCGCCGGTAGCAAGGTGAAGCTGTTTCTTGGTGTAAATAACAGTTAAGTTCTCACTGAGTTCACTAATAGCACTGAGTTCCACACATACACAGCCGATCGATTTTCGGGATCTTGTATCCTTCTATTGTCTTTACAAGAACCATATTCACATAAACCTTATCTTTACTAATTACTAACATATTTTACCAAACAGAAGGCGCCATGGAGGGCTTCGTGGTATGGAGGAATAATTTTCAAATGGACAATATTCCTCAGGGGTTGTGACAGATAGAGTCTATCCTATGCCTTTTCTCGTCAATTGGGTCAGTGGCGCTGAAATTCGTGCGAAATAAGGGATGAACTTGCGGTAATAGCCAACTAATCCTAGGAACGACTGTACCTGTGTGACGTTAGTTGGGATAGGAAATCTCTTAATAGCACTAACCTTGTCGTCATCAGGCTGAAGGCCGTCTGATGAAATAATATGTCCCAGGAATTTAACTCGTTTTTGGAAAAAACTACATTTTTCAGGTTTTAGCTTAAGGCCGGCGTTTCGCAATCTGCAAAAAATCTCGCGAAGGCCAGAGATATGATCGTCCAAGGTTGCGTCATACCGTAGTATGTCATCTAAATAGAAAATGCATCCCTTATTAACCATTCCTTGCATTACCTGTGTCATCAAACGCATAAAGGTAGAGGGGGCGTTACAGAGACCAAAGCTCATTCTGTTGCACTGATAGTGCCCTGTGGGAGTGCTAAAGGCGGTGTATTCTTTGCAATTCTCATCCACTTCCACTTGCCAATATCCGCTGCATAAATCAAGAGAACTGAAATATTGGGCTCCGCCTAATTGGTCGAAGGTCTCATCCATGTTGGGCAACGGAAAAACTTCCTTTTTCGTCACATTATTGAGGGCTCTATAATCAATGCATGGTCTATACTGCAAGGGTTTCCCTTCCACGGGTTTCTTTTTTACAAGTATGAGTGGAGCAGACCAAGGACTTGAGGATGGCGAAATGACACCTTGTTCCAACATTTCTTGAATTGCCTTATCTAAATTATCTCTTTGGGCATGTGGGACGCGGTAGGGTGCCCTTTTAATTGGGCTGGCCTGGCCTACATCAATGGTGTGTTTAATCACATCAGTACGGCCTAATTTAATGTCCCCGTGGACAAATATATCCGAAAATTCACTTAAAAGTTTCTTTAAAGGTTCGAGGGCATTGGGATGCACAGAGCTTAGTTCAAACAAGGAAGTCAATTCACCGTCCTTGGGCGATTCTGGCCATATTTCAACATCGCTTGACTCCACTATATTAACAATGGGAATGTCTGTACTTTTTTTATGAATTTCATATTCTATGTGGGTACCTCGTTTTAGTGCCTGGATGTCATTACTAGGATTAGAAAGGAGCAGAGGGACTGAACCATCATCACCAACGGAGGCGAGAATCGGTAAAATACATACATCATGGAACCCTTCAAAAATTGAAATCTCTTTGCCTGAGAAATTGGAACATTGAACTTGTACTAACACAATTGAATGAGGAGGTACTTTAATTGCTCTTAAGGTAGTGGCTCTTTGGGTCTCAAAATCTTGCGTATAGGAATCTTGCTCATCTATCCCGCGATTTCGCCCATCGCTCTCTAGCGTACAGGAAATCCTATCATCTGTCCCGCTAAGGCGCTCTTCTTCCACTACAATCGAACCCTTTTCTAAGTCTAGTGTGCACGAAAGACCCTCAGGTGCCCCACTAAACAGATCTGTTTGGACATCCCTTAATTGTGGCGTACAGGAAACCCTATCATCTGTCCCGCCGTCGCCAGTGATTCCATTTATGTCGCCATCAGTGTTCCTTTCGGAAGCGTCCAAGACACGCACTGAGGCTTCTAATTTGTCCTCACTGAACCCCTCTTCAATAGGTCCTAACAGATCGACAATTACAGTCGCGGTACCTTCTTCGCTTTTAACGCTATCCTCATTACCTTTTGCTTCCAATAAATTAAAATCTACATCAGGCAAAGTCGAACTACATGGGTTAAAATTAAAATTATTTTGTGTTAGGGGTTCTGATTCACTAAAAGAGATTAGATCATCGGTTACAATTGGAAAGACCGTTGATTTTTTGTTATTGGATTCAAGCCTAGTTTCATGACCGTCGCAAACCTTTAGTTTCCGATTTTCCAACGATATGCTACTTCCATATCGCACCATAAAATCCAATCCAAGTATGCCATCATAGTCAGGGGAATTCCCATCTATTATCAAAGCGTCATGGGGGTATAATTTATCATCAATTTCGAATGGCACTTGGCATTGCCCGATAATTTTCAGCGGATGCCCGGAGGCACTTCTTACAGGTGTGTCATATCGCGAAATTTTGAGGTGGTCAAAGGGGAACCATTTCCGATGAACAATTGTTACTGCAGCACCGGTATCGACAAGAAATTTATGCAGTACTCCTAATATCCTAACGGAAACTGTCATTCCTGCTTCTGGCGTCACGGCCAGTACTAACTCGTTCCCGACCTGTGGGTCGGGTTCTACACGTTTCCCGAATGCTTATTTAAGGCATGATTACGGCAATTAATTGGAAGATGTCCTGTCTGATTACATACACCGCATCTTATCAAGGGGCAGTCCCTGGATGCGTGAGTTTCCTCGCCACAATTAAAGCATTTCCGTGTCTTGTCGCGGCAGTTTCTAGCGATGTGTCCAACTTTTTTACAGTAATAGCACTTGCGGGCATCAATAGGGGGCCGTGGATCGGGGGTATTCTGACGCTGCAGTCTGGGAGCTTGGAATGTGGTTGGCTGCATAGCATAGATGCTATTAGGATAACCGCCATCTCCGTGGGTGACTTGGGGTGGGAGACCATAATTTGCGGGGTAGGGGTACATTCCAAAATTTTGAGGGGGAAGAGCTTGAGCTTGACGTGCACGGTAATCACGTAAACTCGGGTTTGTCGCGCAGTAGCTTAAATGCTCTGGGTGGTGATGGGAAAAGAAGTTTGATTGTGGGTGTGGGATTGCGCTCATGTTGTGCAGACTGGAAGGAGGAGACTCTCTTACAGAATGGGCTAGCAAATTCACGTCCTTATTCATGGATGAATAATTCCTTGCGTTAGCCTCTTCTAAACGCGCGAATTCTTCGGCTTCTAATACATTTCTCGGATTTCGCACGGAGACAAAACGGCCAATCTCCGCTCTAAGACCTGCCAGAAATTGGGTCAGAAGTCTCTCTTCAATCATTACCTTTATTGCCTCGGAGTCGGGTTCATTAAATGACGAACGAAGTTTCCTTGCAATCCCCCTTAACCGGGTGGAATAGTCGCAAACAGATTCTAAGGGCATTTGCAAGCAACTAGTGAACATTTTTTCTAGTGAAACCTTGGAAATTTTAGGAGTAAAACGTTCCTTCATATATCTTGAAAAGTTTTCATATGATTCAATGACATGGGGATTATAGTTAGCAAATTCGGCGGCCGTTCCACTTAGACGTAGGCGGGCTGCACCTAGTGTTTGGGACTCGTTCCAATAGCTAAAATGACTCACTATCCTAATCCGTTCTAAGAAGGTATCTATTGTAGTGTCGTCTTCTCCACTAAAGCAGGGGATCAATGAAATTTGAGAGCCGAATATATTAGATGGGGGAATTGGGTTGGGGGGTGCCGGTTCCGATCCCAAAAGGCCGTCAATACTATTTACAGAAGGTGTAAAATCCATAACATTTACGGGAGGCGGGGGAGTCAGTTCCCATCGAAGGGGAAAGGAGCGGGACGCATCCACGATTGACGACTCCATGGCTACAGAGATATATTACAAATGCTTAATAAAATATCAACCCGTCGCGGTCCGCGGTCAATGCCAGGGAGAACCGTTCTAGAGGAAACCCATTTCCAAGGAAATGGAAAACGGTTCTCGAATCACGAAAAGAACGTATCTTAAATTTTTATATACCCTATTCCTTATTATTCCTTTTACTCTGGTGCTCTCGGACATTGACAGAGACCCCACACACCTGACACCAATATGTCGCGAGGGGCATAGGTGGGGAACGACGGGTCGATAAAGTATGAAGTCATATCTTACTCTTTAAATACATTTATTGTCGAGACACCCACACGACATACAATAAGAACAGTAAAACCCTTGCATGACTTATAACAATTCACGTACACTCACGGAATAAGTCAGTAAACCTTGCTTGGTCTTCACGGTCGCTGGCCGGTCGCACTGGTAGCACGCCCTAGTCAACGATCCTCTACACGGTCGCCGGCCGGTCGCACTGGTAGCACGACCTAACTAACGATCCTATGCGAGGCAAGACACAAGACTCAAGACTACCCTCCCTTAGGCATGGGGCCCTCCTTATATACCGTCCTTAGCAGGTGCGGTACTCGTTATTCATCCTTAAGGAGTGACGTCGAGGCGAGTCCGGCCTTGACCATTGCCCTGTGAGGGTGCATGAGGGTTAGGGTCCCGTGGCCCCCCGTAGGCCGGATGCTGCACGTGCGATATGTCCTTGCGACACCAGGAAGACCTGGTACTCGAAAAACTACATAGCTTGGGTGGAGCTGCAGGTGCTCACCCAGAGAGGCTTGCTTGAGGAATCGAACCCGGACCCTCCATTCAGTAGGCCAATGCTCTACCCCTGGACTACCGTGTACGAGAGGAGCTGCTGGTAACTAGGACAATGACTACAGCTAGATGAGATTATTACAACATAAGAGGTTACGTAGAATGGAAAAAGAAAAATAATTTTCCCACCTTGCGCGGTCTAATAGTGTTATTATGCTCCCTTTTCGTTCGTGGGAAAAAATGTCATCTTAAGTCTATCTGCTCTACACTTGATCTTTCTAATTATATTGACATAATCCATAGACACCCTTTCTAAACGATACGATTTTAAATATCCTGAATTAAACGTCGAAATAATAGCGTAAATCTGCCTTGGCGCGCACAACTCATAAGTCCTTCCAAACACAAAGTTTTGAAGATAGAAATCACACTCAAATAGCACGCTGCATCCAAGGACTTCGGCACATTTATATAGTATTTCCGAAGAAACGAATTTTTCTTGAATCATTTTAAGCGGAAGCACCAAAAAGAGAATGGAATGACCTTCCCAATGGCCACGGTCTACTTCCTTTTCCTCTACGTGAATTGAGGGTGAGACTACTGCCATCCTGGAATACTGGAATATATTAGGGCGCTGATGAAGGTGGGCAGGTAATGAACACTCGCATAGCAGCCAATTATGGACAGGAAACGAAAACATAATCACGCTTAGATGAGTACCCGACCGACATGTGGTTCTCACGTATGAGAATCGCCATTGTTGGATCCTAATTGAAAGTCACGTTCCAATCTCAAAGAATAAAAAAAATAATATCATTCTCTCTTAATTCTCGGATACTAAAAAAAACACGCACTTCGTTTACATGCTAAATAAAAACATTAAATGCTTACACTTAAAAAATAATAAATTAAAGGGATTATTATCATCCTGAACAATCTGTAGTATGTTTAAGGATCAATTTTGTGGGTTATCTTGAAAGATGAAATGTATCGAAACACAAAAAAAAAGATCTAATAAATCATGCGTGCTTCGATCCCTGAAAGAAGCGTTTGCGTTCTGTACTAAATGAAATTAAGCGCGAATTTTCCTTCAAAATACAGTAGAGAAAATCTCTATCCTATTTATGAGTTTTGATATTAGTACGAAAACTTCAACGAAATACGAGGTGTTTAAAAACTAACGGGAATTAAGTAATTTCGCATTGGCACCATAAGTTTTCTCTACAATGCCAAACAATTCATAAAGAGTACTAAATTGTAGTTCAATGCCATTTGCGTGAAGCAATACAAATAACCGTCCGTACTGGTGGCGAAACAGTTCATGACTTTTGCAACAAGATAATGCTTCTATACTTTACTCCTCTGCTTGTTCGTGAATTTGTTTGACCAAAAACAGTACTGCAATGATGCCCCAGCCTTCATTTTTGTCAGACTTGTCCCAATGTGACTTTTTTCTGTTTCTAAAAATAAAGAGAAGATAAAAGGGGCGTCGTTTTACAAGCACAGATTGGTTTAATCAGGCATCGGTGAGAGAGCTAAAAGCTACACCAAATATCGGGTTACAGAAGTGTTATAAGGGTTAGGAAAAGCGCTGGGATAAGTGTATAACATCTAATGGGGACTACTTCGCATGGGATAACATTGACAATACAGATGAACAATAAAATCCTTCTCAAGAAACTCAAATTCCCATCTTCAATTGAACACACCTAGTACGAAGGTACGAAATTCCAACTTCAGAATGACAATCAATCAGCTTGGAGCCTGTAAAACCCTATACAACTGTTCATCAAACTGCAATCATAACCACCACAATATCTCCAAGTAATACTCAAGATTGTATTCATCATGCAGTAGCGGACTGAATATTGAAGAACATCCCTACATCTCAACTATTCTGGTCACTTATTTCAATTACACGGAAAATTTTACTGTAGAGCATATTTGGAGTACGTTTTACATGTCCTGATACCCGCTCCATACTGGAGACGGCCCGGGTTCGATTTCCGGGCACATCTCTCTGGACACCCTCGGCTCCATTCAAGCTGTGTGATATTTCGGGTGCCAGATCTTCATGGGAAACCATAGCCGGCCCAGAGAAAGGAACTGGCTACCCTGAAGTGTGAATTTCAAATACCGCTTAGTATTAAGTAATTTACATACGTGACCTATCAAACCAATCTCCTGGTTGATCGTTGTGGTTGTATTTGAATATGTTTTATACATTTAAAAATATGCAGATTATCCACATTGCCCAGGTCGGTAGGTGTGCTGGTAAGGTGTCCCGATTTTCCAAACCAGTAAGAAAAAAATGATCTAGAATAAATTGACAAAGAGGCGCGAGAAAATAGAAAACACTATTGCCTAATTACTCCAGGAGTAAAATATTAAAGTGATCAAACTACTTCCGCTCTTGCAGGTACTGCATCACGAGGGTGCAAATGGAGAAGAACAATCCGGAAAACATCCGCCGGGTGGCCTTCGTATGTTTCCCCGGCGACCTTACGGATGAACCCGACAGTTCCGAGTTCTGGTGGGTTTTTTTCGGCACCCTACAAGCCATATCCACGGTGTGCCTGTTCGTGACCTTCTCCGTATACATCCTGATCTCCGAGCTAAGGGACTTACAAGGGCTATGTGTCATGTCCACCGTGTTCTGCCAAATGCTGGGATACCTGTTCCTCTCGATCATGCACATCAAGGGCGACACGATGAGAGAGACGCCGTGCGTCGTTTCAGGTGAGGATGACCCGGCCCGTTGGGTCCTGAATCCCGTGGACTTTCCCAACTCCACAACGCCATTCATTTTGCAAACAACTTTTGAAATAAAATGTTTCTGGCTTTCCTTTGTGAAACCTGACGATTCTAATTTAATATTAACTATTATTTTCATCCAACTCTTAGTTCGAGAGGAAAGATACTCTCACTAACTAGAACAGGAGTACAGCTGGCTATTTGAATTGTTTCAACCTCCCGGATTAAATCTTTCTTATTAACTTACAACTTTCTCTCCAGCAAACCGTTCATCCGATTCACTATTCCGTCACGCATCCACTCCCGTCAACTTAGCTTAATGGTCAGGGCATCTGTCTGACATATGGAAAATTCTTGGTTTCCGAGTCCCGATGAAGGAAACTTTTCCCTGCTTGAAATCCGCATCCTTCAACCTTCTCCAATAATCTTGTGTTTTTCCGGTGGATGTATGCGTGTATATATACACACACACACATTCCATAATTATAATTATATTGAACATAAATTAACCTTATATATATATGATAGTATAATAACATATTTATCTCATTAACTCTTCCAATACATATAAAATAGGAACGCTTAAAAGGACACTCAGATCGAACAATCTACATAGTGAGTGACCTCTATGTATGTGTGTTATGTGTTACCTGTTTTATTTTGCGTTCATATATATATATATATATATATATATATATATATATATATATATATATATATATATATATATATATATGTATGTGTATATATATATATCGATATATTTTGGAATTGCACAGGTAAATCATGTTAACGATAAAACGATTTGTGATTACTTGGGACTTATGTGCCACCTGACACTGTCTATCAGCACATGTGTATTTTTAATAATAATAATAATAAACGATTCGTAAACGAGGTGTATTCCATATTGAGAAATTGATTTGAAATACAGACCTAAATCACATAGAAGATTATTAAAATCTATTAGTTAAGAGTTGGGGGAGTACTAGCAAAATTGAGGCGCTTGCACCCACCCTACCACAATAACAACTTAACATTTATTCAGATGACTCTTCTGATATCGCAAATGACAAGAATCGAGAATTTCAAATCATTAAATTACTTTAACTAATTATAACTGCATGCACAGCCCTTATTCCTCAAACCGCAATGCGATGTAGCAGAAGCGATCATCTCTGCATATAATCGTTGAAAACACGTTCTATGCAGTGGAAAAAAGAAAAAAAAAGAGTTTTGAACGACTGACTTGTCTTCAAACGACCATAAGTTCCTTGGACGCTCGAACGGTTGTTACGCACGAAGACAGGATAAATGCAGCACTTAAACAAACTACAACATTCATAATTTAAATCGTAAAATTCGTCTGGCTCGATGGCGCCAGATAAGGGGCGATGTTAATGGAGGTTCTGGTACTGGTCGTGTGCATCTTATTAAAATGTTTCGTCTTTTCTCTCTCCTGAATATATCACCCTCTCTCCTTTACAAATTATATGACACTGAGCACAAATAAAGATAAACATTCCGTTACTTGTTGTCCATTATCTTCAGGGGCCATATTCAGGAAGACCTCGGAATCGCTGAGCCTCGACAATGGCGAAATTGTGAAGTCGTGGGTTTTTGATGAGTCGATTGTTATGCACAAGAATTGGAACTCGTCGAATCCGTGATGTCACAATCTCGGTATTGTCAAAGAAAGGCATTTCTTGAGACCTTTCACGACGACGATTCCTCTCTGAACAACTCACCAGAAATACGTCATTCGTCATCATTTAATTTTTCACGTAGTTTCACAGCGGTCCTATATTTATTACTAACCTTTAACTCGTAAGCTTTTAACATGGTCGAAAGTGTCCCGTATGCGTTTTCACTACATCTTATAACAATCGAATTAAATCGAAATCGATAGAAATGATTTCGTCATTTCCAGCTGTTTCCCTTTTTTTCAATAATTCGCTTTTCGCCATGATTGACCTAAAAATGACCCTCGCTTACACGGCTTGGAAGGGCTTCAAGTAACACTACTAATAAGGAAAGAATTATGATCAAATATGATTTGCAGCCTTGTATTCGAATTGTAAAGGAAAATGGACAAAATAACGGAAAAATTTTATATTACAATTGTGTTCGCGAAAGAAGCATTTATAAAATGAAGGGAATTGAATGAAGACCTAACATGACAACATGAGAAGAAAAGTTTCGCAAAATATAGAGCGCATTATAGAACTGAAACGGAATCTTCGAGGTGAGTGCCTTATATTGGGAGATATTTGAGATGTGGAGGAGAATTGAGAAAATAACTTGAATATAGAGGCAGAAATATAGAGAAATATTAAGCATTTTGGTGGAAGAGAGAACGTTGCCAAGGGAAATACGGAAACTGCAAAAATTATTGGAGGTAGTTTTGGTTTAAGGGCGGCGCTAGAGGGAAGAACATTGGGTAAGTAGGGTATAGGAAGAAGGGCAATAAGACCAGAAGGAAAGAAGACAGCATGAAGACTGTCAGAAGGCACGAAGAAAGGAAGAAGGAAATTTTCTAGCACAAAGAAGGGAAAGTTCTCGTGCTACGTAGAAGATAATAGCCGTTTGGAAGAATCCAGTAACCAACCTTTAATAGGAGGAATATGTTGAATGAATCCGTCGCTATTCGAGGAGCAGTGCCCCGATAGAAACTTCAAATTGGTAAGATTAAGAATAATAAACAATAGATGATTCGGCTGGGTCATATTCTTAAATTTCCTCACAAGAAAATATGGCAAGTTGGTAGTTTTGTAGCGACTTCCAACCTGGGTTTAGGCCGAGCACCTTAGTACAGACATCTCACACACAGGAAATGCCGATCCTGAAACACGCCATGCTGTAAAATGTTTATTTGGAACCTATAACAGTGAGACTTCTTTGCCATGGATGCAACTCAAGAGATTTCGCAAACAAAGCAAGAATGATGGAAATTTATGGAGATACAGCGAATCGCCATCACGGAAACGAAGTAAAATGAACCGTTGAGAGAAACTGTGATAATATAGTATTTTGATTTCACAACTTCAATCCATCAATTTGATGACTCAAGCGATTATTTCCATTTATGCCGACGTATATTAAAATGACGCGATAACATTCTCGGTCCGAGTACAACGCTCTTCGAGTTCGTCAATCTCACCAAGGCCATTGGCGGCGGTGACATTGATATTGAAGGATCAAAAGCATGACTGAGATAATGAATGCATCCTATTGAACTAAAATTTAATTATCTTTACGACTTCGTGGACTATTTGAGTGTACTCTTCTTTTGATTGAAGATAATACGCTAGGATTGAATGTAGAATATTTGATATGATGTAGAATAGAATTGCTGCCTTCAAGAAACTGCGGGAGCTGCCGCAACAGTAACTTTTAACGTAGCTATCCGCTAATGTACATTTCAATGAAACAATTTCAGAGTGTAAAAATAATTCGCCTTGACCGGGATTCGAACCCCGATCCCTCGATATCCGGACGTGTGCTTTAGCCAGTTAAGCTAAGCTACCTAGTTTCAGAGTACGCCTCGATAGCTTAAATGGCTAAAGCACCCGGCCGGACATCGAGGGATCCGGGTTCGAATCCCGGTCAAGTCGAATTATTTTTTACACTCTGAAATTGTTGCATAGAATTGCTGCTGTTTGGGGACACCCGGGAAATGGATTGAAAATCTAAAAAAATACACTGCGGACTTTTGACCTCCGAGGAGATTAAAAGATACATATTAATTCCTTCCGTATGGCAAACTGACGTTTAGCAAAAGGTTCAAGAGTGTCTATAATATTTCTGGACATTCTCACCCTCGAATCATACCTAATTTTCATCACATGAAATTAGATCTGAAACATCTACTACTGTTAGGAATTTAATGCCCATGGAATATGGAATTACTTCACTACAGATCGAGCGGGGATGTAGGGCGGAAAGGGGGACAAAGTTGCCATTTCCCTGTTCGATTCCCTCCCATCCTCACCCCTACACATTTGAATCTTTCATTGTTCATTTATAAATCCCTCCAAAATAATACTGATACACTTGTTCCTTGTGGACAAGGGAAGGTGTCGTCACCAGTTCAACAGATAAGATCGTTTCACCAATCGGTCTAAAACGATCCACTCGCCATAAATCAAGGAGATGACGTACATCGAGTCTGTTCCACAAGTTTCACTTATTCGTCAGCGAAAGCTAGTGGTGCGAAGAATGGAGGTCAGATTCGCGAATTATTACAGTAGTAAATGAACTGTCTCCACGTCTATAGGCATGCCATTTAGGATGGGAATCGTTTAGAAGAACTAAACCATACTCAATACATACATAAAGCGGCTCACACAGCCATTTTCTGTACACATGTAACGCGTGCAGGGGAAAAAGAAACATTTTTTTAAAAATAAAACGCTGTTACGACAAACTGGATTAGCCTACCTAATTTATTAAAGGAGCTTCATCCAAGCTGTGTGATTTTTCGTGTGGTACCATATCTTCTTGAGGGTATAGGGAAAGGGACTAACTATCCTTAATACCCTGTCTGTTCGTGAATAGCACACACCGTTGGGCTTAGTCCTAAGGTGAGCTCGGTCCTTACATGACATACCAACCTTCTAGTTGATTCGTGTGTTTACGACAAATTTGGTTTTGGTAACTTCCCGGATATTTGTGCGACTAAGGGCGCTTGGAAGTAAAAGCGACAGGCGCCAACATCCACCCCGTCAAACCATGGTGTCCCTCCTCCGAACATCCAAACTTCGGGTCAATGGTCAATGCTTTTTGCTCATCGCGAGCCCGGCCGGCTAATCTCGTCTCACGTCGGGAGGAGATTGGTTCGCACATATGCGCCACTTAAATGGAACGCATTAACGAGAAGAAAAAAAATGAAACGCGATTACACATCGCAACACTTGAATAGAAAAACAATGCTAGGAATTCAAGGCGTTGCAGCCTTGCGTTCTATCCATTCGAGTATTGAACAATTTAGCAGTCTCATTGAACTTTATGGATCGATTAAAAACAAGTACTTTTTTAACAGAACTACTTGAAGAAAATATTCTTAGCAAGTGGTACACGACATCTGGATATGTTTATTATTCTGACAAGGATTAGGCTCCATGCCTGGTCCAGACCCATTTCAGGCCACTTTCAGACCCATCTGGCACGAATACGTCTTACGATTCTTTTCTTTTTCCACATGATTGATGTTCAACAGATTTCTTTCGAATTCCGGGAAATGGCACTGCATGTTATTCCCATTCTGCCTTTTATTCCTGTATTTTGCATCCAATTGATTGGAAACATAGCTCCTCTCTTACGCCTTCATTCCTGGATGATTTTATAATTAGGCCTCATTTAGAATACTATATGCCGCCAGTTTATTAAGGGATCCTCCGGAAATTGGATTAATTGCCGAATTGCATCGCGTGCAGCGTATCGGAGCTAGATTTGTGAAACGTTGTTGTGACAAACTGAGTAGTGTATTTAAATCATTACAGGAGCTAAGTTAAAACTAAAGATTACGATAAACTTATATTACATTTTGTACAACTGATAACCGTTGCTTCGGTCCAAGGTAGTTTCTCCATATGCCACAGTCAACATTCAGAATGCGTCCGTTTTTCACACAAAATTCGCTTAATTTCGTTTTTCACACAAAATTTGATACAGATTCTTTGATCCATTTTTTGGAACAGGCAAAAATCGAAGACAAGCCAAAACACGTCCCAGAAAAACAGCTGTCAACAATTAACTGAACATTCAAAATGGCCGAACCTATCGGCATAAGTATAAACATAACGCCACAAAAGAATCGAAAATCAAATATACGCAACTCACGGAAATTCAAAATTCGCGATACTTTGTGAACAGACCTCGTATATCCCTAGCATAGATTGGAAGAATGTCTCTTTAGCGATTATGTTGCGATATGTAAGCATAGCTCCATCGTACTACGGAAGGCGGGATCATGTCAATAAAATTAGAGAGATTAAATGTAGAACATGATAGATTTAAGATGTTATATTTTCCACGGAAGATAGGAAATAAAAATAACATTTTCCGACCGTAGTAGGATCATATTCTGGTAAAATTTAGTCTGGTGTGTATTCACCCCCTGCCACACACCCTTGCGGGAGCTTGCAGGGCACAAAAATAAATTTGTTTTAGGTCATTTTGTCTCATTGTCGAACATGTCGATACCGATAGCATGGTAGTGGGAACTGCCATTTATTTATAAAATAAAATTGTATCTCTTCCTGTTTTACCTCCAGAGGAAACAAGGCAAGAGAAAGTATTCACCAAATTCCAAGAATCCCTAGTCTGAGTATAGTTTACATCACCTTCCCTGCAGACCCTATGATACCAAGGCTAAAATTACGGATTTTAGAAAGGTTTTCAAGCACGTGGATTCACTCCTTAGGGGTGGCCCAAGGAGGATAGAGGGTGGTGCACCCACTCTCCTTTCGGGGAATATTTTTGGCTTTAATAAAATTAAAAATAAATATTAATTGGACACCCGTGACTCATTTTCAATGCCTGCTTTCCCCCTGGCATAAAATTGTCTCTGACAGGATACGGTCCCCAAATTAAAGCGATTAGTTTAAAATTTAACATACCTTTCAGATTTCTTTAAATTTATGACACTTATTTTTTATCATGCAGTTTGAAAATGAGCCCCTTTTTTGAGAATTTTCTTTTTTTTTAAATACCCATTAATATCGCTCCACGCACAAAATCACGCGAATAACTTCCAAATATCTTCGATGAAGAAGGCGATCTAAACATTATTACCTCCAAATATGTTTGAATTCGTCTGTATTCTTAAGAAATGATTCGATTCTGACAAGTCCATCGTGGGACCAGTGACTACTTGATACGCAAACGAGGAAATGTTTCGCCCTCGGCGCTCTTTCATTTACCAACATATCCGCTCACGATGAGCAAGGAAGATAGGAACATACGCAAGACTCAATGTAAATTAAGGCCAACTCAACCCCCCTTCTTGATGAGCTTCAGATGCTCATTCTTCTCCAACAGGAATTCCAATCGCTACAAACGACCAGACACTCTCAAATCATTCGAGTCAAGTCAAGCAAAGGGAATGGAGGCGGTCGGAAAACCAAGACTTTATCACCCAAGGGTCTAAAAATAACCTCGAAGCTCTTAAAGAAATCTTTAAATAAATGAGAATCATAACTGTGCCTTCGGTTGGTTACGACTCTCTGGCTGCTCGTGGCTTATGGACTCGTGGAAGTCATGTATTACGGACGGGAGCCTCTAATTTATCGAATGTATGGCGCTAGACACTCCAGCTAATCTTTTGTCCTAGGACTGCCATGCAAACAGTCATCGTACTCCAGTTCATCTTCACTTTAGTGTTCGGCTTACTTATTTATTCATTCAAGTCCTAATCACCCAGAGGTGACTTGGTGAAAAGAATTACCTCAACGCAAAAGAATTCACAATTTAAAAAAATAAGAAGCTTCAAAAATGTAAATAAAGATGTTTACATGCCAAAGCATCAAAGACTTGAAGATATATATATATATATATATATATATATATATATATATATATATATATATATATATATATATATATATATGTGATGGCCAAAGAAACTAGACCGATGTGGCGTTGTTGAACGTTTATGTGACACGAACAGAGAACAGGAATGCGCAGACAGAAAAGGAACGCACACAACAGAAGAAACGACTAAGGAATAAATGTGAGAGCCAGCCATTACTGCCGGAAAGAGAGACAGGGATGCTATTACCCTAGAAATATTTTAAAGAGAGTGGATTTGCGTGTCCCTTTTCTGATTGAGGGAGTGTGTATGTGAGTCCGTGTAGATATAACACACACATATATACTTGTGTATATGTATATATATATGTATATATATATGTATGTATGTATATATATATATATATATATATATATATATATATATATATATATATATATATATGTATGTATATGTATATATATATATATGTATATATATATATGTATGTATGTATATATATATATGTATATATATATGTATGTATGTATATATATATATATATATATATATATATATATATATATATATATATATATATATATATATATATATATATATATATATATATGTATATATATAGTACATTACACAGTAACAAACAATATAGAAACACAAAAAAAGATCACTCACACGTTATTTCTTGATAATTTCGACGGAATTCTACTCCGTCTTCATCGGAAGATTCTCTATCCTATATTTGTGTTTCTATATTGTTTGTTACTGTGTAATGTACTATTCGGCACTTCCGTGTTACGTCGACGAAATCATCTACGAGGTCATCCGGAAAGTAGTACCCGTTCGTGCCGCATGAAGTGCTGACGACGCGAGTAGCCGCTGGACGAGGTCAGATAGCTTCAGTGGCTTGTCTGCCTTCTCTGAGCCAAGTTGCTTGACGCTAGCATTGCCTGTGTTGTTTCTGTGATTGTTTACAATGTTTAAAAAAATTGAGAACGCCGCCAGTTGTGAAGTGAGGGCAGTGATTAAATTCCTCAATGCAAGAAACGTTCGCCCATGTGATATTCATCGCCAATTAAAGGAGGTGTATGGAGACAATGTAATGGACGAGTCGTCTGTTCGGCGGTGGTGTCGCAACTTCAACATGGGGAGGGGGAACACACACGACGATGAGCGTTCGGGGAGACCGTCTGTCATTACAGACCAACTGGTGAGCTCAGTTGACGAATTCGTGAGGAACGATCGGCGCGTCACAATTGATGACATCTGTGAGCATTTTCCCAATGTTTCTCGAACAATTGTTCATGAAATTGTTAAACACCATCTGCATTATGCAAAAATTTGTGCAAGATGGGTCCCTCGCGTATCTCAATGAGCTGGCGGCGAAGGACTATGCAGCAGGAATACAGAAACTTGTCACACGTTATGACAAATGCCTTAATTTGCTTGGAGATTATGTTGAGAAGTAGTTTAAAGTATCCTCTTTCAAATAAAATTTTTTATGTTTGTTAATATTTACTTTTGTCTTTATTTCACGAACGGGTACTACTTTCCGGATGACCCTCGTGTGTGTGTGTGTGTGTGTGTGTGTGTGTGTGTGTGTGTATATATATATATATATATATATATATATATATTTAAAGAAAGATTTGCAATAAATTACTAAAAACATTTTTGCAACCATGTGGTATTTGATCATTCAGAAATTAAACACAATGCCATATTTAATATTAATAATTACTTTATTCCGATGAAACGGAATAGCATACCAAGATAAGAGCTGAGATCAAGTTTGGCCGTCACCTACACACCATATACAATATCATGACGATCATACATGAATATCCATCGCGTTCTTTCATATCGGTGGTACATTACCATGTCTACGTGCTAAACACGTAATCTAAAAAAACTAGTCCATTGTTTTTTCTCCAGAATTAGGAAGTGAATGAAAATAGCGGTTAAATTCACGCCATTCAGGCCGGGGTCACCCTAAGCCTTCCGGGCCAGTCACTCGCTCAAGGGCCGTATTCACGGAGGTTGCAAATGAGAGCGCGTCTCGCTCGTCACTTTCCTTCGTCACGCCCTAAGGGCGGGGGGAGAGACGAAATGGGACTGATGATTGGATACCACCGGCACCCGGGGTGACGTCCGATGGTGGTGAAAGAGGACCAATGCAAGGATTATGCCGTCAAGGAATCCAGTTAGTTCCAATTACTGCCCACCCCCTTTGGCCGCAATGACGCGTTCCGCTTCCGTAAAAGGTCCTTTGAACGCATACGCCAGCCGGGCGGCAAAGCGTGCACACGAAGGGCCCGCGGAGTTGACCGCACTCCCAAATTGAAGGGACGTGAGCAGGGCACCACTGCTCTCACTCCTCTTCCCCTTGACGTCGGGGAAGTGTGGATCGCGGGCGAGGAAATGATTCGTAACCCACAAAAGAAGCATCAATAACGAAAGGGGGTCTCTGATTGGATGGCGTAGAAGGTAACTCCCAATGGCAGCAACAATTTAAAACACCAAGCGAGCTTAGATAACACTCAATCTAGGACCTCACGACGAGATTTGCCAGGAGAGTCCACCTAGCGTCGCGTGTGTCAGTTTCGAGTGTACGAAATATGTTCAGAGTGGTCATTAATAAGATGGTTTCTGATTCCAGCTTTTCTTCCAGGCTTTAAAGGTAAAAAAATAATTTTTCAAGAATTTGCGCTAGCATTTTTTACTACATCGTGTATGTTTTGAGTGGCAATGGGATGTTAAAGATTATGATGGAGGAGACAATATTAGGCAAACTAGGAAGGGGTAGGAATAGGGATGTTGGACGGGATGAAGGAAGGATGGAGGTTGAGTACACAGAGATCAAGAGGGGCTTACTGTTTTCTTTATACTACGGTTTGGTGGATGATGAAATTAACGGCGTGTGAAATTCACAGATTAGCAGGGTAGGGGGGCCACTTCCTTTCCCTGCGCCGGTTATGGTTTCCCGGGAAGATCTGGTACCAGACAAATCACATAGCTTGGATGGAGCTGCAGGTGCCCAGATAGGCTTGCCCGGGAATCGAACCCGGGCCCTCCGGTCAGCAGTCCAATGCTCTACCCCCTGGACTACAGCGACCCACTCATATGTATATATAATAGATAAACACACACACATACATAATTAACATAAATAATAATAATTAACCCCAATATAATACAAAGAAAACTAGGACATTTAAATGAGCAAATGCGAGTTCACACTTTTACCTGGAAACATAGGCAGATAATTAATTATCAAAAAAAATTCTAAAATTTGAATAGATCATCAAATTAAAAATTCCGCCGAAGGTTGAAATATTACCTCGCCTGTACGTAGTTTTGGTTACCATAAATTGGTGTTTATTTAAATACTTTTTGAAGCGTCCAAATTCATAATGAACTAAAACATATTTTTTCTTTAACATTCAAATAAAGAAAATGAACGTCATATTTTATTTTTCGGGTTCACTCTATATTTTAGTGGCAAAATACATAAAACAGCTTCTGGCGTCACTTGGTGGAAAATCTTTATATTGAACTTAAAATTAAACCACTTGGCTTTTCCACAGAGAAAAAATTTTTATTTACTACCAAGGTTTCGTTATAGTATAACATCTTCAGGTCTTTATGATAACCTGATGTTGTTATACCATAACGAAACCTAGGTAGTAAATAATTTTTTTCTATGTGGAAAAGCGAAGTGGTTTAATTTTAAGTTCAATGGTAAAATACCATAAATTATCCCAAACTGTCACATTTTTATAACTCAATTCTAGGTTTTTTCCATGATTTAGGGGATGGCTGGTCGCCCTGATGGATTTCTTAAGGCAGTGAAAAAGCTTAGAGAAAAGAAAAACTACTCTTTTGTAAATGTATTTGTTATTTAAGCACACGAGTTTATGATGTCATCGGATAATCTTGAAGATGCTAACTCGGCGTGGTCAACTTATACGTTTTGAAAAGACGGGAACTCTCCTCACATCTTGTAGATATAAAATAAATATTATGCTCTAAATATACGTACGTTTCATTGAATCACGCTTGGCGCTTCTGCCGCCACTTCAATTAAGACTTATCTTAGAATTAGCCATAAAAGCACCTCGAGGATTTGACGGCGGATAACCATTGAAGAGCGACAGTGCGAAAGTTTATTATAATCACGTCATACGCGGAAAAAACAGTGCTTGTTTATCTTTTGAGGCTAACGTTCAACGTCCATAGTTCCCCGGAACAACAGGCGAGAGGAACTTAACGACTCGGAAGACTGATTAAAATGGCCCTTTTATTTTTTTACCATTTGGTAAAGAGCCAAATACTAAAATTAAAACAGCTACGGTATGAAAGCACAATCACGGGAGACCAGGAGTTTAAAATTACTTTTTATTCTCTACACTAATTTATTTTGCCTATCATCTTCAATCCCCGGATAATTTAATCCCACTGACGTATTTAAAACTCGGAAATAGTTGATGTGGCCTTGTAACAGTTCAAGCGGATGATTGCAAACATTTATTGGTTTAACCTAGAGAAAATTCGATAGTTTTTGGGTTAGCGATAATGCACGAGTACTCGCTGGTTTTAGAAAACGCGGTCGCAGGTTTAGGAGTCAGAAAGTTTTAATGATTACGCGTAATTTAGAATTTCCCGAAAAAATATCATTCATCACCATTATTCTCGGAGAGGATTACGCGTGCATTTTCCCTTAATCATTTTTTATTAAATCATAAAGCCACGGTCTATGTAAGCGTAAGACACACTATTAAGCATTAACTATTTTTAAATTCTAGGGCCAAGTGGAAAGAAACTAAATAATTGGAATATTACTTACTTCATAACCTCCGGTATAAATGAATGCAAACAAAATCATGAAAACAAATATCGAGAATAGTTTAACAAAACTTTCAACTTATGAAAGTGTTCAGAGCTAAGAGAAAAGAAGAACGAAAATGCTGTTTAAGTATCTATGATGTTATCAATGAACGTGAAGATGTTAAACTTGACGGTTAAAATTAATTTAATCGTTCATAATGCTAAGATTAAGGCCAAAAAAGGGCCATTACATTGGGTAATTTTAAAAATGAGTTTAGCTCCTTTACGCGCGATTCAACTCTTTCTACTCTCGGATTATACGAATGCGCAAACGCTTTTGTTTTGTTTTTTTCGTCGACGCCAATTTTGATTGAAAAATATCGTTTAAATCCAGCGCAGATCTCTTGAAACGACGTCTGTCTTCGTGTGTGATTGGTAGCTGGATTTAAGAATCAAACTGACAATAATTACTGTCGGGATTAAATCTGTTTTCAGAACTGATAATCGAATTCGACTCTTTTTTCGGATGAGATTCTCTCTTTAAAACGATACGATTTTTTCAGGCATCCAGAATTCAGTATCGATTTCATAACTGAGAAACAACAGTGTAAATCGGCTTAATATAAGGTGCCGTTTTTTCTGCAGTATTTATTTTTAAGGCGAACATAAAATACAATGAATAATTAAGTGATTGAAAGAATATAAATTCACTGCAGTCAATCTAGTAACTCGAGTGAAAACGCAAGTTTACAACACGCTACGGTCCATTAAGCCAATTAAACAGACGAGATGAGGAAAGAGCCAGCTGAGACACATGGCTCAAATAAATTTCACCCAAAAATTACGAGATGGAATGGCATATTTCAAGCGTTGGGCTGAACGTACTGTGAAATTCTTTTCCCACATCCCGGTTCACCGTGCTTGCTAATGAAAGGCAAATTCATGTGGGTGTGGCAAAAGCCTTGTGTCAAAATTTTGCGTTAGGTCCCAAATATTAATAATGAATATGAATAAAATTAATTATTTATGTGTGTGGGTGTGTGTGCCTGAAAAAGACTCCCGTCTCTTCACTCAAAACACTCGTGATAGAACGACATGAAACTAATGTCATTCAATGCGGAATGACGTACACTTTCAATAGTCGCTGTAGTTTATCCGCTAACTCTTGATTGCGAAAAATTTGGGCCAACATAATCATCCCAAGTTCCATTACGGGACTGCATTACTTTTGCAAATGACCACATTTTTCGAGACACCGCCTAAAAATTATTTTTACTAACACCACTCCGTGACGAGCCAATTACCTTGAATTACCTTGGAACAGTGCCACCAGCTCTCGCCATTGCCGCCACCTTTTAAGTTAGCTTAGCTTGGCCTCCATGTTAATCGAAAATCTCCTTGTTTTTTTTACGTTGATTCTCACGTAACACACTGGTTTTCTAAAGCGCTCAGCAATGATCGTAACCCCTCGGCTGACTGGCTAAATGAAGCTTCATAATCCGTGCTACTTTGAATTTAATTACCCGTCTATTTCCATTCCTGTCTCCAACACTACCCATGCTTCTTTTTATCTTAATTAACTAGTTACTTTATTTATGTATGTACCCTGCAAGCCACCGCTAGTGTGTGTGGCATAATTTGTCGACCGGGACGACATGCGCAGTAAGCCTTTCTCGCCGCCCACTCAACTCGAGCAATGCTCCTCAATCACGCGTCATCGCAAGCGAGATGTTTGCGATGTCACCTCTGCCCTCCTGACCCCGTTGAAGACATTAGAGAGGCGATTAATGTGATCCGGATGAACCTCTTGTCAGGCATCGCACATTGCGTCTCACAAAGCGGCGCCGCACCCACTTCCCGCACACTTAACGATCAAAGGCGTCTTTTTCATGAAGCCGATGGGAATTCCAAAACATTCATCGTGAAAATAGTCGTAAGAACCTTAGTGCGTCACCTGTAGTACCTTACTGCGTCACTGTAAACAGAAATAATTAACGTACATATTTTATATCCGATTGTTGAACGCCAATCACAAATGAGATGGAGTGGTGCTCCGGGGCTTGCCGATATATTTATGTATATATATATATATATATATATATATATATATATATATATATATATATATATATATATATATATATATATATATACACATATATGTATATATATATAACGATTGTACGGAAAAACTCACACGAGCGGCACAATAATGGGCTGACACAATATAACACAAATAGAATAAAATAGCAACATTTAAAAGGACACACACGGTAAATTGTTCGAGCTTTCGGCCCTCTCAGAGGCCTTCTTCAAGAGTGTCTCTGAGAAGGCCTCTGAGAGGGCCGAAAGCTCGAACAATTTACCGTGTGAGTGTCCTTTTAAATGTTCCTATTCTATTCTGTTTGTGTTATATATATATATATATATATATATATATATATATATATACATACATATATATAAGTATATATATACATATATACATATATATATATTCTTATATATATTATTATTACGTAATCTACCGGTTAAGGTAGGTTTTTAGATGGACATAATTACTAATTAAATAATTTGTGACCCCTAGCAAAACACAAAATCCTACTCTACATCAGGTCCCTCCTCAGCTCTGAGTACTTTCTTCCTACCTTCATCCCGTCCAACATCCCTATCCTGTTCCTTCCCTTTCCTCGTTTGCCTAACATTCTCCCCTCAATTACAGTCTTCAACATCCCGCTGCCGGTCGATACCCCCTTCATCAACTTTTCCTGCCTCCATAGGATTTCTCCCAAGTAACCCCTCTCTTCGCTCACCATACCAAGTACTTCCTCACTTGTTTTCTTCTCTGTCCATTTCACCTTCTCCATTCTTCTCCAAACCCACATTTCAAAAGCCTCCAATCTACGTCTATCCTCCTGCTTCAATGACCACGTTTCCGCACCGTACATAGCTACGCTCCATATCATATATATATATATATATATATATATATATATATATATATATATATATGTTTTTATACACACACATACATGTGGACTGACACTACCTCTGGAAAATCCTAGAATTTATTTACGTTCCTAAGGATAAAAGATACTCGGTGAAAACCCAAGTAAGAGAAGTATTTAGGGGAGGCAACTGACATCTGAGGTCATTTGCGCCATAGGGGATGGACAGGAAAGGATGAAGGGTGGAGAGAAACCCGGCTGCGGCATTAGCTTACTCTTTACGAAAGGCGTCAAGGGGTCCGCAGCTAAACGTCCCATCCGACGGACGGCGTACTCACCCGAAGTGCCCTCCACAAAGCACCTTGAGTAGGGATCGAGATACCTCTGAAAAATATTCAACACCGCCGGGATTTGAACCCGGGCCCTCTGAGTGGGAAGCCAGTACGATAGCCACCCCACCATCTCGATCCCCGTGAGAACGCAATGTATAGAATTTTTCACAAGGTCAAAATATTCCCCATCAAAGTTAATTCGGCCGAAAGGACAGTGAATGCCATATTCCAGCCGTCCCCGGGGATAGAAGCCGGGTCCTGGATATCGGCAAGCCGCCCACTGCGCAGTACAGCCCAACCTTGACCCGCTCCTGGGAGAAAGGGCACTCGCCGGGGCAGAGTCGGGTCAAACGGAGGGAAAGCGATAACGTCCTCACCCTGGCCATCCAACAGAATCCCCATTGACCACACGCAAACTTCCCTTCTTTTCCGCTCCACAATTGTTCTGATGTGCGTGGGCCGTGCCGCAAACGAGACATTTAACACGTAGGAGGGGGAGGGAGGGAGGTCACGGGTGACTTTGGGTCGCCAGGCAGTTGTCCAAACTGAATTAATCCCACTTACACCTCCAGGGAGAGAGGGAATCCGCGCGCCAACAGGACCACGGGATGTAAACAACGACGGTATCCCCGGAATGCGGATACAGAGCGCTCCCATTTAATTCGAAGTCACCATTTTAAAGGGCCTCGGCTATCCTTTAGATACCTAGAAATACCCCGATTCTTCGATGGGAATTTCTTCTCAGTTGTCATATGAATTTTTTAAGTTTTCACCAATTTTTTCTAGGTAGTCTCCAGTTTAAGGTAAACTTTGGATCGACACATCTGATTACCGCTATATTTCTTCACTTTGCATAGCTAGACAAACTGAAAACACACAATAAAAATAAATTTTTCTTTACTTTTTAATTCCGCATATTTCCTCCCTTCATTCTGTTCAACATCCCTAACCTTTTCCTCCCCTACCTTCCTCGTTTGCCAAACAAACTCCCCTCAATCACAGTCATCATTCGCCAATTAAATTGCTTCACATCCATCTTTCAAGCCTCCGGCGTATTTCTCCCAACAATCCCCTCTCCTCCCCAACCATACCTAGCACTTCCTCCTTTGTTTTTCTTTCAGTCCATTTCACCTTATCCACCCTTCTCCACACCCACATCTCTCGAAAGCCTCCAAAGTACGCCAATAATCTTGCTTCAACGACCACCAAGTATCAGAACAGCAACAAAAAAACCAATCCCAACATCAACTTGCCTCCTTGTCAAAAATTCTTGATATTTGATTTAGGGAATTTCTTTGAAAAAGCCAGCTTTTTCTGTCGTTAAACATTATTAATATTTCTATGTGCCCGTCTCTATATATATATATATATATATATATATATATATATATATATATATATATATATATATATATATATATATATATATACAAAGTTGCGTGCGTGTGCCTGTGTGTAACGTTTAGGGATTTCCAGGCGCGGGAAACTAATAACAATTAAATGCCAGGGAAGTTTAATGGCGCCATTTTGAAAATGCGCGGTATTCAATTTTGAAGAATAGAATTCTCGCTATCCATTTTCACGTCTGGTTAAAACAGCAACTGACCATGACGTTGCACCATGTGTAATTCTCGATGGAGAGAATCGACTCACCACGAGAATGACAGAATTGTCCGAACCACGGAGGTTTGTCATCAAACCTAGCGTGAGTTGTCTTTTCCAATTTGACTACTGTAACAAAGAATCTCCATATGAATGAAATGGTGAAGAAGGAAGTAGACACCACTGTAGTCAAGATTCTTGATTTATTCGCATTGTCAATCAACGAAAAATCTGAAAATCATTCACTGGCGTGAGAGAATCGTTTCCACCCGAACAGGGGGCAGAGAAACCAACTAAACGTCCCAAGGACAAAGGGTCCAGCATTGTTATTTAATTGAACAATCAACATTATTGTTCAATCAAAAACGACGTCCACGACCAATTAAACAAAACAAAAGAGTTTGATCATGCGCGATAAGCTCAAGTCGTAAGGAGTGTTGGACCGTATAAAAGAGTTCATCCGAGATTAGCACCAACATTTTTGAAAATTCTGGATTCGGTAATATAAATCGCTTCGTGCAAAAGGGTCTTTAGAACGGTTCCTTTCAAACGAAAAGAGTAATTTGGACGCCTGCAACGATGAAACTTTGGATAAAACCCTTTCCAGCAGAACGCTGAAGTGAAAATTACCGCAAAGATAAGTTTGCAAACCGGCCTGCGAAAATTACGTCACTTAGGGAGGGGTTTTAAAAGGTCAAAGTTCAGGTCTGGTCGCGCGCTGATGATGGTTACGAATCCGGAGAGGATAAGACGCTGCCGATGAGATGAGGGTGGGAAAAGAATCGGACGAGGGATGGAGAAATTAATCAATCATCGATGGGAAGACAACGTAGAAGATGAGTATATGCGAAACTTATGTCCACATGGCAGCGATAAAATACGAGAGAAAATTGCAAGTTTAAAACAGTTGCCATTTAAAGTTATTTCGAAAATGTATGATTATATGATCCATCGGAATTCCAAGCTTGCGAAAAAAAATCCTGTCGAATTCCCGGAATGAAAGGATTAATTAAAGCAATCAAGTCACTTATCTAGTCAATAATTAGCAACAGTATTGCGATTGCGAATGGTGTTCCGATGAATATACCCTCAATGTAACCATCATTTTCCTGTGATTCTTTGATGCCAACAATTACATGTACCGGCGATTGCAGAGGTCACTCGGAATGGACCCAACCCACAACATTGATTCCGAAGAGGCGAAATTCATACCTAGCAAAATAGGCCCGATATTTCCCCAGGCGGATAAGGTATACCTTTGAAATTATCAAGAAACCATATAATTTCATTTGGGAAGAAATCATCTCTTCAACCGTAAAAAAAGAAAAAGTTAATGATGGTCGACAAATTAGAAGGGGGAGGGGGTGAAGAATATGAATGAGCTAATAAGGTCACGTTGGACCCAATGTCAAATAAGCAGGAATAAAAGAATTGGATCACATTTCAATTGAAGAAGGCGAATGGAACTCCGACAAAAACCGTTGCATGAAAAAAAACATTATGCGCGCATTAACAAACAAAACATTAAAAAACAAAAAAGATTCAACATCACTTTCAAAAGTACCACGACGACCGTGATCTGAGGTAACTCTCCATTTTCACCCCGTACTCCACTAAAACTATGAAAAATCGTGCCTCGAATGAGAAATCTATCTATTCCTAGGAAGTAAATTCCAGTTTAAACTTTAAATCCATAAATTATATCACGTTATTTTATCTCTATTTCATTGTGACCCTATTATTCACTCTGCCGCTTTGCTTAAATGGACATAGGCAGAAAAAATATCTACTGGGTGAGAGTGGAGGAGATTGTCTATGTCACACTAGCCCCATTGGAAATAAGTTAATGGTATTGTCATGGTGATTACTCACTTCAATGAGGGCATTTTCGATGAAATTTCGCAGGCTGTAATTCCCGATTAATTCTTTTTGTCTGTCCTAATGTAATGCAAATGCTTAACTGCGATGCATCGGCATGACGATTGAAAGGAATGCAAACAATTAAAAATTCAGGGGAAAATATTCTGTGCAATAATGAGGAAATTATTTATTCAAACAAAAAATATGGCCACATCAAGTTATGCAATGGTTGGTGGCGTTCCTTCGTGAAACTCTTCCACGATGCGTAGGAAAAAAACACTCTGCTATTCCACACAAATATCAATTCATTGCGATCGGTTTCGATATTACTGTAATAAAACCGGTGGCAATAAATTTATTATTTATGCGAAATATCAGAGATAGTATTTCTTTCCCCCGAGCCATATTAAGGATTTAGAAGATCTATATTATCGTGCAATTAGTTTCAGGTGATTATTCAACTCGTGTATAAAAAAAATATAAAATATATTTATGCATGTACATTTACGATAATTTCTTTTCTCTCCTCAATTTCAGCATTCAACCTGTACTTCTGGATGCTTGCTTCTTTCTTCTGGCTGAGCGTCGTGTCGTTCAACGTTTGGAAAGCAGTCAGGCAAGTGGTTCGATTAAAATTCTCGCAACACAAAAGACATTGCAGCGGTGTCACACTCTATATCGATAAAACTACGATATACTACTGTGCGAGTTCGATACGGCTGCAATGAGTTGGGAGTAACAGTTTGCGCTACATATATATATATATATATATATATATATATATATATATATATATATATATATATATATATATGTAGCGCAAACAGAAACAGATATAAGGAAAAGGGATAGGAACACATATAAAGGACGAACACAATAGAGGTGGGGAAGGCGGAATCGAACGGATCACAAGAGTAAAAATATTTCCTCAACCGGGACACGAACACGGATCTTTCCACTTGCCGGGCGGATGCTCTTAACCACTTGAGCTATCGAGGATAGTCAATTTACCCTGAGATCCGTGGGTCTAATATGTCGCCAAGCGCCCCGATTCTTTCAGCCAAGAGATGGCGTCAGGGGGCTGTTTCACCCACCAAAGGGTAAATAGACAATACACAAGGAAAGGAAAGGACAGTGGGTTAGAATTCATACAACATCATACAGGAAAGGAACAGTGCGTTTCGTGGCACGCATAGCCAGAAGAAAGAGATGAGCCACATTGGCCAAATACATATTCAAACACGAAATCCCGCCAAACGGCGAATAAATACTCATATATACAGAAACAGATATAAGGAAAAGGGATAGGAACACATATAAAGGACGAACACAATAGAGGTGGGGAAGGCGGAATCGAACGGATCACAAGAGTAAAAATATTTCCTCAACCGGGAAAAATCAAGATTAGGCTTTGAGTGATCGGCGATTCGAAGGTCGCGCAAAATACATAGTTGAGTCCACAGGCATGCGTATCACAGGGTACAACGTTTTCAATTTTGCACGAAAAATTAGATGTGAAAAGCGTTTTGACGAAATGGGTGCCGTGTTTGCTCTCAGGGGTGAATAAACGCAATCGTGTGGTCGATTCCGAGGATAGTTTAGCGCTATTCCGTCGCAATCCTGACTAGTCTCTTCGTCGATACCTATCATTATGGACGAAACATGGACAAACTGCTACACCCAGTAAACAAAAGAAGAGTGGAAACAGTGTGGATTTCTAAAGGCGATTCGGCTCCGAAGAAAGCGAAGACGGCTAAATCGTCCGACGAAACGATGGCCATGGTTTTATCGAATACACATGGATTCATCTGAATCCATTACTTGCAAAAAAGGACAAACGATAAACGACGAGTATTATGCGTGGTTATTGCACCGGTTATGGGAATAAATTAAGAAAAAACGTTCTCATTTGTCAAATTAAAAAATTATTTCCCGTCAAGATAATGCGCTGGTGCACACCTCCTTAGTTTCGATAACGAAAATTAAGGAATTGAAGTTCTAGTTATGATAACGTACACTGTATTCACCATATTTGGCCACTAGTGAATTTTTTAAATCCCAAACTTCGTAAAAAGGTCTCGGCGAAATACGAATTCACGTCGAAAGAGAAGGAAATAGCCAACACAGATGCCTCTTTTGTTAGGTCCTTCCGAAATCTCACCTATTGGAGGACTTGAAAAGAAATGAAGAAACGCTTGGAAAAAGTGTGAAAAAGGAGATTATTTGGAAAAAAATAACAAATATACCCAAAATAATTTGATTATCTACATTTTCCTCAAGGACTTTTTGAACGGCCCACGTATTTATTACCTGAGAGCCTCAGGAAAGCAGGGCTCGTGAAAAGATGGCAGACGATACTGAATGCACGTTTTATCCCAATCGATTGCGAAAATTCACTCATTGGTCGACTGAAACACACTCGTTCCCAGGCGTAGTTTCAAAAAATCACGGCCACAAGAGAAAATTCGTCTCCATTTGTCTCAAAGACCGTTCTCCTTGGGAGGGGTGAGTAAATAAAATAATGGCCAAACAAAGCCATTGGACGAGGAATTTTACACCATAGGATTGCCAAAATATTTATTTAAATTCTGTTCGGATTTGCGAGGGTACGCGACGGAGTAACACACACACACAGCAAACAAACAAACGAAGTGGAACGGCGAGTAGAGGACATCCTAAGAGTCAAATTATCAAAGGACAGGTCCAAAGCCTTTTGAACCAGCATTGATCGTCCAATCACAATGAATTCAAAGCGAAGGGAGCAAGAGGGATACGCTAAACATCTGACTCGTGCTGAGCGACAGAGAAGACTACAATCACGAGTCACTTTTATGAGTCACTTTGAATAAAAGGTCTCTCCCAAAAGTGGTAGGAATGATTCGATAAAAAATAATTATTGCCAGAATTGATACATTCAGCTAAAAGTCTTCGAAGTAGCACCCTTGTGCGTCCACACACCGCTGCCTGCGGATTTTCGGGCGTCCTAGACGTTCGGCGTCTTTAACATCTTCTCTACCCTCCCGAAACAACTTGGGACACACAAAAACACCCGAGCTACCATTAAGTTATACCACCATAAGCTTCCTTGAGTTTCATTCCCGGTTTTGTCCCAGTTTCACGCTAAATTATATCAGTAGGTTGTACCACCGGGAAACAACAAGCGAGATGGACACCAACATTGAAAGAATCAGGCACACAATGTCCCCATCACGACACACAATCATTAAAAAAAATAAAGATGAAACCACTGCTACACTTCTAATCCAAAAAGTAACATTTGGAAAACTCCAACACCCCTATTCTATTCCCGCCCTTTCCAGGTTTGTCTAACATTATCCCCTCCATCACAGTCTTCAACATCTCATTGCCGATCGATATACAGGACTATAGGCCCTTCCACTAGCGGCGCTAGTCGCCTGAGACCCAGTCTGTTCTTGGCGGATCGTCGAGCTGTGCGTGTGGTGCCAGTTATGTTAGCTTCTGTTGTTGTTTTTACTTCTTGTCGAAAGTGGAATTTGACGTAATCACGGAGCAACGAATTGACATTAAGTTTTTTGGTGAAGTGCGGTAAAAGTTATTAAGAAATGACTGAAATGTTGACAGCTGTTTAAGGCGATAAGGCTCTTAAGAAAACATCCGTGTATTCAAGTGGATTAAGCGTTTTAAAGATGTCCGACAAGGCGGCCGCGGATGATGCAGGGCCGGGACGACCTTCAACCACCTGTGTTGAGGACAACATTGATCGTGTGCGGTCCCTTGTCCTCACCGATTGTCCAAAAACCGTCCGAATGATAGTCGATGAACTGAATTTAGGAAAATCAACAGTGCGCCCTATTTTAACCGAACATGATGGATGGATCCTTCACCATTACAATGCACTTGGCACATTCAACATTGATTGTTCGCCAATTTCTGGTAAAAAATTCAATCGCCATCCTCCTTATTTGCCAGATCTCGCCCGCTTCGACTGTTTCCTATCCCCAAAATTCAAAAATGTGACGATGGGACACCACTGGGAAGATGTGGACACAATAAAGCAAGAAACGACGAGAAAACGAAAAAAGCCTAACTGCCGAGGACTTCCAAGGGTGCTTTAAACAGTGGAATAGAGAAGATGGAATAAGTGCATAGCAACGAATGGAGAGTACTCTTTGAAGGGGACAAAATCGATGTAGACTAAATTTTACAAATTAAAGTTTTTATGGCCTCAGTTCCCGTATTTATTGGACAGACCTCGCATCCACACACACACATGCAAAACGGCATAGTTAGTATATAAAAAAGGCTAATGTCCTAACACCTCCCGCCACACGCCCTTGAATAGGCTTGCGGGGTATTATGTAGGTACATGTATACAATTATTCACCAGAAATCTTATTCCATTTTTCGTATTCTCTACCTAAAACAAACTGAATGAAAACATCAATTATTTTTAAAAAAATTCAATCTTTGCTTTAAGAGAGTCTCTTAATTGCTCTTGTATTCTTCTTATGTTTTAATTCGATTCTCCATTCTCTTCGAATAAAGGTATCAGAGCTTCCCCCTCGACGACACCAAGCTGTTCTTGTGCTACAACGTCTTCGGGTGGCTGTGCCCGTTGACCTTCCTCTTCGCAGCGGTCGTGACCCACCATTACCCCGTCACCGACGACGTCCTCCTGCGGCCGAACTTCGGACTCTCCAAATGCTGGTTCGAGGGTAATGAGGATTCGCGAGAGGGAACACTCGGGCGCAGCGAGTAATCCCTTGGCCACCGCGGTCACACGTACACCCCTGATGACGACAATAAACGCGCACCCTTACGCTTTGGGGGTTAGGATGAGGGGTTCTTTGGGAGGAATGATGGTATGAGCTGACCCCCATATTCTTCTGACGAGTGCGGCCAATTAGAGGTTTTGACGCAACATTTTAATTGTTCGACTTGTAATGAGTTCCTAAATGCGATCCCATTTATTTAATACTTCACGCCTCACCATTCCTCCTCCTATTTTATTAAAAATGACCTTAGCTATCGACGCCCCCTTAAAACCAAAACCTCCTCTTTTTTATCTCCAAAATTTCATAACTTTTCATTTTTGCAAGTTTCATTCTAATCTGAAATTCTTGCACCATTCCGATTTTACGCCAGATGCCCCATAATGCGGCCCTGGCCATGCGAGGATCGACGGCCTCTCGCTGTAATCTCAATATCAGATTGAATGGTGACTAACCATCGTCGTCTAAGCGCCCCATATGTTAGAAATCAATGAATGGAGAAGGATGGCAAAACTCCTCTCTAATCCTAACCTTCCATTTCCCACCTTAACCTTTTACAGCGGATGTGATTATCTTTGTGGTTGTCAAAAACAAATCATAAAACAATCCGATAAATACGAAGACATCGATCGATAATCTCGGTAAAGCTATATCGGCACGCCCCAACCGTTTTGCATTGATACGAAACAAACAACAAACGAAAAAAACACCGCGACGAAGTCTTGTGAGCCCATTTATTTACCATGATTGATTACTTCACAAATGCTTAAGAATCCTGCATGCTTAACAACAAAAAAATTAGATAAACAATCCATTCCGTTCTTCCTTAACGATTGATATCCATTGATGGAATTAATAAATGTCCACAGAAATGACAATAAATTTTAATTGTCTCCAGTTTACAATGGAATTCTGAAGAACAAACGTGAACATTTTTATAGGGTAGCCATTAAATTGAACATAAGCGCATTCCGAGTTGTTTATTGAGCCGTAAGCGTAGTTTTTCCTCGTGAATCGGTAATATAGAAAAAAAGATGTATGCTATAGATTAGAGGTATTTGCTGTTCGCATGCGCGAGGGTTATTCTATAAAGGTAATTGAAGAAGAATTTAAAACCAGAGTAATGGCTTCATTTCATGGGCGTGTTCTTGGCACTTGAGTCTGCAAATTAATCCCGAACGCTTCGTATTCAAGACACATTTGCGTCCTTGCATGGATACCAATTACCCCACGCGTGGACATTTTTTATCTTCTGAAATGACATTTAATTAATTCAGTGAAAACCAATGTCTCGACAACTCAATAGCCTTTCACCACCTGCGTGGATATTCCCGCCAAGAAAAGGAAAATAAAATAATGGTTTTCACCAAAACACACCACTGACCTCTGATTGAAACAAGTCAAGATTGCGAAGTTATGACTACGACATCTTATTCCACACATCAAAAGAATAAAATAAGTCGATATTCACCTTATTGTGATGCATAGAATCCCAAAGAAATAAACTTAATTAAATGATTTTTAACACTTGACACATCCAAAGCATTTAGAAAAGAGTGAACCGCTGCCATTTTACTGCCACCATGAAAATAATCTCATTTATTATTGCGACTTTTGACCCCTTTCTCTTCCATTGTCATTTCATCAACACCTCTTCTGGTGAAATTTTAGCAAGTACGATTTCCTCGAGCATGAAATATTCATCCGTCTGTCGAGACCTCAACTTTAATAGAGATTAATATTTCCTTTGCGCAGGAGCAGAAACGATGCCATCACAAAACATGACAAATGCGGTCATTTTCGTTAAAACGAAAGCACATGACGAGATCACACGTGCTGTTTTCATTCGCATCAAACGATCAAGAGGAGGTTTGGGGGAGCGCAGTGTGCATTCGCGCCCAACACGTGCTTTGGTAATGGCGGGTAAACAATGGTGGAGATTCAACAACGGCGGGCAGCATACACGTGGGGCATTGCGTCGTTTGCGGAACTCGTCCAAGGAAAGATGCACTCCTCGCGTACAAATGATTCACAGCAGCTGAGGCGGCAGGAAAGGAATTATGCCGACTGATTAAAGAGGGGCAGACTTGACGTATCTCCGACTCTCTCTCTCTATCTCTCCCCGGTTATCACGTAAAACTCATTTTTCTTTTCCACCAACCCTCACGACCGTCTTGCGCCATCCATGGCAAAGAACAAGTAAGGGAAGATTTCTGTCATCACATCACAAATTAATCACGCCAATACATAGAGCCAACTAATATCTACGCGATAAATGATACGTGAATGTGCATCACGTTGAAACGTGCGTTCGAGAAACAACTTGTGAAAACAATCTCGATAAAAAAAAGTCCCATTCACTTTCAGGTCGTACTCCAACAGCGTTACATTCTCTTCTCTTGCTTCTGCTAGGACTTTCCTAAAATAATCTCCAACTTTATCGCATTCAATACCTATCACCAGTGGGAGAATACTACTTCATTCCGATAGTTTACTACAAGTGAAGGTACTTACATTGCTATACGAGCCATAGGCTTAAATTCCTAAATGTATAGGATTCCATAACGTGGGGATAGAGTACTCCCGCCGGTAAGGTAATGAAGAGTATTATTACTACCAGTGATAATGAGATAATCAGAAGTTAATTTATGTATACGACATCACTATATTACTATTATATAAGTATGGATTAACTAGGAAATTTAAGTTAATGATTAACGCACATAGATATCTTTAAAATGCGTCGTTAAAGAACACTCAACTTACTGAGTCTACCGAGAGACATTAAACACCTGAAATCACATGGGGATTTCAGGACGAATTTGCATTTTCTTACGTTTCTCCATTAAGTTTTCAAATAACTTTGGGACTAATCTTATGGGTTTGCAAGAGAACACATTTTCTGCACGCGAATTTACACCATCCAACAGGGATGAGGGGAGTACTTGGTGAATTTCCGTCGCTCCCAGACATCCGTCGTGTTAGCATCGTGCGTAGTGTCTCTAAACCACTTCGTCGCTTGCGGATAATCGAGCCAAATCCTCCGGGACGACCCGCGTGCTCATAAAGGCGCGCGGCAACAGCCAAGATAGAAGGAAAAACGACCACCAAGGGTCAATCCTCCCCCTTACTGTTTCCCAACCGCGGCGTCGGTCCGGCGACCTCTACTAACTCCCGGTTGTTTTTTGCGTGATTCCTGTGGAACGCTACAAAGATCTCTAATGAGACACGCCCCCAGGGAGGTCACTCATTTTCTAGATTCCCATTCCCGACTTTTCCCGACGAACGTGCCCGTTTTTCCCGGGTATTCGTGATCCGATTAGGAACCTCAAGTTAAACATGACTCATATTTACGAGTTCCTTAGGCAACACAGCATTAGGCACCACTAATTAACTGAAAAGGGGAGGGTTTAATTGGCGGAAATTGTGGAAATGGAGGATTGACTTTTCTAAAAGTGCGAACCACTCGATTTTGACGCGAAGGAATAATTCTAGACCCGCAATATTATATTAATAGGCGAAATATCACAATGAGACGTTTTAGGGCAATTGACTGAAGAACCAATCGCTATGTCCCCACGTCAAAATCGAGACCACAACAGTAAATAAATGAAAGACCATTTGCGACACATCGAACAATAATTACTCTAATGGCTAGTGGCCTAACACCCCCTGTTACACGTCCTACGTGGCGACTTATAGGGTAAGATTTAGATGCAACTTTGGGTTTTGCCACGGTCTGCCCCTGCGCTGGGCCTGCTTACTTGACGGCTGACTACTGCATCAGGAATAGCTAAAAAGAAAGTGTGCACCAGATTGAATAATTACGCGTTACCCTCACTCACGATCTCTCATCTTCACACTCGGGCAATATGTGGACAAGCTAACAAAAAATTAGGATTTATTAGAAGAGTACTGGGTAAATGTGATGAAAAGGTCAAAGAGAAATGTCATATGTCGTTGGTTAGGCCACATTTAGAATATTCTGCAAGTACATGGGATCCTCACTAAGTTGGATTAAATGCCGAATTGGATCGCGTGCAGGGTAGAAAGGAGCTAGATTTTTAAAACGCTGCTAATGTAAATATAGTAGCGTATCCAAAATATTAGAGCAGCTCGGCGGGGAATCACTCACGGAGGGAAGGTTAAATTACAGATTAAAGCTCTTGCATTAATTGGAAGGAGGTCTCTTTAGCATTGATGTTGAAAATGAATAATTACCCCAATCGTACTACGGTAGGAGAGATTATGCTAATATAATTAGAGAGATTAAGTATGGAACAGATAGATTTAAGATGTCATTTTCCCCACGAACGATAACAGTGACGTAAGAATGACGTCGTCCGACCCGAGGGGGTAAAAGCATTTTGTGTCAAAATATAGTCTGGTGTGCAATCACCTCCTGTCACACACCCAAGCGGTGTCTTTCAGGGTATCATGTATAGTATAGTAAACGAAGAACCGCCAGCATATATCGTTTAATTCAACGTATTCTACCATTTTAGATGGCCCCGAACGTCTATTTACAACGCATCATGAGAACTTCATCTTCCTTTACCCTGCATTATTACCTCATTCATTTATTCGACACTTCCGCCTTCCTTCATGCTGTCGTCATTGATCTACCTACCCTCTTCCTTCCTCCTCCTCCACCCCATGTACCAAACGTACTCTCTCTTCTACCACTCGCCTTCTTCAGCATGCCATTCCTTCTAGAATTTTCTCTCCATTCACTTTATCCGCCTTTTTCAGATTCCCCCCAGTAAATACCCCTCTTCGTCCACCATATTTTAAACTTCATCTTTTGTCTTCCTCTCTGTCAAATTTATTTTTTCCATTTCTCCCAACCCCCACATCTAAACCCCTATACTCGTACGCTCACTTTCTAGCCTCAAGAGACAGGGTTTCTGGCCAATACAAGTGCTACGCTACATATTTTAAAGGTTTTGCTATCTTTTCTTCACGTCTTTACTTAAAAGAGTTCTGTCATCCGTTCCCTTCTTCTTGGTACATTTCTTCAGCCGCGAAAGCGATCATTCTCCTAACATCCCCACCATTGCATATTTGTCTATAAAAGACTGACCAAATCTCGAATTGCTGACCCGAACCGCACACTGCGTACTTAATGATGAAATACGACGGAAGAATTAAACTACCGAACCATAAAATTTACCGTAAAAGTTAAATTCTAGTACAGGAAATTTACAAATTGAGTAGCTTCAGTAGGTGTGATGTGGTGGAAGTCGAACATAATGAATAACTGATAGCAGCACTTTTCCACTTGATAGCATTTTTATTTTATGACCGGGTTTCTATGTATTACATCATCGTCAGGACCTGATGATGATGATGTAATACATCGAAACCCGGTCGTAAAATAAATTTTATCAAGTTGAAAAGTGCTACTATCAGTTATTCATTAACAGGAAATTTATTTCATTTAACCAAAATGTAAAAAAAACCATAAAGAGGCGGAAATCGATAGCAGGGACTTTCTGTATTGGTATTTAGAAAAGGCTCGTCGGAACTTTGATATGGAGCATAGCTATCTATGTACGGCGCGGAAACGTGGTCATTGAAGCAGGAGGATAGACGTAGAGTGGAGGCTTTTGAAATGTGGGTGTGGAGAAGAATGGAGAAGGTGAAGTGGACTGATAGGAAAACAAATGAGGAAGTGATAGGCATGGCGGGGGGGGGGGGAAATTGGACGGAATGAAAGGAGTGAGGAAGTATTCGGAATTGAAGAGGAGTTAATTGTAGGGTAGGGTGTTGGGTTGTGTTTTGTTGGGAGAGGCAAGGCAATTTTCACATAACCAATTGGTAGCTTGCGTCTATCCACAACCTACCTTAACCGCTAGATTACCAATAACAATAATAATCCAAGATGCATGTCAGGTCTAGATGGGAAAAGGTAGGAAAATATCGTGACACCACTTTGACCAAAGACGAACGTACCTATACGTGTATGGGAGTTGCAACAGCCGTAATTTTAGTAAGAGGCTAAGTCCGCGATGCGTAAAAAATGAGGAACTGTTTGTTTTCTTACCCTTACTCCCGAAACAACTAAAAAAGCAAAACAAGACTGAACGAAGAAAACGAGGATTAAGTACGTCGGCAATTCGGGCGAATGAGAAATTTCTCCCAACTTTCTAATTGCGCCACAAGAGGCCTCAATGGGCGAAATGCCTGCCGCTTGTCCCATCTAGGAGGGGGGGGGCGGGGGGGTTGACCTCTTGGGCAGATTATTTCATTTATCACTCAATTTAGAAACAGATGTCCAACCCGTCTCGCTTTGTCCTGGAATCTTACGCCGGATATTTCAACGAACTTTAACTTACGTGATGGAGGATGGCCGTCAATGGCGAAACAATTCTTAGAGCAGTGCAAAGGAGCAGGTTGTCAGAGGCAAAGGCAATAACTCGTTATTATAATAATTAATTCAGCTAACTTTGAACTTTCTCGAACATTCCGCGCGCGTAAACTGCATTTAAAAAATTTGGTTCCTTCCTTCAAAAAATAACATCTTCCACAAAGTAATGTCCTCGGATTATAAACATAATAAAATTCGTATCATGATGACAAATTAGGAATACGTATGTATTTAAGGAGGAAACGCTATAGTAAAAGGTAAACCAGTACTTCTGTGAATAGTACTGAGAGGTACGAGACTAAAATAAATAAAAATAATTGCTAGTTCCTCCAATTACTCCAAACGATGCATTGTACAGGGTGCGGTAAAATAACTTCCTATTTTCAAACGCAAAACGCTTTCAAAAAAGGAAGTTATGTTGCCGCACTCTGTAGCTCTGTGCTCTTCTGAGATGAAAATTTTTGGCAAGGGGTTTGTCTCATTTATTTAAAAGGGAAACAGAATCGGAAATTATTTAATAAAGCGGGGACACTAATATATTCCACCAAAGATCTCTCATAAGGTTCAGTGTTTTTTTTGCCTTGATATGGTTGAAGGATTAAATATTGAAGAATCAAAAGATTCATCACACTTTTCCACACAAAAAAAAAGAATTATTTCACGATAAATTTAGAGCAGTATTACAGTGAATAGCATCACGATTTGAACTATGAAGATGGAACGCGCATTAACAAGTTCAAAGAATGCATTTGCCTAAGAACGATAATGACAATTAGAAGAGAAGTCTGGAAACTGAATGAAAGGAATGTAAAGATGTCAAGATGCTACATGGTTGGATTTTTGGAGTGAGTCAGTCGTTATTTCTGGAATAAAAAACAGGATCGAAATTAAATCAATCGTCAAACCGCGCATGAATCGAATTCATTATCGTGTGAGAACCAAACGAAACAACTTGAAGAATGGCACGGTCAGGTGCTGCGAACGAAAGAAGGGATATTGAACAAGCAAGTACTGCACTGGAAAACAGAATGAGAAAGGAAAAGAGGCCGCCCACCCAGACGCAGGTGGCACTAAGAAATCGACCGAAACGTTTCAGAAAGACATCTCGAAGAACGACTGCGGGTAGAGAGGGAAATCTATAGATCCGGGATAGGAAGACGGCGAAGAGAGCTATGAAAACCGAACGCCACACACACATAGCAATGCAATAAAACTTTATGTTAATTGAAAAAATGCAACGTAAATAGGTGTGTTGTTTCTTTATTTTATAGCTACAAGTTTTTTTAGCTAAATATTTTAGCTAAATGGCCAAAACATGCTCGGATACTCCGTTGCTAGGGTTCTGAAGGACTGTAAACATACCTAACTCATTTTATTTACTTGTCGCTATGCCAAATTTGTTCTAACTCCCTCTTGAAATTTATAACTGTGGAGCCTGGTGGTCGAGTGTCAAATCAAATGCATTCGATCGGATTTCTAAGTGTGTGTTCGACGCGAGATTTGGATTGTCAAATTGAGCCAAATGCGATCTGTGATCCAGCTGGCATAATACGCTTACGACAAGTATTATCAGACAATTTGATTTCTTTCGGACAGATCTGACGGAAAAATCGCGTGTACGAGGGTAGGCTGAAAAGTAATGCACACATCCTTGTAGACCACAAACAAAAACAAATGGCGAGATCGGGCAAAAGAGTACATTAAAGTACAATTCTTAAGTTTCAAAATCATACATTTATTTTTCATTATAGTCACCGTTAAAGCTAACACATTTCTCCCAACGTGTAACTAGTTTTCTCATTCCCGTCACTGAAAAACTCTTCCGACTTTTCTCGAATCCAGGAATTGACACCTACTTTCACCTAATCGTCCGAGGTGTAATGATTAACCTTAAGGTGCCTCTTGAGTTGAGGGAAAACATAAAAATCGCAAGGCGCAAGATCGAGGGAAATAAGGAGGGTGTGGAATCGGTTCAAATTTCAGGTTTCGCAAAGCCTCTTCAATTACGCGCGAGGTGTGTGGACGAGCGTTGTCATGTTGCAAGATTATTGGCGCCAGGCTGCCTTTAGCACGACAAACACGACCAATATAGTTTGCGATGCGCTTTTGAGGGATACGCCAGTCATTTCAAATCAAATCTTCGAGGAGTTTGCGATGTTTATCGTATGTGGCATTGATCGGACGTCCACTGCGTGTTTCATCAACAATGATGGCTTTTCCAAGCTCGCAACCACGACATTTTACTACCCATTGATTTACAATAGACCCATCACGGATTCGTCACCATAAACAGCCTTTAAACGATGATGAATCTCAGTAGGAGTCACTTTTTAATTCACGCTGTTTAACTCGCGTTGACATAGCACTAGAACACGTACTCATACTTCCGCTTCTCAAAATACACTGGATGAATGTTACGACCTCAAACCTGCCCATGCGTGTTGAAAGGGAATGTTACATTCCACATTCATTCAGTAGTGCTTCTTAAATTAATTTTGTTTGTGGTCTACAAGCATGTGTGCATTCGTTTTTTAGCCTACCCTCGTATGTCTACCTAATTCCGTACGTAAATACAAAAGACTCGCAAGATAACAGAGTTGGGTGTGTGCCCCGAGAATAATTAGAGGGAGAGAGGTGAGGGAAATGGGAGGAGGGGGAGGTGAAAGAAACCTGAACGGTGACCTAACCGACGACGCCAACTTCCCGATTGAAGAACAATACAAATCGAGATATTCGATGCCAACTGACACACGCAATCGTCCTCACCACGAACAAGCGAATGGTTCAACTTCAACTCAGCTCACGGAGCTTTGCAATCATCAACTCTTCGCATAATACCTGCGCAGCCAACGTAAGCAATATCCACTACACGACAGCATATATTATAGCGTAACGTTACGTAGTAACTTGGGAGGATATCGACCTCTGTGATCACCTGCGTCTTTAAACATCACGTGTTAATACGGAAGGGCAAGGGAATATACTGCAGGGGTAAAAATTAGTAGGTTTTACCAAAAGCGAACTTAACAGTAGGTAGTGCGCTGATATTAGCGTAAATATACAAGGGTTTTACAGCGGAAAGTGATACACTTCTGGACAGTGGACGTGATTTTTGGACATATTTTCCCTTCCGAACATATGCTCGCAAAACCCTTAGTTACGGCCGCGCGAACATTTTATTGAGCAGATTTGTTTTTTGATTTCCCCAAAGATATTTAATTTTAGGCAAAGGCAGCGTCTGAGATTGTCAGACGGACTATTGTGCATTTCATTAAATACGAATGATTACAAAAATGTGGATTTCTCCCGTCAACTACTTAAAATTTTCAAGATGATACCCTGAAAATAATAGTTTACTCTCACGTGAAAAGTAGTAGTAGCAGTATTTAGGGGAGGCGACCGACAGCTGAGGTCATTTGCGCCATAGGGGATGGACAGGAAAGGATGAAGGGTGGAGAGAAACCCGGCTTAGGCATTAGCCTACTCTTTACGAAAGACGACAAGGGGTCCGCCGCTTAACGTCCCATCCGACGGACGGCGTACTCACTCAAAGTGCTCTCCACAAAGCACCTTGAGTAGGGATCGAGATACCTCTGAAAAATATTCAACACCGACACCGGGATTTGAACCAAGGTCCTCTGGGTGGGAAGCCAGTACGTTAGCCCCCGCACCATGTCGATACCCCCTCACGTGAAAAGCTATTAACTTATGACATTTCACAAAAACGAAAAATATACATTCAAAAAAAGTTATATTTAAATCCGTTTCCTTTCCAAAGATGATTGAATGAATGCTCTAGGTCCATTTTAAATAAAGATATGAATACTTCTATGTAATTCTGCAACACAAAGTTTGTGATTATATTAAGACAAGTAGGGTTATATTATGATCGAGATTATGATGCCAGAGATTACCATTACAGTTATCGGATAAGAGAATATACCGACCTTTGCCCCCAGATTTTCAAAATGCCACCTTAAACCCTAAATAACATCGATACACACTTCAGCCCTACGTAGAGCAGACGTCGTTACATTATTTAGCATTGAAGTATTTGAATACAATAATGATAATACTTTTCCACTAGATAATTATTCATTACACGACGTTAGGGAATCATAATATTTAAACAAAGGTTTTAACTCAAAATCTCTGGAGCCGATTCCGCTAACTCGGGGCATAAGACCAATGCTCATAAAAATGTTGCTGCTGTTGTGAATTTCCAAGTATCTTTCTTTTGTATATTCGTGCGAATTAAATAAGTGACGTGTGAGAGCGGTATTAGCTGAAGTCGACGGAAACACGGAACAAAAGCGTCAAGGAATGCGCAAATGTTGGAGGAAGGATTGGATCGTGTTGGAGGGTTAATCCAGGACTTAGCACCAAGTTCACTTCCAATATTTGTCATGCTGATATCAGTAATGATTTGATTTTCTGGAATAACCATCATGTAAATCGGCCTGTTAAGCTTGAGAGAAGATCTTTCGTCTATAAATCTCTCCCTCCGCGGAATATCAAACACACTTCCCTGGAAACAACACTGTTGTCATTCACATACATAGACGCAAGTATTTCCTTCCATTAGTAATATAAGCATACAAATTGCGCCTCATTGCACTAGATATATGAAAATAACCGTTCAAAGTCAAGAGGGAGTCCAATAACATCCGGAACTGATCCAATCGGACTGCAAGACTCAAAAGGATTTGGGATCGTCGACACAAACCATTAGGAATCATGGAGTTTTTTTCATTTACTTTTTACGGACGATCAAATCTGGTCGTCGATTTTAATATTCGATGGGGAGAAAGACGAGAGTGTGCTTTATAAATTCCGGTCGGGAACGAAAGGGTCGGTGGTGGCGAAATGACCGAAGTCTGGTAAAGAGCTAAGAGATGTGAAAGGGCAGTTTAAAAAAAGGAGAGAGAGAGAGAGAGAGAGAGAGAGAGAAAGGGGTGGGGGCACTCCAAACACATTCCCATTTCTCTCTCCCTTATCTGACCAAGCGTGACGACTTCGGAAGCTCTGGGGGAGACACCCCGACGACATAACAGGGGCGACGCGAACCTCCGGAAGCCCCGCTACGCAGCCGACATACTCCCCTTCCCTCCCCCTTGACCCCCCGAACGAAACTTCCAGTCATTTCTCTTTCAAACCCTCCCCTTTCAACCCCCCCCCATCTCTGGGGTGAACTGCAGAGCTCCCCTCAGAAGAATCCATTATCTCTGCAAAAATCCCACTTTTTGTCACCCCACTTTCCCCATTCAGACGCGATTCTCCGTATACAAGTTACGCCCCGCATACAGCTCACTCATTTTATTGATTCCTTATTCCCCGACATCTTTCTCGATTTTGTTGACGAACTATTATAAATATCCTGGCACTGGCATTAGATCCTGACACTAATACACACTAATGAACTCCCAAAACCTTAACTATCGAGATGCAAAATATCCTTAAAAAATATCCTTGCCCTCCCTTCTTCAAATTATGTATACCCGAGGCAAAATTATAAGATTCTCGTAAACTATGATTTTTATAAAAAAATATAGTCTTTAAGATTTGTGAATGCGTTTAGAATAACTAGCAGAAGTTGAGGATATTACATTCCAATCTACAGAAGACAAGTTATCCGCCTGAAAAACATTTTATACAGCACTTAGATTAAATTGTAACAAATTGTTATTAAATTTATTTTTTTATTATTAGCAGTAGTCAACAGGGTTCTGGTAGGTTTTCGAAGGATATTGTCCCTACGTACTAAAGTATAAATTTTAAAATGAATACTACAGTATACTATGAATAATAAAGTATAAAATACTACAGCGCTCATAAGCCATTCACATCTAACACGACACAAGATATCTTTCAACTCAATTGTACACTACAGCCTTCAGCTCTGCATCCTTTCTACCTCCCTTAGTTTCATTCCAGGATTCGTACCCTTTTCTATCCCATTGCCTCGCTTTCCCAGCATTCTTCCCAACACTACCGTTCCCGGTGGAAGAACAAGAAAAAAATACGCATCACAAGGCGTACATTCCGCATGTATCGTGCCATGTTGTCAATGTAGGCATGGAATGACCGATTAAATCGATTTCTTCGAAATCAAGATGGCAAATATGTCCATACACCAAAAACGCAATTAACTGGAGGCTATAAAAACGAACGAAAAAATTGTCATTAACCATTGAAACAGTCTTGACTACATCGGCATTTGGCGGGGAATTGGGGTCGACGAATTATCTTAAAACTCGGCGCCTGAACCTTCGAAATAATAGCCGACAACTCTCCATTGAACGACGATGGTCCATAAAAGGCATCTAGAAATGGAATAAGTGGATATAGCTCGCGGAGTCCCTTCGGAAGGGACAATTTCCGCTTGTCGTCCGTCGACATTTGTACATACAGGCCCCCAACAAAAAGAACACTCCGCTGCTGTCTATACTGGTTCCTCGTTTGGCCGCAAGAGGGGAGGATTAACAACGGATGCCGCGAGGCACAAGGAGGGACGGGACGCCATTATGTGAGACGAGAAAGGATCGAGAACGGCGGGTTAAGGGGAAGGGAGGGTAGCATCTTCTTCCCCTCTCCTAAGCTGGACCACGATCGGACGCTCCGTCTCCTCCAGGGTCTCCAAGCCACGGCGCGAAAATAAACAGATGCACCTTTACGTCCCCCCCCCCACCATCTCCCGAAGGATCACTTCCGATGTATTGCCATTCAGAAGGACTTGCAGATGAGCAAAGACGTTCATCGGACGGACAAGATCCAAGGAGTGGGGTTCTAAACGTGAACAACTCGAACAAACGTAAGCAATGCAATGTTTTCATCACATGATTGAATCAAATACTGAAGAAGAATGTTCTTTCTGAGATTTTCCGCTGAATTGGAGTCGATGGGCTCACTGCAGATATCTCGTGTTGTTTTCATCGCAAAAGACATCGCATCGGGCAAATTTCCAGCTGGCGTCTGGAATTCGAAGTTAGCTAGATTGATGCAATTTTCGAGGCCTTCATACGGGTCAACTTATCACGTCGTTGCCCTGGCGGATTGGTCGTCAGCTGCGAATGCTGGCGGAAATGTTGGCCTATTCAAACCAACGGACGCGGTGAAAACCCGAGTAATACTGAGAGGTCGTCATTAAGGGAGAACTTAACGCTAAAAGTGTAAATTTAACTCACGAACTAAACATCCTATAATTATAAAAAATAAATCCACAGCCAAACAAAGAAATTAAAACCCTTTCACGAGGTAGCACTTTCAAACACATTTAGAGGAATTGGAGGATTGACCGAAAAGAAACAATTTTTAATTAGACAAGGAATGCAGGAAAGTTCAACGAAATGTAAGAGAGAGAGTTAGATTTGCATTAGGCTTAAGTTAGACCAAATACGCGGCCATTATTTGAGATCCTTGGGAGAAAACGTTAGTGAAGGAATTTGAAAACATTAATACAAAAGAAGCTTTCAGAGGAATTAATCTGTTAAAAATTGCTAAGATAAGCGTCACGGGCATGTTGGAGGAATTTAGACTGGGGGTCTCTTGATCCACGAAGAGAGAAGGCAAGACTAAAAGATTTTTAGGAATGCACAGGGCACCCGAGTATTCTTCCGACACAGAGGGTATTATTATGGCACTAAATTGCATTGGTAGATTCCCATAAGAGAGAGATAGACACCGCCGCACAGACAGATTGAATTAATTATTCGTTATTCCCTCGCACGGTGCCAAAACAAAATCAAACAATCGTACAGACAAAATCGAACGCAAGAGACCGAAAAAATTAGAGATAACTAAGATACTAAGGAATGTACGCGCACGAGAGTTAAATATAGTATGTCTCTCATAATTTCAAAAGTTTTCGATCAATATGTAGCCGACAAGGATTATATTAATACATTTATATTTATTCAAAAACCACGAAGGCGAGCTCAACAACAGGAGTTATTTAACTATTTTTTACATTTAATGCGTATACATGAAGCAGGGAATCAAATATATTTACTTGAATACATTTCCTAAAAATACAATTACTAAAAATATTCCCTTGAATAAACCACGGATCTATCAATCTACATCGCCAAGCCCCGTATATTCGCTTTTATACTGCTTGCATGCCTTTGAAAAATCAGCATTTGCAGCGAACGTATAAGGATATAGGAATCCACTTTCTTGAACTCCTTTCTCTTAAGAGGCAGGCTACAATATCTAATGTCCGTCGAGCTGGCTCTCGCCCATGTGTGGGTAAATGAATCCCCTTGTCATGGGGTTCTCCTTCGCCAAAATAGTACAACTGCCCTGATGTGTGAATTTCACACGCCGTCGGCCTTAGTACTGAGTGAACTCTACCATCAACTACCAAACCGACCTTCGGGTTGATTACTGTGTTTATGGTATAAGTCTTGGACGGCACAATATAATACAAAAATATGAATGGAAAATACGTACAAGGACACTCACATTTAAGAAAGTGTCCTTTCAAGTGTTTTCTATATCTGCGATGTTTTAAGCAGCCGAGTGCCCCGATTATTTGGCCAGAGATGGCGTTTGGGAGCTGTTTCACCCACCAAAGGAGAAATAGACAACACACAAGAAAAAAAGGCTAGTAGGTTAGCAATCATACAACATTATAAAGGATTAGAACAGTGCGCTTCGTGGCACGCATAGCCAGAAGAAGAGACCAGCTACACTGGCTAAATTGACGTTTAAAGATTTCGTGTTTGAACGTCAATTTATTTTGTGTTTTTTCTTTAAAAAATCGATTTTTTTTCGATCTCATTAAATTTCCAGAAAATTATATCGAAATTGAAGCTATCCTATGTTACTTGGTACATTTTTTGCCACATTATGCAAAAATTAAAAGGTCTTACTTACTCCGTACCGTCGTGGCGTGATGCGCCCAGGCAAACAATAACACGAAATAATTTACAGATTTTTATACTATTACGATTAGAATACGCAGTATTTCATATTATGTTTATAAGAGTAGTGCGGTCACTTCCTGCATCGATTTCATTTCACAGATCTCAAGTATTCAATTCCTACCCGCAACAACTTCATCTCAATGATCTGAAGCTTCTTAACTCCCTCCACAAGTGACCCGTCGAACAAATTAAGTCTTTCAAGTCCTTAAAATTCACAACTTCCCCGACAGTGCAACCCATACATCAGGGGCGAGTGGAAGTCAATGAACGAACGATTACATTTTGCTCGGATTCATCAAGGGCCGGCCCAACCCTTCTTCACGGCCCTGCATTCGAACTGAGGGAGGCCACTGTGGCTCGCTATTTCGACCATCTCCTCTATATCGTGACCTCGGCACATGGCGAGACGGGCTCCCGTTGCACAATGATCGATTAACACCACCACCACACCCGCTTCCCAACCCCCCCACCCCCCGCAGTCGTGCCAGAACCCAAAACCCACCCCATAAAAGCCCTCTCCCCCATAGAAGGAAGCTGAACCTCATTTAAAGCAGACAAGCAAACGTTTCAAGAGGGAATGGCTGAATCAGAAAGTGATATCACTTGGGATGACAGAAACACATTAATTAATTAATAATGATGAAATTAAATTGTCCGCTTGCATGTAATTCCGTCAAATATATGCCCGCAGTGGGTGTCCACCTTTTACCCCCACGCTGGAGACATGAAACGTAAATCATTCGAAGTGGAGAGATGTTCACTTTCATTAACTTACTTACGAGGCATGCTCATAAAAATTTCAAAAATTTTTACTGATTTAAAACCCATATTTTAAAATCACGGCCCCATTGTCTAACCTTTCCTTCACTCATAACTGTAGGTCCATAAACTGGACAACCCCCGATGAATTTCAGCCGCCGACAATCCTTCTGCATACAAGAATCGTATAACAGAACGCACTTCACAGCTGGCGGGATCAATGATTGTCACGGACATTGTTGTTTGCATGCACGGACAAGCAAACGACTGCTGAAACAAAACAAATGCTGCTATAGCTTCTCAGTGAATCAGTAGATGGCGCTACAGGAGTAAAACTGTGTTCTGAAGCGCGAATATTTAAATATAAGCAAACGGCCCTTACTTTATGAATATGCCTCGTATTATCATACTTTTTCCGTTAACAATTGTCAGCGAAGCACTGAGCTCAAAGATCGTGTTCAATTACGAGATGATTGGTTGTACGAATCAATGCGTATCCGTAAGAGACCGATCACGAATAAGTAAATGACAGTTAAGTGAATAACTCACGTTCAAAAGAATGTTTTTTTTCCTAAAATTCTACCGAGACACGAAAAAGAATTAACAAGATAATAATTCTTAATCAATTAGCTGAATTATCGCTCTAGGCATATAATTCTAGCTTTATTAGTTCATATATTAAAGAGTACATGAAAATTGTTTTAGTTGGGACTTTTTTTGTTTTCCCCCATTAGGCTCTATTGACAAATAAGTATCTTTCTCGGTGTTCAAGTCAAAAATTCAATACTCTCACGCTTCGAAGGAATTATCTTGTATGCCTGAAGAAAATTCCAATTCAATTCCTGCATTACGTATTTTTGGCACAAGTGGATCGAACAAACAAAGAAACACAGATTTTCATGTTTATTTTGTTGTAAGGATTGAAATATGTTTGTTAAGCTTTTGGCTAATGCATGCTATTTTATGCATAGCAAGAAACCATAAACAAAGTAATCAACCCCGAAGGTCGGTTTGGCAGATGATGGTTGAGTTCACCGAGTACTAAGCCCGATGGCGTGTGAAATTAACACCATCCGGATAATAAGGGGGGCCAGTTCATTTCCCTGTGCCGGTTATGGTTTCCCAGGGAAATCTGACACCGGAAAAATCACACAGCTCGGGTGTAGCTGAGGGTGCCCGGGATTCGAACCCGGGTCATCTAGGCCAGTAGAAAAAAGCTCTACCCTGGACCAACGAGCCCCATTTTTGCTTAGGAATATAGTTTTTTAAAAATATCATTATGTTTTCATCCGCATTGGATTAATGCACAAAATTCCTGAATTGTGTGTTATGTTTTAGAGAAACGGCCCGGCAAGTGGCAGGTCATCAGGCATTCGAGTCCCGATCAAAGGGTCTTCTTTTCTGCTTGGAATACGCAACCTTCCCAAATGAACCTGTTTTCGTCCTTTTAAATGAGTTCCTATCCTTTTTCCCTACATTCATATCCATGCGAAAATGTTTTCGTCGTTTGGTGAATTTCCGTATTGTATTGTGTATGTGTTTTCTTAGTTTTATTTAGTATCCTGCCAGCCATCACTAAGGTGTGTGGCAGGGGTTTATTGCACCCCAGACTACCCCTGACTCGTATGCGTATGGGCAACCCAAAGTAACATATGTAAGTACATGAAAAATGGAACTGTTTAACAATTCGTTTTTCACATACGTATCGTACATTTCTTAAACGTACAAGTATTTCAAATGTTCCTGGACAAGATTCGACAGAGTTAAAATGGGAACACGCACATTTTTGTCCAAAAGAAAAGAAATAATATTTTCCGGAAACCGAATTATTTAATACTGTTATTTTGACAGTCAGCCAATGAGACGTACATTTCCCACCGTCTCCAACTCTGTAAACGCTACAAATTCAGGACTTTTAAAGCATTTCTGCACGTCGGAAACAACTCTTTCCCTACCCCTTTACTTACGTTTTCAGTTCCAGGTAATGTTGGCCTCATTCCGTGCCAACAAAAATTACTATTCCCCCATCCCTCCTATCACAGTGTTCAACATCCCGTCACTTCACATTATCTCAGCCATTCACTTTTTCTGCCTTCTTCGAATTTCCGCAAAAAAACTTCCTCCTTCCATACCCAGCCATTTCCAGCACGCCGTCGTCAGCCTTATTCTTTGGTGAATTTATTTTTAATAAACCCAGATCTCAAAAAAGAGTCACTTCTTTGCAATTCAACACTGAGACCATGTATGCGGACCTTCCACGACTCTTAATTTATATTGTTGAACACTCCAAATGATTTTCTTTAAACTGTCTCTCCCTTAAATTTATGAATTTACCACCTAACTCACTTCCTGAAAACTAAAAATAAAATAATTTATCGTGCCCTACGGAGGTAGTTCGCGATGGATATCAACTCATGATCGCGCGCACCGTCGAGTATTTGTAAAATGTTCCCATGACAAACTGAGTAGCGTATCAAAATTATTACGTAACAGGAACTAGGTTGGGAATCACTTATAGACGTTAAATTCCAGATTAAATCTCTCGCATGAATTTGAAGGACGTCTCCTTAGCGACTATGGTTGAAATTTATTATTAGCCCCGTTGTCCTGCGATAGGAGAGATCATGAAAATAGAACGCGAGAGATTAGGTGTAGAGCAGATATATTTAACATGTCAATTATCCCACGAACGGTAATACAGGCACATCAGAAAGACGTTATCCGACCGTGTTAGAGAGGGGAAATTATTTTGTGTCAGAAGTATTCTGACGTGTAATTACCCCCTGTAATATTTAATATGCGTACTTCCCCTGCCCTCCCAGCGTTCCGGGCCAAAAGTGACGAAAATCTCTCTTTCTTTCTTTGTTTCCAGGTGACAAAGAGACCTGGGCGTACTTCTACGCCCCCATCTCCATACTCCTCGCGTGCAACGTCATCTTCTTCCTCATGACGACGCTGCGCCTGTGGCGGAGCGGAGACAACACCGTTCCCGGGGTACGAGCATCCCGTTACAAGTGAGTGTTGCAGCGAGAACAGGTGCGCTCGAGATGGTCGGTTGGCAAGGCGATGCCCGGGGCTGTGTTTGTGTGTGTGTGTGTATGGGGGAAGAGGGGGTGATGTTATTTCGCACACCAGGCCAATAGTGTTTCTAAGTCACTGACATTTCCTTATAGGGAGGATAACGTTATTGTTAACAGTTCTTCGGTCGTCCACTAGGGGCGCGTCCAACTCAAGTCTCTATCTCGATAGATTCATTTAATTTCCATTCGGGAATTGAAGCCTCTGTCGGAATGGCGCTCGGAGGGCATCGAGTCTTACTGAGTGAAGTGGGCTATTTATTATTTAATTATTACATACTACCCTGCAATCCACAGCTATGGTGTGTGGAAGGGGGTGATAGCGCACCGGACTAATTTTGACCCCAAATATTTTTCCCTCATAGCGCGTCGGACAAAGTTAATCTTAAACCCTATCGTTCATAGGAAAAACCGACACCTTAAAGTATCCACACTCTGATCTATACTTAATTGCTCTAATTGTATTTACGCAAATTTAGTTTATTTATACTTTTGTTTCAAATATTTTTAGGTATTGGTTTTTGGTTTGAATACAATATTTTTATGGCCTATAATTTACGCATAAGTGGTCTGGTCGTCTCACTTAGTTTTGTGATATGTACGTATACGGAGACAGACTCAAATGCAGAGAATCAAATTTTAGGTCATCAACAGGATAAAATATTAAAACAAATTCAGCGAAGAGGGAAAAGAGTGACCGGGATTCCATGCCTTGAAGCGAAGGCGACGGCCGGCCGATTAATCGACGAAAAATCACACCACTTTTACAAAATTTAAAAATATAAAATAAATCTTACCATCGGAATGTATTCATATTTATCATTTATTAAATTTTTAATCTTCATCTATATTTCACGGAATATTTATCATACGTTAATTAAACATATCATTAATCAATGGCCATCATCGTCCATGTTTCCTTCTTTCTTTCGCTGGCTAGACCTCATTTAGAATATGCTGCTAGTATATGGGATTCTTATGAAGTTGGATTGATTGATTGATTGCCGAATTAGATCGCGTACAGCGCAAAAGAACTAGATTTGTAAAACGTTATAATGATAAATTGAGTAGCGTATCAAGATTGTTCGAGGATCTACTTGTAGGCTGGGAATCAGTCACCGAGCGAAAGTTAAATTACAGACTAAATCTCTTACATAAAATGGAAGGATGTCTCTTTAGCGACGATGTTGAAAATGTATTATTAGGACTACATCTTATTACGGTAGGCGAGATCGGGTAAATAAAATTAGCGAGATTTTAAGTTTAGAATAGATTTAAGAAGTCAATTTTCCCACGAACGACATGGGATCAGAGTAACGTTTTTTTGACCGCGCTAAGAGGATGGTGGAAGTATTTGGTTTCAAAAGCAGTCTGGTGTATAGTCGCCCCCTGCCAAACACCCTAGTGGTGGCTTGCATAGTACTATGTATTAATAATAATAAAAAGAAAATCCATTGCAGAATCGCACTCGCATAGAATGAAAGCAATTCAACCCGCGAAGAGCGTGTTAAGTGTGAAAAATTTTCGGGCAAGCACGCGATGAATAAATTTTGTCGGAAAAACAAGAATTGGTTATAACATGATACCTAAATCCTTTTTCAATTCAATCCATACCTGCCTCGAGATTTGGCGCCATATTACCCATCCTGCAGTGTGACCTCCGAACGTCAGCAAAACCCTGATCCCAAGAATCCTCCGATACCGCACTGTGATGTTTCCCTGTTATGGAATGTGACGTTTCGCACTATGACGTAAATGCGGTCTCGTATGCTATGCCTCAATTGAAATGGCATCTCTCGTCAAGGTGGGTAGGATATGGAAGACAATAGACGAGATAAAGAAAAAGATGCGAGGGTTGGTAAGAATAGCCGGAGAAAGATATAAGCATGCTGCGGTTTGCGGTGGATATAACTACTACAATCACAGAGAAGGAGGAAGAGGGCTTGGGATGGATACTAGCACTTGCACGGAGAAAGGAATGAGAAATTGCGACCACAAAATAGAAAAAATGCGACTCCCAACACATGGAAGACGAATTAAAGAGAAAAGCTAGATAGAAAGCGGATAGAAAATTTCGAACAGATATGGCTCTCTATTAGAAAAGAGAAACTTCTAACGGCGAGAAACATTAGCTAAACATTAGGAAAAGTTTCGCGTAAACGTAATAAACTGAATTGAACGGAGAAATTTTCAGTTTCTGAAATGAAGTGAAGAAATAAGATCGGCGGCGATGGGGACGCCGAGTTGAAAAGTGATGAAAAGAAAATGTGCAGTGTTGAGTGATTGATGGATCTCCAAAGGAGTAAGTTGGGAGAGGAGAGAGCGGAAAACAATGACAGGAAGAGGAAGGAGAAGGCAAGTAATTGGACGCGTCCTGGAGCATGAAGGCAGACTGGAAGCTGCAAACAAATGGACTACGTGAGGGAGGAACTAAAGGGGATGATTCAAGAAAGTGAAAGATATTTACGAGAAAAGAAGATCAAGGTCGGCGACTGTAATAACGAAAGAATTGAGAGAGAGAGAGGCGGACACATGGATAACGAGAAGGCACACCGATTCGAGGATTACATCTACATGCTACGCTTAAAAGACACCGCCAGGGTGGGTGGCAGGGGGTGATTCGACACCAGGCATAAAACATCAATTCTTTAATGCTGCTCAGTTTTTATTTACCAATATCACGTGAATAATTCAAACAATGGAAATACATTTTTCAAACGGCTACATTCACTATGGTATCTACAAATGCGAGATGAACTGATAGTAAGAGAAGAACAGCATAAGGGTTAGATAAAATCTATGAAAACATACCAGGCTATTTAGAATATTTTTTTTTATTTACGCATGACCTCTGGTGATAATATCAAACGATATTTAAATAAGATTATTATTATTATTACACATCAGTATCGTACATTATAGAGGGGTAGAGCGTTGGACTACTAACCGGAGGGCCCGGGTTCGATTCCCTGGCAAGCCTTCACCCAAGCTATGTGATTTTTCGGGTACCAGATCTTCCTGGGAAACCATAACCGGTACAGGGAAATGAACTGCCCCCTCCTACCCTGACATGTGAATTTTGCAAAATTTCAAATGCGCCACACTGGGTGAACTCTACCGTCACCTACCTTCGGCTTGAATATTGTTTACTTTAATCGTACATTATCGTAAATTGAGATAATACGTAACGCTTCATTAAACTGCTGCTCTTGCGTGAATAAATTGTCAGCTGAGGCCTAATTAATGCTACATGGAAGCTTATGGGGAGTCTGTTATTCCATACAGTGCAGCTGGAAGATGATTTAAAACGCTTAATGAGGGGAAGCAATCAATTTCAAAGGAATTTGAACCCAAAAACTTCTGTCGCTTCGCTTACGGAAGTAAACATTGACATCACTGCAACCAATGTGATTTAAGATGGCCAAAGAGAACAATTGTGTACAGTTTTTTCATATCATTATCTTGCAAAGAAAATCTTAATAGCAAGCAGACCTGTACATATTTTCATTGCAAGATGAGCCTGGGTAGTCTCAATTTATGACCACAATAGTGACTGTCATAGAATGCCAGATAAACAAGATGGCGCATTTCAGAAAAGGCATTTTGTACACGTACGTATTTAAATTATCGAGGGATATGATATTAAGCTTATAAACACTTACGAAAAATTCTGTTTCTTTGTTTCATTTAAGGCATAAGAGCTGTTTCTCCATCAAAAAAACCTTTCGTTTTACTTGTTTGTTGTTGCTTTCAGTTATATGTCCATGACAACAGCGTCAACAAATATAGGATTCCAAATAAACAATATGGCGTAGTTCAGGAACGGCATTTTCTATACACACACTAAACGTTTCTGTGCGCGATGTGTTCCGAGACAGCCGAACCCATTAACCGAACAACATGACATCCGCGTGCAGGTTTGATCGCAGTTGAAATTCGATACTACGGGAAGTTGATGAGTTTCATTGGAAGGTTATTCCTGAAGATTAAACTAGGCAACATCATTTTGATGCTGAGAGAGCAAACGGCGAAACTCTCTGTGGCAATCTCCGGCATCAACAGCACCAAAATAGGTCGAAGTGGTGCCCCTGTCGGGAAAGTTATGATCACATATTTTTTTCGATTTTCTGACATATTTTTTTCGATTTTCTGAGGATTTTGCATCAGTACGTCGCATTAGCAAGCACAGCACACTACAGCATACTACGAAATATACTGCTGGGATGTAAATAAAATTCCCCAAGGCCATATACATCAAAACAAAAGGCCACATTTCAAAGCAACAGGCCGGATACTGAGACACGAAAATGCACGACAGTACACAGAAAATGCTAATTCCGAATATCTCACGAAAATCAATTTGAAGTGTGTTACAAATCCTCCATATTCCGTAAACATAGTCCCATGTGACTTTTCCCTTGCAAAATATACAGTAGACATTAGGTCAACAATATTATATGAAATTATTTTATTTCACAATATATTATACGCGCGTTAAAAAAATAATCGACTAATTATGCGAGTTAAAAAAATCACTCTAAATTGAAGAGACACATTCCTTGCCCTTTAAAACCTCCGAACTCCACGCTTATCTCCTCTAAGATCGCCGTCCGTCACCGCAAACGATACGAAGGCTCTCAGGCGAGACACCCCGCGGGGTCTCTCACGAGTTGGTCCTTGGGGAAGTGGAAGCGACGCATGGCGTATCAAAGGGAGCGATGGAGGCTCCAAAGAAAAGGCGGGGCGCAGACAAGCAGGAATGATCTTTCTCTCAGGAGTCTAAGATTCGACCTACGCCCCCAACTTAGGCGGGGGGGAGGGGTGAGAACGGCTGGCGGTCGAGATTGGCGACTTCCAAGCGAGAGACCTAGGACATTCATGATCCCAAGAACAACTACAGCAGACAGAACACGACCACAAGGGGCGCCTCGAATTGCAATTAATAGAGCATGGATTGTTTCAACCCCGAGTTGACACCTCCCCCACACTCCTGACAACCATTCTGATAGCAGAGGCGATTACTTGAGTTCCACTTGACGAGAACGAAGATGCTAACCGGCAGACTCATTTAGAATGTATTTAATTCAATACGTATTCTTAAATATATATATATATATATATACACACAGATATATAAATATATATATATATACACACACACACAGATATATAAATATATATATACATATACACACACACAGATATATAAATATATATACATACACACACACACATCTATATATATATATATATATATATATATATATATACTCATATATACAGAAACATATATAAGGAAAAGGGTATATACATATATACATAAACCATAAACACAGTAATCAACCCGAAGGTCGGTTTGGTAGGTGATGGTAGAGTTCACCCAGTACTAAGCCCGACGACATGCGAAATTCACACATCACGGTAGGGGGGCCAGTTCCTTTCCCTGTGCCGGTTATGGTTTCCCAGGAAGATCTGGTATCCGAAAAATCACTTTAGCTTGGGTGGAGCTACAGGTGCCCAGAGGGCCTTGCCCGGGAATCGAACCCGGGACCCTCCGATCAGCAGTCCAACGCTCTACCCACTGGACTGCCGCGACCCATATATATATATATATATATATATATATATATATATATATATATATATATACACATATAATGTATATGAAGTTAGCATTAGCGGACAAAGACAAAAACACAGGAACACAAAAAAGAAAAGAAACTCACTAGTTTTCGAATTTTCGGTGGTCCAAGCCACCTTTCTCAAGGAGGAGAAGGAAGGGCCTTTCTTCCTCATGAAGTTGGATTGACTGCCGCATTGGATCGCGTGCAGCATTGAGGAGCTATATTTGTAAATGCGTTGTAATTACAAACTGACTAGCGTATCAAAATTATTAGAATCAGCTAGGTTAGGGATTACTCACGGAGCAAAGATTATAATCGAGATTAAATATCTTGTGTAAATTGGAAGGAATTCTCTTCAACAATGATGTTGAAAATGTATCGTTACGATTATCGTTACTACGCTAGAAGAGATACCGTCAATAAAATTTTAAGTGCAGAACGGATAGATTAAAGATGCAATATTTCTCACGAATGATCAGGGATCATAAAAACGTCGTCCGACCATCCTAGGGAAGGAAAGTGTTTATGTCGAAAGTAGTCTGGTGTGTAATCAGCCCCCGGCAAACACCCTAGTGGGAGGGAGATACGAGAATTGTCGCTGTACCGTTTGATATCTTGTGCCCATCCAAAACGTACCTTAACCGGCAGATTACTGATACTACTAATAATATCCCATCCCTTTCCATCCAATCCTGTCAAGCCAGATTAATAATCTATACGCGTTGAATGGCAGCCTAAGGCTAATGACATATTATTTGATCTTTTCAGGTGCTTATTATACTTAAGTGTCTTCATGATCATGGGGATTCTGTGGATCTTCGAAGTTATTTCATTCCTGTGCAAAGGAATGGAAGACTGGTGGTGAGTAAAAGATTTGTAGCAATAGCTAAGACTAAAACTGAAAGCATAAGTATATTCTACTGTTTCAGACTTCAATTCGTGGAAGTATTTATAATCCATACTAAAAATACTTCGTACTTTTGTACACAAATCTGTGGTAAAGTACGAAATCTCTTTAGTATGGATGAAAGCATAAGCTTAGAAATTTCGCCGTTGAATACTTCGGCGATATCGAAAAATGCTAACAAATAACTCCGGGAATATATTCGACTTCTACATTCATAAAAAGAGACGTTTCAAGCGTGATATGGTGGATTATCATAGTTAATGCCATCTTATCATGGAAATAATGCAAATTTCCAATTATATTTTCTCATGCAGGGCGCGCTTCTTGGAACCCTAAGCTCCACACAGGCTTCGTGATTTTTCGGTCACCACCTCTTCCTGGGAAACCATATGGGAACCCTGGGAAACCCCCCACCCCGTTATTGCCCTGATAACGTGTACATTTCACACGCCATTGGGCTTAGTACTGGGTGACCTCTACCCTCGCCAGTAAAACCGACCTTTGTTTTAATAACTACGGTTTACTTCTCCTACTGATTCGATTTTATTGTCACATTGATTTCTTCATCTTTCAAGTGTTTCTTGATACTTTCATCTCTGCAGCTTCCGTCTGTCTTTGGCTATTATTTCCTGTTTATGATCCATCCGTTATCACTGGTCTTATTCTTACTTTTAATTCTGATGATGAGTAAATAGCTGGCCAAGTTCACATTCAGTCAGCCCAGTCCACCATCTTAGACGAAGGCTCTTTCAGACGTGTTTCCCTCTTCCTTGTCCCCCGACAGGCGCCTCACCGACATCCTCAACTGCCTTCAGGGAGTGTACATCTTCCTGATCGTGGTCTGCCGGAAGCGGGTGGTCATCGCGCTCTCGAAACGGCGCTGGGGTCACTCGTTGGTGTCCTCCTTATGTCCCGTGCGCTGCACCATGGGGCCGGACACCGAGCAGGAGGAGGCCATGCTGACCTCGCCCAGCGACGATGACACCTACGTGCCCATGGAGACGGCGGCAGGGGATCGCACTTGAACGACCATCGTACTCTAGGGGGAGGGGATATCGCACTGGGGGGGGACCCCCTAAACGAAATAGAACTCCTGTGTCATTCACCGCCTCTCTCCCCCTTCCCCTCCGCCAACGGACATCAAAGTGTAGAGACCATAAGAGATACAAGAGAGGCAACAACACAAGTCACGCGACATTGGTATGGCGGCATGCGCCGCGGATTAAAAAAAAAACTGCTGCTTCCGTGCTCTAAGTGTTTTCACGCCAAAAATAACGAATAACAATCAACTCGAAGAGTCGCGAAAATTAATAGATATTAATTACATCGAATTATTTCTGAAGAAATATTCTTGAAACTGGGAGAATCTATTATTACCCGTCAGTTAAATTTTATGATGCGCCCGGCGGTTACCTAATTTCTTTTGTTTCTTCTATCGACCGCTTCGGCGTTCTTATCGAGTGTGCGAATGTCGTCCAGTTCTCCATCCGCCCGAAATTCGTAATAATTAACATCGCGATCAAGGCGCCCTACCATCATGTGATAAAACTGAATTGAAATTGAGTCCAAAACATTGGAAGGAGAGATTGCTCTTTTCGACAGCGATCTCTTCAAATGACGTCATGTTTACTCCAGCTTTTCGTAGCTCGGTGGTCGAGGTGGTCAGTGGGGAGGAGTCGACGAGTATCTCGCGCCTTAGATCTCCTCATAAGAGTTCCCACATGCCCAAATAAACACGGGCCGTAAATTAGTGTCGCCGCGAGACATGCTTGCCCACTCTTTCGTATCAGGAAGTCGAGGTGGGGGAAGGACGCTTTTCAGTAAGGCCTTGAAATATTCGTTCCTCAACAATACTGAGATGGTAGTGGCGTTCAAGGAGTCGGCCATTTCCAATTCTCTCGCAAGCAATCGATTCATAAGAGGCCTAGAGACTTTATATGCATGTTTTCACTGTTGAGGCACGATAATTTCGAATCATTCATGAATATCTCCCCCCCCCCCCCGCCCTCCGGCATCTTCCTTACAAGATCCGGTTTCGTCTCAGTCAAGTGCGAGACACGAGGATCACGTCTTAATTTTTCTCATAGAAATATCTTTTTATAATTGTTTGAGAAGAAATCAGAAGATTTTTTAAATTCTGCCTTTATTTACAATTTCTTCTGTTATATTAAGCAATGTGCGTGTCTTACGTGCGAAATCATGGCATGGAATTCTGCTTCATGCAGGTTTCCTGCTATAATTTTTATATCATCATTATCATAGGTAGCCTATCTATAAAAAATATACGTTTTGGACGCTCATAAAACAATTATACAATGCAATGTACATTTCACAATTATCCATTATTTTTTTACGAGGAATGTCACGGTGACATTATGTTAATTCAATCTTCGATAATGTGTCCGTTTCCATTATCCCAGTAAATCTATGAAGATATTCGGTCGGGATTGGAATTAATAAATGTTTGCTTTCGTATGCTCGCCGGACACCCTTTTATAATAAGGGATATTTAAAATAATTGCAGTGATATCTCAAAATAAAGTACAATACAATATTTTTAACGAAACAATGTAGACATTTAAGAACGAGTGCCGAAAAAATGTCAAAACACTTCCTGATAATCATTAAGTTTCATTCAAAAAAACGTTTTCAAATAAGATATACGAGATCATTGATCGGAGAGGAAAGGTTAGGCCCGGAAAGAATAAGAAACAGCTTTAAAAAAACGGCTTTTTATTCAAATAAAAGAATTTTATGCCGTTAAAAAAACGAAAAGGACACACGATGACATCCCAAAACTTAACCCCGATCGGCGACTATTTCTACGTACAAAGAAATATTAAAAAAAAAAAAAACTTTCGAGGCAACTAATATGCGCATTTCACCAAACGATCAACTGAAGGGAAAGATGATTTTTGCTATTTGCGGTTGAAAAAATTCAAGGCTCTTTGGAGATTCACTTTGAACTTCGGGAAGCGGATTATTAAGTGTCTCATATTTGATGCAATCTTGAAATATCTTGAATTGATTATGTATCACTCCGCGTCGTATGCAAACAATACGAAGTCTGAAAGACAAAAACAGCGAGCCTGAATCGTCTGGACATTTGACTTTCAAAGAACACACGGTGGAAAGATCACCAATTCTCATCAGCTTCCTCGCCGCAATTGGATTTTATTAGCCGAATTAACTTCCGGGAATAGACTCGCTCTCTATAAATCCTTGGCAGTGCATATATTTCGAATAAATTTTCATCGAGACTTTCTTGATTCTTGGAGCAATTGGTTCATCTCACTAATCGAGGCTGGACGAGAAAGTCTCGTGGTGACATCAACGGCAAGAAACGTGTGGTGAGAAAGCTTCAAATGTGTCCAGAACGTTTTTGACCTTTTTTTTTCAATTTCGGCGAAAAATCGCAAATATATCGCTAGTGACCGTCGATGAGGAAAAAAACGGCAAATCAAAACGTCAATAAACGTGCCCTTCACAACCACGTCGCGCTTGTGTGTACATAAAATTATCATCGGTAATCTAACGGCTAAGGTTGATTTTGGATGGACACAAGTTACCAAACGATACAGTGACAATTCCCTTCTCTTTCATTAACAAAACAACCCAACATTACCATCCCAGACACCTTAAGACACCGTTTATGTTCGATTTGGAAATATTGCGCTTAAAAAAGGCTGCTCCGTCTGTAATAAAAACACAATTTCAGTGCTCAAATGTGAATGTGCACGATATTATATCAATTTGACCGTTGGGCCCAAACCCTATTATGAATGTTTGGCAGCATCTGTGTCGTCACTGAAAGGTGACTAAAATTTTTTTAATTACATTATTCATACGATGAAAAGTACTCTAATAAATATCAAGCCTTATACAATTTTGCACATATGCATTTCTTTACGTAAAGGTACTTCAATAATAATAATTATTATTATTTTTATCGGTAATCAACCAGTTAAAATAAGTTTTGGATGGACAAAAGCTACCAAAGGTACAGCGATAATTTCCTTGTCTCTCCTAGCAACACACAATTTAACATCCTACCCCACAACAAGTCCCTCTTCATCGCCGTATACTTTATTCCTCCCTTCATTCCGTCCATCTATGTCGACCCTACTGCTCGTCCCTTTCTCGCTTGCCTAACATTCTCCCCTCTATCACAGTCTTCAACAATCCCACTGCCTGTTAAAATGCTCTACATCCATTTTTCCTGCACTCTTAAGAGTTCTCCCAAAATTCCCCTCTCTTCCCCCACCATACTTACTCCCACACCCACTTATTCCTTCCCAAACGATTTAGTTTGTAAGACGAAACTGTCGTTCAAGAAGGGACCTTTCTTGGAAAAAATAAAGACAATATTGACGTGCTAAAAAGATTACAATAATTAAATTAAGCCAAATGGGTAGTTTTTAGACTAGTTCCGATAAGGAATTGGAACTCAAAAAAACGGTAAGGCGAATTCGCGACTGATACGATTCAACCAGAGGGCTCTCGTCAAGGTTTGTAACACGCATAAACCCATCGAACTAAATATCATTTCACCAAGTGCATATGCTAAAAATTCCTAACCTCCATGAATTTTCCCAGTTCGGCGAAATCCCGAGAGTTATCATTGGTTTCCCATGTCGCTGGACACCATGACCTTGAATTCACCATTTTGAACACTTCACCCGCAACTTGAGCCGTCAACCCCTGCCACACTTCCCTGATGGCGGAAAAATATAATCAATTGAGAAATATATTTCATAAATAAAATCTCTCACACGGTGCATTTGGGTGTCTAAGCTGCTGTGATTAGTTTAATATTATAACACGGCCATCAATTCATTTTGTAGGATTCAAGGTTAATATTTTTAAAAATTTTTATCCGTGGATGAAAACGATCCTTCCGTCAGGGATTTTCCAGGCCCGCCCCTCCTGTGATCTCAACGGTAAGTGAACGTCCAGCTTAACCAACGATGGGAATTCACGAATCAATCTCGGTGAGCTTCCTCGGACATAGCAGCGATACTAATTCGTCATCCACAATAGTCGTGATATCGATATACCCACTCCGATGCTCTGTCGCAGTTACAAACGAAAGGACTTAAGGATGAAATTAAGGTGAGCACCTAAAGTCGCGAAGGAAGAATTTGACCGGGGACATTCTCACTTGGGTCACCACGTGTGGAGAACACCTCAAGTGAAGAACGCCGTCCGTCGGATGGGGCGTCGAATTGTGTGACCCCTTGGAATCTATCGTTGAGATATTAGGATAATTCTGACTTCGGGTTTTCCTCTGCCCATTCTTCACAACTTTCCCTGAACATTCTAACACTTGCAAATTGTTCACCTACCCCTATTGTTGTCAATAACCTCAGCCGCGGGTATCAATGACCCCTCACCCTTACCCCTACTGTAACGAGGTGCGCTAGGTCGGAGGTCAAATGATCAGTACACCACTTTAATTGTGACTGGATCAACGACGGGTTTCACTGAACATTTCATAATCTTTCCCCGCTGTACGCATTTCTGACCAGCATCAGCAGAATATAGTACATACACACATCATTCCACGTTCACAGGTCACTTTCAGGGTTTTTTCCATCCTTCAAACCAAAACGGAATGGGATTCACGGAATGCAAAATGGCAGAGACATCAGTTACGGCAATGAAAAGAAGTTACAAACTCCTTTGTGACAATGGACCCATGTGTCTTACCCATTTATAGTTTAAATGATCAATTTAAAGAATTTTTGTCGGCGAGACGCGATTGTAAAGTGCCCACGAAACGCTTAATATGCCCTTAATACGAATGAATGAAGGCAATCAATTCAAATATACATGATGAAGAAAACTTCCAAGGCTTTTATTTAGCATTCACGAATGGTGCATTATATGTGTTCTATACTTAACTCACTAAAATAAATATGAGTATCGGGATGGTGCGGTGGCTTCCTGGTGTACTGGCTTCCAACCCAGTGGGCCCAGGTTTGACTCCTAGAGACTACAGATTTTTTCCTGTGGTGTCACGATTCCTACTTTTATGTGTTTTGTGGAGAGCACTTAGAGTAAGTACGCCGTCCGTCGGATGGGACGTTAAATTGTGTGACCCCTACGCAACTTTAGTTAAGAGTATGCTAATGTCGACGCAAGGTTTCTATCCGCCCTTCCTCCTTTCCCATACAGCCTTAATGGTGCAAATGACCTCAGCTTTCGGTCGCCTCCTCTAAATCTAATACTACTAAAATGTGTATGGTGACAACAGAGAGTATGAAGCAATTACTGACAAAATCAACAACTAAAATTCTGTTACATGATATAAATAAATAATAGACGTTTTTTTAAAGACATTGGACTAACTGATAAAAAAGAACTAGTATGTTTATAATTCGTAATGTAGAGTTATAACTTACACTTCAAAGTGAGCAATATTAATGAAATACAGTTTAATAACGAGTGTCATTATTCCTTCGAGCTACCAGCGCCAATATCGAATCTTGCAATTTTCCACTTAATGTGGATTTAACTTAACGACTAGTTTCGATGAAGTACATCAATTTCAATCGGACTCGTACATCGAAACTAGCCGAAAAAAAATCTTTATTAAGTTGAAAATTGAGAGAGTCTTGGTCTTTTTTAATGGAACAGTTCCACCACATCACACCTGAATCTGTAATTAATACATTAAGTTTTACTCGATTTACGTGTACTCGTGTAAGTACTGCAGACAACGAATGCCGTGGCTTATTAATGGTTAAATAATTGCACAACATATTCTACCTTTAGCGAAACATAAGGTCCTTTTTGCGTTTGCTACGACACTCGAAATGATCCCTGTAAAAAGGCTTGTTTTAATCATTTGGAAGATGATAATCGTAATTATTGAGCGATTTATTTTTTAACCGCAATTGAAAACCCCGAGTAAATTATCACAACGCCAATTATAATCCCAATCGGATTGACATGCATCTACGTCAAGGAAAGCTAAGACACTACGAAGTTGATTACGTAACTGATGGACCACTGCACTCACGAGAATACACATTGTCAACCTTCTTGCGGTTACATGAGCAGAATCGAAGAATAATCATTTAAGAACGAACGTCTCAGGTTTTTCTTCTGGTATACTGTATTATATGTACTTGCAGATAATATTTCACGGTAAACATGATAACTAAAATTGTTATTACATAGCTACTTGTAAAATTAAAAACCGTATTAAATTCAAAAGCTTTAGATCAAGCAGTTGCTGAGATATTGCAGAAGTCACTTCGGACGGAGAAGGAACTTTTACCACAGGTAAGTCATTTTGTTAAATTTCCGAATACAATTGCGTTCAGAGATGGCGACAAGAGTTAGTGGCGTTCAACGAGGACGCCAAAAAGATTTAAGAGCGTTCTCGAGACGACATGAAATGATCTTATCACCCGTTCACACAAATTATCCCAAAGCGAGAGACACTTTGAAGAACCCGAATACCAAATGCTGTAAATGCCATTGGTGATATTGTCTGCTGCCACATCATGCGGTGTTCCTGGAAACACGCTAACTCAAGCGAAAATTCTTTTAAAAGCCTTTAACCTTAAAACACTTTTGTCTCAGCATTTCCAAGTCAAAGACATCCATGGTGATCACCGACACTTATGGTCATTTGTCGTCATTAAGAAACTTAAGCGACCACAAAATGATTTTACTTTTACAACCTGTTAAAAAGAGGATGCTGTTTTCTCCAGAGATTGCGATATTTTTGCCATATTTCTATGCACTGTGTGTGTGTGTGTGTGCGTTCCATATGTAAGTTTTAATGAGCCTTTTCTCCACATCCCTAACGAATATTACAACACGCCAGACCAAAATCGTGCAATGCTTAACGAAGATGATAACAAGTATAAAAGAAGACCCTTCCGCGACTAATTTTCATGAATTAAAATAACGTATGAATGCTTAATATGGACAGACGTTTTAAACCAATGCTATTAAAACTAGACTGGCTATTTTGCACCCACTCCGAATAACGGTGCTATCAATATCCGTTCGTCAGATGTTGCCTCCCCTACCACCGCCGCCACAAATGCATGCCCTGTTTCACTCCTCCGATAAACCACAGTAATTAGCCCGAAAGTTGGGTCGACAGGTGAGGGTAGAGAGCTCGCCTCATACTCTACAATACTGTAATATTGTAAGTGAAATTCACACATCGACAGGATAAGGGGGGCCAGTTCCATTCCACCTATGGTTTCCCAGTAAGATCTGGTACTCGAAAAATCACACAGCTTGGCTAAATCTGACGATGCATGGAGAGGTGTGCCCTGGAATCGAACCCGGGACCTCCGCTTAGTAGTCTAAAACACTATACATACTGAGCTACCATGTCACTCTGATTACACACACAGAAATGCATAAAAATCTGCAGGGAAGAACGAACAATGCAGCATGAGTCATACGACTGCGAGAAATATCGCGAAAGTAACTTTTAACGAAGTCATCCGCTAATGTTCATTGAATTGCAGCATTTACAAAGTGCAAAAATCATTCACCTCACTCCTATTACATTTGTTTGCAAAATGCACAATCTTCCAATACAACGCTCGTTCGACACTTGGCAATTCGAATTTAACTTTAAAAAGTACGTAGTGATGAATTTTTGGAATGGGCACGAAAGCCTTAGGAATACCGAAAAAGTAATTATAACCTCAATTAAATACTTAGCCGTTACTTTCATTCACGACCTCTCTTGGATGAAACATGGGGGAGGGATACAGGTATGTGGACAATCTAACAAAAAATTAGAATTTATTAAAAGAGTATTGGGGGAATGACGAGTAGGCTAAAGAACAATGCTATCTTTCGCTATTTATGACTCATTTGGAATACTACCTTGATCAAAAAGTTCCCGGAATAACCACCGTGTGGCGCTCCCATCGTTCCGATTTGAGTTCTGTTTTTTTTTGTTAAATTGGTACATCTGTTGTTGATATTCCCTTTAAATCTTAGTGTCATAACTTGACATTTGCAAAAGTTACGGTCGGTTTTCGGTATGTCCATCAGTGCTTCCTGCGATTTTTCCATTACTTCCTCTCGGCTGCTAAAACGCGTTCCCCGTAATGGTTTTTTAACTCGATTGAACAGAAAGAAGTCACAGGGAGCCAAATCAGGTGAATTCGGTGGCTGTTGGATGGTATTTGTTGCATTTTTCGTCAAAAAATTACGAATAATGATAGCACTGTGCGACGGTGCGTTATCATGGTGCAAAATCCACGAGTTTTCTGCCCACATTTCTGGTCTCTTTCGGCGAATTGCTTCACGCAAACGTCTCATAACGCCCAAATAATACTCTTTGTTTACTGTCTGGCCTTCTGGCAAAAATTCATGATGCACTACACCGTTGTAATCCATGAAAACCGTCAGCATTGCCTTCTTTTTTGACTGAAAACGACGTGGTTTTTTTGGTCTCGGCTCATTTGGTGAACGCCATTCACTTGCCTGATGTCTGGATTGCGTGTCGTACTCATAAACCCACGTCTCGTCTCCAGTAATGATCCTTTTGATGAATGTGGGATCGGATTCAGCCTCGCAAATCATGTCTTTTGCGACGTCAACACGGTCTATTTTTTGCATGAAATTGAGGTCTTTTGGAACCAACTTTGCTGCTACACGACGGAAACCCAAATCATTAACCACAATGTCTTGGGCGGATCCATAGGCAATGTTCAAGTCCTCCGCTATTTCTCTGATGGTTAATTTGCGGTTATTGACCAACATTTCTTTTACTTTATCAATTTTTTCACCGACTTTCGATGTCGATGGTCTGCCACTGCGTTCATCATCTTCGATTGACTCACGACCACTTCTGAACCGCTCGTGCCACTGGTAAACGACCGTTTTTTTTAGAGAATCGTTGCCGAAACACTTTTCCAACATTTCCAACGTCCGTGCGCCACTAAATCCGTTTTTTACGCAAAATTTAATACAAGTTCGTTGTTGCAAATTTAAATCCATTTCTGAAATTGTAAAAAATCGCCAACACACACAGAGATAGATGTACTCTTGGCTACGTAACTTTTGCAAATGTCAAGTTATGACACTAAGATTTAAAGGGAATATCAACAACAGATGTACCAATTTAACAAAAAAAACAGAACTCAAATCGGAACGATGGGAGCGCCACACGGCGGTTATTCCGGGAACTTTTTGTTCAAGGTAGTATGATTCTTGTATGCAAAAGGATTGTCGGCTGCTGAAATTCATCGGGAGTTATGCCCAGTTTATGGACCTACAGTTATGAGTTAAGGAAAGGTTAAACCATGGTGCCGTGACTTTAAAAATGGACGAACAAATGTCCATGACGAAGAGCGAAGTGGCAGGCCCAGTATTCTGACCGATGAAATTGTTTCGCAGGTGGAACAAAAACTGCGATGTGATCGTCGATTGGCGATGAATGGCCTGGCTGAACAATTTCCTCAACTTGGACGTTCTACTGTCTACAATATTGTCACGGAAAACCTCGGATACCACAAATTGTGTCCAAGGTGGGTACCCAAACACTGCTGCCAAAACCAATAAGAAAACTCAAGATTTTCGTTGGGAACTCTTTGACCACCCACCGTGCAGTCCTGACCTTGCACCTAGCGACTACTTCCTCTTCTTGCACTTGAAACAGCGGCTCGGTGGACCACGTTTCGAAACCGAAGAGGAACTCAAGAACGGCGTTGTCAATATGTTCAACTCAGGCGGCGAGCTTCACGGTGGTTATTCCGGGAACTTTTTGATCAAGGTAGTATGCTCCTTGTACATGGGATCATCATTAAGTTTGTTTGATTGCCGAATTGGATAGCGTGCAGCGTAGTGGAGTTCGATTTGTAAATCGTTGTAATGATAAACTCGGTAGCGTTTCCGAAATATTAAAGTAGCTAGTCGGGGAATCACTCACGGAGCGGAGGTAAAATTGCACATTAAATCTTTTGCATAAATTGGGTGTGTCTTATGCGATGATGTTGAAAATGTAATATTAGACCCATCGTACTACGGAAGGAGAGATCATGTCAATATAATTAGAGAGACTAAGTGTAGAACGGATGGATTTAAGATGACATTATTCCCACGAACGATTAAGGATCGGAATTTAGCTGTCTGCCGCGCTTGATGGGAAAGGCATTTTTTGTCAAAGGTTAATACAACTGCGGTAACCACTCCCTGCCACACACCATAGCGGAGGCTTTACGCGTATACGCGGAGGCTTTATACGTATGTATATCATAGGAGTCGCGGAGCCTTAGTAAGACAATGGTAAGTATTCCTTACATCACTAATCTTAAAGCAATGCAAACTAATGGTGGAAAAGACAGTTTAAGTTAAACTAACTCGGCGAATTATTATCATAGGTTTTCTACTGATTAAGGTAGGCTTTGAATGGATGCAGACTATATAATCGTACGACGGCAAGGTATTTTGCCTCTTCTAACAAAACACAGCCTGAATTCCGACATTACAATAAACACTAGTGGCATATAGTACACAAAGAGCGCCCGGATAATTAAATTCAAGGGAAGCACACCGCTGGTAAACAAGTACCATCTTTCGAATGAGAAAAAGTGACCGTTTGCTTATTGTCCTCTAAACGACGGCTCACGTTACCGCAGAACTTATTGTTAGCGATAGTTATGGGTTGTTTGCGCAACGCAGATTGGCGCAATTCAGCGCGAATAAGTGCAGGCAATTGGCATCCGGTTCCTAAATGATTTAAATGGCACAGAAATTCATCAGGCAATCAAATAGTCAATACATTACAGCACGCGCCACTACTAAACTAAACATTACCCATTTCCTGCCCGTAGATGATCACTTTGACCAGACGTATGAATCGCTGCTTGGGTCTGGGAAGAATATTTTGTTTCAAAAATACAGCACGGCCAATTAAAAACATCCAAATATTTTAACGACGCGTGGCAATTTATCCGGATTCTTGAAAACAATGTCAACTGCTACAGAATACTAACTCTTCACAAAAAAATGTCGGTCGATAACTGCTGAGTAATCATTATTAAACTAAGCGTAGAATTAATTAGGTTTTCCAGCAGAGCACTAACAATGATCACGATATTAAAATTAGCGTAAAGTATGAGTACAACACCAACAATGATGTTCATATATAAAAGACGATGTTTTCTTTAGGGAATGGATGACTGAGAAGGGCACGCGGTTATTCGTGCATTTATACATGATCCCTAATACCAATTACAAAAACAAAACAAGTTTCCGTCGCCGAATCTCTAATAGGATTATGCGGAAACCCCTTAGTCCTTCCCCCCCCCCCCCCCCCCAACACAAACCACCCAGTTCCGCGGTCAACCGCCAGATGGCAGTAGGTTACAGGCAGCATGGGGCAAGAAAAAAAAGATACACTAGCGCCCTCGGCGCAGCATTGAGAAAAAACCCACACACACACAACCATTTTCATCGGCGTCCGCAGGCGACCTCCGCACATGAGTGACGCAGATCCGTTGCGAGGGCGGCGTGTTTCTATACTTTCCCATTCGTAATGCACTTCCACGAATCATCACACCCTCCGACGAGACGGTGAGCAGAGAGAGAGCGAGCTGTCTGGGCAGTGCGACGGTGACGGGCGCGTGGCTGATTGAATGAATGGGAAGACGGAAGGATCGTTATGGCAAGGAGTACGGGGGCGTTAGCACTGGCAGCCGTTGTGACAATGGCGTTGCTGCCAGCTTCGATTCCTATGACCGACGAAGGCGGGGGGGTGGGATCTTCACCGGAAGCCATTATACAGCACGAAAAGGAGGCCGTTCAAATTCCAGTGGTGGTCCATAAGTGCTGTGGCGCGGACGAATTATTAGTGGCCCAACCCAAGGCGCCAGCGAGATGCATGGACGCCGACAACGACACGGCGCCTTGGGAACCAGTGTTCACGAGTGAGAAGGGCGAGGCAAATGTCCCGGCTAAGGGTGGTGCAAGGATCGAGGTGATATACGGCATGATCAAGTGTGGGGCACATCCCCCTTGGCCGGTATACCAATACGCCGGTTCCCAAGACGAGTTGGCCCTCCTCCCTGACGGTCGCCTGAGACACTTCACTCTCCCCCCTCACGTTCACGAAAATCACGACATATGGGACGACTACGACGAGGAGGACAAACCTCCGAAGAGGTTCTACGATTTCGAGCCCGGGACGTATTGCATGGACAAAGTGAGGCAGACGACCGGAAACGAGGTGTTGTTTGCAGCTTTATGCGCACCGGATGGGGACCAGGAAGGGGGATGGGGGGCCGTCGGGAGGTGGGGTAGCGCGGACTTCGTCCTGAGGATGGTGGTGGACCCGATGCTGCATGCCTTAGCTATAGCCTGTCTGCTTGTGGTTGCAGTCGCGCATTTCGTTATGCCGCAGTTGCGAGACCTCGCCGGTAACATCATCTCGTCGATAAGCGTATCCTTGATCGTCGCTTATGCCGCAAACTGCGTGAAGATATTCCAAGGATTTGCACAGCATGTCAGCTTTCTGGCAGCCGGTGAGTTAGCGCTGAAGGGTTCGCGTCGGATAGTGAATACGGAAGCGGAGAGTTCAATGGGAGGACAAGACCACGATACGGGAGGATAACGTTAACGGGCGAAGCAAGCACTCTTAATTGTAATGTTTATATTGATAATCGGCGTGGGTCTCGCCGCTTTTATGTCTTCCCTAGTCGACTACAAAGACAAAAACGTGCATTTTCGTAATTAATATTTTCCTTCGCAAGAGACCTAAGTACAATTACCTTAAGTTTAATGTTCAGAGTTGATAAAATTTTGAAATACTTTCGATTTCTTCCTAATGTGGTTCGTCAGTGGGTTGTTAAGGTAAACAGTAACAAACGCAAATCATAAAGACGCAAAAGTAAAATGCGATACATACATATAAACTGGTCATCGAAGAACATATTTACTCGACGCCTAGACGAAACAAACAGCTAACAAGCGCTATATTGAATTTACGGAAAAACAAAGTTTACTTATTTAGTGTAGAGCTTATTATCTATGTATGATAGTTCAGCGTGTGTTTTATCAATGAACTCATTTTATAATAATCTGAGAATAACGGAATTACAAGATATACCCTACTTTTTCTGTCACACGTACATATATTTTAAGTTTGAATCATCATCTTACCGAAGCACAATGTTTTTGGGAAAGTTTTTCATTATCTAAACATTTTTGAATTAATGAAAATCACTCATATGAAATCGAATAATAAAGTAGCTGATGATTAAGTAACTAATGTCACCAAAAAAAAGGCAACTTAACCAAGGAAAAACATCCAACTAAGGCTATTAAGATTTTCTGATCAGTTCCTTTGAATATCCTCTCATTTGTAAAACCATGCTTCTATGATCTGTATTATCCAGATATAAAAAAAACTGATTTTTTTATGCCATACAAAATAATACCATCAAGTTTTAAATTTGTGAGTGATAAATTGTTCTCTAGCTTGTGCAATAAATAATTTCCGCTATTGGTCAGGTTGTAGCCATTATCAGACAAACCATCCAAGGATTAATTTTATGTTGAAAGTGAATACATCAAAGTAAAGTGTGAACAAATGAAATGGGGAGCAAATGACTATGTGACTACTGCTTTTGTGCCCATGGCTGATAAGAGTCATAAGTTGTATTTTCATCTCCAATTTTTGTGTTTAATAGCAAATTTAATAGCAAATAGCAATGGTTGCAAACCTTTGTGTGGATCAACTATTTCTGATTTCCCCATACATCTCCAATTCTTGCATATATTATTCTATATAATACATTGACTTTACTTCCCATCGCTCATATTGAATAAATTAGGCAATTCCCTAAATTTCTTCATCTAATGACCACTTTTTCAAGGATAAAGCCTGCATATCACATCTGCCACATCCACTCCAACTGAGAGTAGCAAGGAGTATTCACAATCTTATCTGCATGTTTTATTGACTTATTTTTTCAATTATTCTTAAACATATACCTTTATGTAATGATTCTCACGACATGCATCATGTTATGTTCAATTCAATGCATCATGTTGTTATGGCATTCTCCCTTACGCTTACTGAGCACCAAAATATTTTCTTTATTTATATTTTTAATCTCATACCAAATTTTACCAATATTATCCAAAACATTATTCTCATGAATTATTGCATTCAAGGGACCTTACCTTATTTTTTTAAATAAGGTAAGGTCCCTAAAGGTTAAATAAGAATGATTGGTTATTGCTTAAAATTGTGTGGCTTCGTAGTTTTGTACCATATTAATTATGCATTCAATTCCTTCAAGACACTTACTATAAAGAAGTGAGAGTCACAACAATTTATAGAAATCCCAAGGCAGATTATTGTTTAATTCAAAAGAGAAGGGAGATGTTTAAAAAGAAAGTTAGGCTTTACGGTTAAAACTTAGTAAAGTGGCTCAAACTTTTTTAGTAAATTAGTACATATTGGCTAAGCCAGGAGCTGAAAAATCCTCTTTTTTCAAACACCTGGTAGGAACTAAGGTAATTGATTAGGGTTTTTCAAAATTGATGAAAAGGATTTTATGATAATTTTCCAAATAATACTAACAAATTGTAGAACATTTTTGATCACCTACACACACACGCACTATATGATGTGATTAAATTTTAATCATCAGAGCGTCATTTCAATGAGAATCAAATTGTTTTTCTCAGCAAGCACTTGTTCCTTTCCAAAGTATTTTCCTTGTCCTTTAGTGGTCTAATATTATTAGTCCTTTCTATTTTGCTCTATCTCTCTCCCTTTTTTCCCCAAGGATCTGTCAATTTCACGAATGAATATATCTAAAATCATCATCACTAGCTTACATTCCTAGCTAATCTAGAGATTCTCTTCTTGTCAATCCCCCTTCCCTATTATATTGCTTAAAATGTAGTTAAAAGAGGACAATGCCCTTTAACCATTGAAGTCCATTGGTTGTGACACACTGATGTGTCATAGTTGAGTTATTCCATTTAGATAAAGCCTGATTCGATAGATTTCATTATATTTTTATGCTGATGGTGGTAGCAAAATGAGAAATTTTCAGTATGCACCTAATACATATATATACACACACACACAGGTTCTAAAATAAAAAATAGACTTTCAGGTGGTTATGGAAAATTTTAGTGGGAGTTTCAGTAAGGGTTTAGGTAATTGGATATATATTGATAAAAACTGTGTATTTTGCATTTGCATATAATGACTCATGATACCACAGCAGTGTAGGGTAAGGGGAATATTTAAATTATTTTGTTCTTAGAATACATTTTACAATCAGCTAAGTCTTTTGCATTTTAAAATGCTGTAAGCAATGTTTCCCAATATTCCTATTACCAATTAGCTTCGGCATTGGGATTCCTTGCTTTAGTTCATCTAACAGTTTTCCTTACTTAAACTTCCTCCTCTACCATAAATGCAATACCTGGAATAATGGCTATTCATTTAGAGGAAAATTTTAATCTTGAAGAGTGGTTGGTTCGCTGTGCATAGGAGTATTGTCAGCTTGCATTAAGATAAAAATAGTTTTCATTTAATTCTTAATGAAGCTGAATTGACACAGATGATTCTTAACACATTAATAATCAAGATTTAATCTTATAAAGCATAGTTAGCAATACAGACTTAAATGCAAGTGAACCCTTTGATACGACTTAAATACATGCCCAGTTTAAAAACACTAACTGCTTGTAGGGAAACCTCAAATATTCACAGGGTTGAAAATATTTTCTTTAAGTTGGCTATGACCTCTGGGTCACTCATTCTAGATATTGTGAAATTTTCAATAGATCATCTCTGAAGTATGTTTTGTCAATGGATTAAAAACTTTTGTCAAATGCTTCACAAGCAAGTTTTTACAATGAACAGAAGGTAAACAATTCAAAAGAAAAATTAGTCCAAACTTAGTTGTACTTGTAAATTGTATTAGATCGTTTGGATACTTGTTACAATTAATATTTAAAACTAAGCAATGCATATTCCTTCCATAGAAGCAAATAATGCAAGAGCATTTCGTTTCATTTAACAATACGCAATCACTTTCTAAGTTATGGGAGCCACTGGTTTGGATGGCAGCCTATTATCATTAGTGTAAGTATTACATGAATCATTGATCATGTAATGCACTCAATGTAATGTTATAATTTGGGTAGCACTGGAGTATGTTTGGTTAATGCAAAAACTCACAGCATGATCAGTACAAACACGCAGTATGATAAATAATTAACCCAAGTAACGTACAATATTCAGTCATATTATTTTATCTTTTTTTTTCCAGATATCCTTCTCTATGGAGCACTTACAACAGCATTTTTTTGGCTGAACGTGATGGGATATTATGTCTGGAAGACGTTTAGGTAAAGTGAATAACTTTTGAATCTATTGTGTGAAGATTCAGGAGTTGCATGGAGTGGAACTGGCAATTAAAGATAGATCACATCATTGCAATTTCACACTTGATAATAAATTAATCGCCATCTAAGTATCGATGCCACTAAATCGTATTTTAAATTAAAATTGAAATCTAGATAACAACAAATTAATTTTTAACTATCAATCAAATGATAAATTCTGTGGAAAAGTACTTCATTTATTTCATTTGATACCTATACAAAACTTCCTCTAAGTGAAGCCAGACCCTGTCAGTTTCACGCAATTATTTGGTCATTCATTATGAACATTTTGAGTGCAAAGAACTTATAGTGAATCTAATATGGCAACTCCCTAATATTATGTCTGTCAATTACAGATCTCGCAATGTTTACATTAGAATCACTGATGGGCGAAAGTATTGCTATTATTCCTTGTACGTGATTCTATGCACAGCAGTATTTACAAGTTTGGCAGCTTTTTCTCACTTCTTCCTCGATACCAAACCAGGAAGCCAGCGGCCCACAACTTCATCTGAGCTGGGTATGTATGTTTTCATACTGACTTGAACAAAAAAATAAAATAAGGCTCCATGGATGCCGAATAGTCCGTGAACAAAGATAAAAGAGTTCATCACAAGTGTGGGAAAAAATTGAAGGAGGGCATATTGTACTCACTGGATAAGGTACAGAGGTAGTGTGACAGAAGAGTTAAAAAATACTGGGCTGTGAATCTTTACAAATTAGGAGAAAAAAACACTAGTCTGTTAAATGTTCCACATACATGTCCTCAAAGCTTGGAGAGGACTAAGGAAAACCTAACTTATTGGAAGAAATTACTATTAGTACTTGGTGAAATGCTGGGTGCAAAGGATTAGTATTAAAAATTTTATTTCTCATCAGAAAATTAATGTCTACCCACAGAACTATTGGAGCCCTTCCCAAACAATAAAATACAGTTTTTCATTCATTCTTTTTTGCTCACTGACTGCAAAATTTCATGCTAAATGGTATCTTCCACCCAAAATTGAAATTTTACGAAAAATGCAAGAAGTCTTCTCTGGGAAATATATAGTTTAGTACTTTAAGTCAATAGCATAAACCCACCAACATTTATAGTTTCCTCATTCTCAAGGTTAGAATTTGTTTTGTGAACATGTTATTACATCCAACATTCACATGCAACCTTATTTGCATTGTCAAAACATATCCTTTAATTTTAACCTGACTATCTAGTCTGAAAAATAATATAGAAAAAAAATTATTTTTTCTCAATGCAAAAAGTAAACTCAAGCGTCATGACTGCTCTATTTGTTTGGAAGGGTTTTCCAAACTAGGCTTCTGGTACTGATTTTTCAATTCAAAACGTGTCATATGTTTCTAAATATGAAATAATCTAATTTTATTCCTCAGGTTGGCTTGGTAGAGCAATATTTTCAACAGCCATTGCCTTCACAATCCTAGTCAACATTTATTTCTTCATCACAACAAGACAAACCATCCATAAGATGTCTAGCTATGGCCGCATACACCAAAAGATGAAATTCAGGTTAGAATACATCATTAGATCATCTACTATGCAAATAAATTGTTTATTATCTCACTAGTATTTAGTTGTACAATTTACTTTTTTTAATGTTCTACATAGACTGACGGGAGTTCTACTGGCTCACTTGTTTAAGCTTAAAATATATTAATGATATACTATTCCAATTATTTACATAGACAGATAAATGTGCATGGTTTAATTTTAGATGCTCTTACGCTCAAACTCTGGCCTAATATGGACTTTAATTTTCATTCCAGTTTTAAGATGTTCATCAAATTGTTCCTTGTCATGGTGGTCACTTGGATGTTTTTGCTGTTGTCGTGGTTTCGTTATGATGCCCTGCAGTACATATACATAGCCATAAATGGCATTCAGTGCCCTTTGATTTTATACATTTGTATTTGCCAAAGGAGAGTGCTCTTTCTCATCAAGAAATATTGCTGTTTCACGGGATGTTTATGTCCCTGTTGCCGCCCAGATGACATCCCAGGCTCAAGCGAATGGGGTGAAGAAATGGCCAGTATGAATGCTTAGGGAACGTGCACCCAAATACTCTCGACTGTCGCATTTTATTTTTAAAAATACTCCCACTAGTTTTAATGATGAATGAGACCAATGAATGAATATATTTTTGAAACTATTTTATGAATTTTATAGAATGAAAGTTTTCCATTCACCAGCTCTAAAAAGTTGTTACACGAGAAGAAAAAATTATGCATGCATTCTATAGATACATATTATGTTATAAAAAAATTTGTAGAGTGATTAAGACTTCCTACTATATTCTTGTGTGCAAACTGTTAGCGAAGATATGTTTTATAAATGTATTAATTTAATGACAGTAATTTATATGTATTTATAAAAAAAATGAAGATTTATGATTACTGTTGTTTAAAAAAATAATTTTTAATGAGAACTTCGACATTATTATATAACACTATGTAAGAGATTCAAAGAGTAATGATGTACTCATTTTTAATAAGAATGCACTTTGATTAAAAAGACTTCCTACTTTTATAGTGTCCCTATGAACATAAATTGACTGCCAACTGGGGACATGTTGTGATACTCCTCTCTCTCCACAAGGTGGAGTTTGCATTTGGCATACAATAAAGACATTATGTGCTAATAGAAGCCCAATTTTCATTTTTTTACTCCTACAAAGACTGTACTGGTTCTCTTAATTTTAAAAATTGTACAAAACCATAATGAAATAGGAAAATCAGCAGGATTATAAAGTAAACTACTAAAATAATTTCTCTCAATGTGGTGTCAACTACACAAAATGATCACGTAATGTGTGACTAACTACACCCCTGCCTTAGTGGTTCAATTTCCATGACCACTATTGTGGGAAGAGTAATCTACATTTATTCTTTTTCATTACTCCCAGCATTATAATTTGAGAGGTAATTTTTTTTCCAGGGAACAAGTCCTGGAGATATATTCAACTATGTGCATAGTTCCATATCTATTCCTCTGCCTGAATAGAATATAATTTATTATTCATCAGTTTTATCGCCACCGCATAATGCCTAAATATGCACCAATCTTTTGACTAAGTTTACGTGAAAGGAAGTCCCATAAAAAAATGTTACATCATTACGACCAATATGTCAAATAAAAATTTATTAATTTTCTAAGTGCTTGCAATGATCCTATGAGGATACCAACCCGGCTCTTTCTCAGTGAAGAAACAATTTGAATTTCATTTCCATCAGTCAGTAAATTGTGATAACTCCTTAGGGATCTACTTGATACTAAGGTTCTAATGAAAAACTAAACATGCAACCACCATATGAAAATATTCTGATATTTCAGTAATAATTAAAAATGTATAAAACTTCAAAACAATTAAACCAAAATGCTGGATTTGAATTCTTTAGTTTACAGGCCAACACAAAATAATGCTTTCTTAAAGGTGGAATGAGGATGAATCAATGACCCCAGTCATTTCATTTTGAATGCAGACTAACATTTTCAACATGATCTTGCTTTAAAATGCCTAGAGTTGTCCAAAACTCCCTCCAGAGAGACAAGGGGAAAAGAAGGTAAGATGAAAACCATCGCACTTATTTTATCAGTTACTGAAGAAAGTATAGCCAAGAAAAAACACTGTAACTGCATAAAAAAGAGGGTTAAAATTTTTGATATAAAATCCAAACCTCATTTTTATAAAGAAATGCAAAATATATACCAAAATAAGACTGGTTTCCTTCCCGTGAGGATCACAAAGTGAGAATTTCAGTTTGTCTACCTGATATACGTTTGTCAATTACTTGTAAAATACAAACGTGCCTACAAAACAAACAGTACATTCTGTGCAATGCTACAACCGAACTGTACAAAATAATTAAATGCTCCTCTAATATGGATACAAAAACCAATTTCTGTAAACGGAAATGTCTACAAATCACTGACATTCCTGAGGTCTAACCAAGTATTCAGTTGAGTCTTGAGACTAAATGCAAATCATAATTGAAAAAAACCTAAGGTTCATTTGGCAAAGAAGTTGTCCTTTGCAATATCTTCACAAAGATAGAGGAAGCCACCTGGCTTTCGATGCTTAACATCATCTTCAGGGACCTGAAGATGATGTTGAACGTCGAAACCCAGGGTGCATCATAATAAATTTTCAGTGGAATCACAAAGTTACCATTTTTTTCATTTCCAACATGAATCGATTCCATAAAGTTGCACCGGAAACCATCAATGGCCTTTTCTAGTCCAACACTTCAGACAAATTCCTAACATTGCATCACTGGTGGTCCAATTAGAATAAACGTTCTTTCATCAAGACATAGCCTTATATTTCAAGCCTCTTATCTTAATAACACATGTTATAATGTTAGTACATTCAACTAGGTTGAATGGTAGCCCAGTAGAACATTCAGCTACTGATAAGAGGGTCCTGAGTATAAACCCAGCCGTTGCCTCCACTTAAAATCCAGACAATGTGATCTTTGGGTGAAGCCACAATTGGCACAGGGAAAGGAAATAACCTTCCCATCTGAAATAAAATGTCTAATGGCTTAGTCTAAGGTGAAGTTAACCCTACCTTATCAAAACCATGGCAGTCTGGTAGCCTAGAGGATGGAGCACTCAGCTACTGCTCAGAGAGCCTTTGTTCAAGTTAGGGCTGGCTCTCTACTCTCAGATTCACAAAAGTTGAGAAATGTTGTACGTGCCAGCCCAGGGAAAAGAACTAATAGCCACATGCAGTGTGAATTTCACATGTCATAGCACTTCTGTAGTTCAAACTGAGGTTGAACCTCACCTATCAAACGAACCTTCACATTGAGTACTGTAGTTGTAATGGCTTCTACAACAGATGTATAATTGTATAAAGAATATACTGCCTGCTCATATGCTACCAAGTTAGACCAAATGCAAGGAAGCCCTGAATAAAATAAGACACGAATTTCTCAAGGGACAACTATCAGAATATACCTTAAATTTTGGAGGACCGGGTAACATAATGTCTTGCATCTTGATTTGTGACTCCTAGAAACAATCATGCAGCATGAGAAAAAGAAAACACTTACCTGGGAAAACAGGTTTCCCTCCGACCTCTTGATCAAATTTGAAAGATGACTTCTTACGACCAAGTGGCAATCATCAAGGACGGTGTTGAAAAATCTCCTCGTGGGCAGCAATGCTTCGAGGTCAATCACCAACTCCAAAAACCTCTCACAGTAGTGCACTTTTTCTGGTTCAATTTCACCTGAAAGTCATCCATGGAAAAATTCATATTAGTGTGGTCCGTGATAATGTATCAATACAGAGACGTGTACACTCTGGTTACGGATGTTTCAGTAAATTGATGTGTGTATTAGTGACTTACTGTAGAATGCAAAGGTCACTCCGCAAATCTTTCCGATCAAACCAAGAAGTGGAACATCAAAAGCATTGAAATTTTGCACCCAAGCATTATTTACATATGCACACAGCTTTGGCCAAAAATTAACAGACCACAATTTCAAAATTTTGACCTGATTTGAAGCATGCGAAGACAAGTATTATATAAGATCAAAAAGTACTTTTTATCATATGCTATAAAAATCAGCATCATACATTATCAAACTGGAATTTCTTACTTCTATGTTTTCAAGCTCATCTCAAATACATGATTGGGCATCAAACTAAGAGGAATAAGACTTGGGTAACTACAGCCAATTGAGCACAATTTTTTGAAGCACAAGTCAATTTCTAAATTGATGGAGAGAAAAACTTCCATGGCAGCACAAATGTTTGGCTGTTTTAATGGTGCTTGCACTGAAATATGTGTCTAAACTTTCACCAGTAATGTTTGATATCTCCCTTTCTGTTTGCATAAAAACACTTTTACCACTCTTTAAGAGTATTGTCTCATTTTAATTTAAACATTCCACGAAGTTATATCTCACCACGTACAAGCACAAATAAATTTCAAGCCCTTACTATTTTCAATACTAAGTCAAACTAATTACAACATATCTGTTCCATCATTCATAAATTGCCAGCATTTTACAGGATTTAATGTAGAATACATTGCATTCCTCTTAAAACCTTTTTACGAGATTTGAAAATTGAATTATACTTCTGAACTTTGTCTTGCTGCAAATCAATATTCTGCATTAGGCTTTTTATGCCCTCCTGAAGGATAGAGAATATGTTTGGTGCTGCAGTGGACACAGCTGAATGACTATTCCAAACACACAAACTTGATAGGTTTACCAGCAAATTCCATCCTATAAGTATGTAAGATGCTCAAATATCAGAATATGTATCTTGATTCAATGTCTTTTGTGCTAAACTATTAATTTCATCATGGAATACCTCTAATTTGCACTCCATTCTTTTGTTGATCAATGTAGTCCTGCCAAAAAAATTAATATTTAAGAGGAACACTCCACTAAGCACTGGACATCCTGTTCCTGTACCTTAATCAATAACAACTACAAATCAAAATACTAACAACCCAGACAATCTGAAGTGTTGACGTTACTTACTGAATATAAATAATTATCCATAAACAATTATATCTCACCAACCTTCAGTTTCTATTGTTTCCAAAAGTTTCATGAATTTGATCATTATTCGTTGGAGAAACGTCCTCTCCCATTGCAACCGGTCAACCATATCTGGATTGTCCTTCTTCTTAATTAGCTTCCAATATTTCCTCCATTTTGGCACGGCTTTCAATTCATGTTCCCTCCTTCCCTAAAAATTGCAGAACATTAGGTATAAGTGAGTCATTTTCAATAATTTCCATTATATCTAGCAAATAAAATGCCTGAAATTCTTGAGGAGGTGATCCTTCCATAGCAATTTCATTACATAAGCTAGGGAAGGCTGGGAATTATTAAAACAATAAACTATATCCGCTGCTCTAAAATGGTCATGCAACATTACAACAGGGAAATAGTCCATTGCCACTATTGAGTTTACCCTTGTAATTCAATAACAATGTAAATATGAGTTTTCTTAGACTAATAAGTACACATTTGGTGTTAGAGTGATGCAGGCCTAAAATGTATGGTTCTCCTTAATAACTACATCAGATACAAAGTGCATGCATTTATTTTTACATTTATAGGAGACCAATTCCTAAATTGAATATTTTGCATCAAGAGAAATTTGATTTTCATAAGTTATGAATGGGATGGCAGCTGATTTTATGAGATTAATTAACACAATGGTTCTTCCACACTCAAATAAAGATGAAAAAAATTATTAAAAACTTTCACACAGCATTCCTAAGAATTATAGATGTCCGAGTACACTTGCAGAGAGTAAAAAGAGACGTTTCAGGCATGATATCATAATTAATTAAAAATTGGCAATATTTTCCACAAAATAAAATTTATTAATGTGACTAGTTTCAAAGTAACTACATTATTTTCAGGTAACAGTGACAGCATATAGACTGGACTCCGAGTGATGACTGTTACCTGGCAATATTTCTTGGGATACTCATGTAAAAGCCCTTCAACATAAGCTCAGTTCAACTTGCTACTTATTAGGACACCTGTCTGAAATGTACTACTCAATTTGTGCTATGGGGAAATTTATTCAAATATAACCTGCAGTATAATATTATGGGGATCAGCTGCTATTTCTCAAACTATCTTTAAAATGCAAAAGAAAGCTATTAGAATAATCACCAGGAAACCTCACAATGCTCCATCCATGCCTATTTTCCATTAGTTAAATTTGCTACCACCCCCGTGCATCTACATTATGTCTTTAATTCTGAATATAAAAAATAGCATTGGCAACTATTCTCTTAACTCTGCCTATCATCATCATTACACCAGAGGAAGGAATGACATCCATTATGGAATTATAAGAACTAAAGCATTGAAATTAGGACCCAATGAAATGGGCATCAGATTATATAACAAACTACCAAAAAGTATCAAGGATAAAAAGGGAACTGCTGCATTCAAGCATAAATTAAAAATATACCTACAGCGCAATATGTTCTACTCGGTTGATGAATATCTCAACAATATTCCAGACCAGTAAGTTTATACTTTTAGTTTCTAGCAATGGCCATAGTCTAGTTCATATTAATGATCAAGGATTTTTCTGAATTTGATATTGCATGTGTATGTTACAGCCAATGCTCATGGGTTTGTGCCAAACATTTATGTAACTGTGAGCACCATTTCTTTTTTTATGTATGTTCATTGAGCATGTGTCTTTGCTCCTCTTTGACGTGCCTTATATCATTTACATACACCACCCACCTGGTATTTTTGTATTGTGATCTCAGGGCAAATAAAAAGTAATAATAATAACAATAATGTAGTTACATTGAAACTAGTCGCATTAATAAATTTTATTTTGTGGAAAATATTGCCAATTTTTAATTACTTGCAGAAAGATCCTTTAATGAGAAATGACCAAGATGTGTCCTAGTAGTAGTAGTAGTTTTGATGGGAGGCGACCGACAGCTAAGGTCATTTGCGCCATAGGGGAAGGACAGGAAAGGATGAAGGGTGGAGAGAAACCCGGCGTCGGCATTAGCCTACTCTTTACGAAAGGCGCCAAGGGGTCCGCGGCTTAACGTCCCATCCGACGGACGGCGTACTCACTCAAAGTGCCCTCCACAAAGCACCTCAAGTAGGGATCGAGATACCTCTGAAAAATATTCAACACCGCCGGGATTTGAACCCACGCCCTCAGGGTGGGAAGCCAGTACGTTAGCCCCCGCACCATCTCGATCCCCAAGATGTGTCCTTCAAAACAGAAGGTTAGATGGAGGAACAGAGAAATCATGACTGCGCCATAGCAGTATGAATGCTGAATATATGTTTACCCCTCAGGACAATGAGGTAAATAAAAAGGCATATGCTTTCTCAGATTTTAAACCAAATCAGATCACTTTTTGAGGTGCATGCAATATGGTGTTCACAGCTGACATCTGATTCAGTCAGATGGTGATGAAGACCCAAGTTTTAGGGGTCCTGAGAGGGGTTTTCCAGATGCTAAATAGAGAAAGAAGATGAATCCAATTTGGAAGAAACATGTGGCCAGGGGGAAGGCAGAAGACGAACCATAACCTATTCCAAAATGGTCCAACAGATTCAGAATGCCTAAGAATCATGACTGCTGAAATAGAGCCATTGATTATGATTGCTTCACACCCAAATTGGAAATTTTTTCGTTTGATCGCATCATTTTAGTTTCAATCCGAAAAATATTACAATCAGGATATCCTTGGGTTACGATATTTGAGCAGTTTTGGGTGGCAAGTATCATTAGAATAGTAATAATGATTAAAATAATAATAGTTTATTTGCCCAGGAATCAATGTTCAAGGTAAGGGATGAAGTTTTTGTGCTACTATATTGTTTTGTATTGTGGGATATACTTGATGACATGGTTGCAAGTACTGCAGTAATACTCAATTGCAAGCAAATACTCACAGCAAGTACTAGTACACATGCTCACACTGACATAATGCTTAAAATTTAATTCGCTGCGCCAGCACTTACATTTTCAACCATTTAACTACACGTAGAAAAGGAAAAACTTTCATATTGCTCAAATGAATTTTACTTTTTGGGAAAATTAACATTTTCGTAGGAAATTATTAATCATCTAAGACGTGTAGGTGAAATCACCAAATACCATTCTATGGCTCATTTAACATGGATTACAATCCGGTATGGTAAATCTTCCAATGAAGAGTGTTAGAGTAGCAACGTGAAGGAGGAGAGTGCAGCCTGGAAATAGTTATTTGCCTTAAACAAAGGGTTCGAGTAATCCCCTGCTAACATTAAAATTAAAACCATCATTTTGTTGCAATAACTACACAAACTTCATGATTTTAGATTCTATATTGCAAATACATATTAGTAATAAATAAATACATACATATTTTTGTTTGAAATGACATCCAATATAACTTCATACTCGACTCTTTTATACAATTACTTCTTGGCAATATCAACAAATCCTCCCACAAAAAAATATAAGACAATGATTTTAAATTGAATTATTAACCTATTCAATAAAAGTGAGACTGTATATACACGCAGTTATATTGTTTAATAAAAAAGGCACACATCGTTACCACTCTTGAATCGTATTATCCAACCTGTACTATTAGAGCATATAACAGTACTTACAGCTTGTAACGATATCCACATAGACAGGGAGACCAGGCGCTTCACTTGCTCTCTAATCAGATCCACTTCCATACTATTAAAACAATGGTTAAGGAATACCAGAAGAGCAGTTTGTTCACGAAGTGACACTTGATTCTCTTCCAGGCAAGCTTCTAACACTTGGTGGAAAAATGATGGAAAATGATCCGGGTGTTTCTTGAATGGCTCCCAAGCAGGCACTCTTTCTCTAAACTTTTCATTCACCATAACAACAATGGACATCATGTGGGCATGGGAAGATGCGTTTGATGAGTAATTGGGCCACAGGTAGTTCTCCAAGTACTGACTAAACTCTAGCATCATAATTCTCCTGATTGCAAAACTGAAAGTAAAAGGTTCAATGTATAAGCAACAGAATTTTAACAATGAGCATAAATGGAACAATCACAAGGACTTCCTTACCTAGAACCGCGAATTTCTTGTATATATATGTCTTCTACTATCTTATGATCAAACTGCAGGTGATTTTCAGAAGTGTGAGGAGCCCAATACTGATTTGCTAGCTATTAAGATCAAAATAATAACAAAAACAGTTGGATCAATATTAAAATAAGGTTTATGAAATCGTGAAAATAATTTTCACACTTCATGCACTAATGTTACCTGCGTTATTCTATCTGCATTGATTTGATCAACTGTGGGCGCAGGACCCTTCAGCAAATTACTGTTTGCCATCGTCTCTTCACCTTACCATAACAATAAAATTAAGATGATTACCTTCACCGGTCGAACACCAGTGAGATTAAAACATCGCACACTTCGCAAGATATTTACTAAAAGACTGACGAAAATGCGCAAATCTATCAATTGTTTAAACCCTGAATACTGATGCCATTACTGTTAAGTATTACTTATGAACTCTATCCAGCTCCTTGTTATCTTATCTCTGAAATTATAAGTTGGGGATTAAACGAAATGAGAATTAATAAACTTTATGCCTGTTCCTTTTGTTGCAGACATTAAAAAACGAATCTTCATCTTGCGAATCCTGCTTGTCTGCTGCGACATCTATTATCAGATTAATAAAGTCGTTCAATGTGTGAACAGCTGCGAAATGAAGGGATGGGTAGTAATGGGATTTTATTGTCAGAGACAAAATTATTTAAATGTTTTATTTCCTAGGTGTTTGGGCAATGAGTTAAAGCATGAGGGCCGTTACCGAAATTTTGTTTAATCTCGATACGGGAGATCGGGTTATCGCAATTTTGTAAGATAGCGGTGTCGGGGATCTATCTCACTGGTTGTGATTGTGTTTTACAATATCAAGAAAATTATGTTGAAAAACATGGCACCCAAGAGTGACAATTGGACTCGGAAATTCAGTGTATCTGATCCTCGACGGCATTCGAAAGGTTTCACTGTTTATAAAGTGACATCAATTGTAAGTCGACTTATTTTTGTGAATCTCGTTTTCATTCCGATTGCAATTTTTAATCACCTTTATAATTTGTTATCAGGTGTATCCGAAGTTATCACCTGAAGCAGCGACGAAGGTAGGCCTGAGAAATTGTTTCAATGACTCTTATCCATGTCGATAGTTGCTCTTCAATATCAAGTAACATTTTTCTCTACCCTTTAGGTGACTGTTTGGAAGAGATACAACGACTTCAAAAAACTTCACAAGGAACTCCTAATCAAGCATAAAAAATTGCATCTAAAAGATAAATTTCCATCTTTTGCGAAGTCCAAGTTTTTTGGGAGGTAATATTTGCCACGTCTTTTAATTTGAATAAGTTGGAAAGGTTTTATTGCTCAGGCTTTTATTTTACATGTTGTACTCTTCAGACCATCAATGCCTACATAAATAAATTGTCAAGGGTTTCACTGTCAATACTTAACGCAAGTGATGGTTTAAAAATAATTTTTGTCAGCCATGTACTATAAACTGAATTGTAACACAGCTTTTTTATGCATGAATGTGAATTGTCGTAATAGTAGGATTGCAAAGACGTGTATTGCAACAGGAAGGAGTATGAGTTAATATTCCATTGAACATATATTTCATAGTGCTCAAGTATATTTTAAATGAATAAAAGCTGGTATTTCTTCCTGAATATAAAGTCCTGAAATGTGTTATATAAACAATACCATAAACACAGTAATCATTCGTAAGGTCGGTTTGGTAGTTGATGGAAGAGTTCACCCAGCACTAAGCCCGGCGGCGCGTGAAATTCACACGTCAGGGTAGGGGGGCCAGTTCCTTTCCTTGTACTGGCTATGGTTTCCCAGGGAGACTTGGTACCATAAAATCTTAAAGCTTGGGTTGAGCTGAGGGTGCCCAGAAAGGCTTGCCCGATAATGGAACCCGGGCCCCACCGGTCAATTGTCCAACCGCATCTACATATATTACATCACATTTAAATCAAATCATTTTTTTGGCCAAGGATTTGTTGTACAATTATAGAGCTCCTGAAAGAAAATATTATATTATATACAGCTATGTTGTAGGTATTGTATATTTGCATACAGCTATATTTTAGGCATATATCTTAAGTATTTTAGATGAAGGTATTTATTCTTCTGATGCCCCTAAATATATATCAGATTGGAGTATGTGTCATATGTTGCATTCCATGCATATGACACAATGCTCCCTTCATCTTGTTCAAAATCTCCATACTTCCTCTCCTGCTACCTGACCTATCCAACATTCTCCCCTCTATTGCAGGTTTCCAAATTCCATTGCTAGCAATATGCCCTTCTTCAACCTTTCTTGCCTTCTCTGAATACATCCCCACCACCGTCTCTTCTCCCATACCATGCGTATTACCTCTTCATTTCGTTTTACTTTTTCCATCCTTCTCTGAACCCACATCTCTAAACCCTTAAATTGTCACTTATCATCTTGCCTCGAAGACCAAGTTCCTTCTCCACGGAAAGTGAAACTATCAAAGTTTTCACTAATATTATTTTATCATCCTCACTCAATGTCCCTGGCATCAATTACCTCCTCTCTGTGTTTTTTAATGTTTCAAAAAGCTTTTTTGTCTAATGTTCTTCTCATGTTCATTCTATTTTGACCACATAAGTCAAAAACTTCCAAGATGGACAACCAGTTCCATCTGTTCTAGGTAATGCATAAGATTTGCTGAATGGCAATGCATAACATATCTAAAAATCCTTTTTAGCACAGAACTTAGCAAGCTTAAAACAATAGTTATTTTAAATTAGTCTCAGTATGTCTTTTGAGACCAAATGGTTTAGTTTGGCCCTTATTGAATTTTCCCTTTCAATTTAGAGAATTCTTGTGTTATATATCCTTGATAAAAATCAGTTACCTATTCTATGCTAGTAATTTGAGCCAATGAAAAATATTAACGTCAATTATCTCCATCTTCAAAGAGTAGGAGAAGGAATAGAATGGTCCATTTGGACATCCTGATGACACCTGGAAGTTGCAAAGAACTGAATAAGAATAAATAATGTTGAGAAAACAGGAAAAAATCTCACGATCGATTGAAGATAATACACTTAATAATGAGAGACTCCCCAAAAGCCACCTTAAATAGGTCGAATATCTTGATTGAATGAAGTTTTCAAGAAAATTATGAGAGCTACTTACATCCCTTGTATGATGCCAATATATATACTAAAAATCTGAATTTGACTCACATGTACCCTATTACATTCCAGGTTTTGTTTAAAAAAAATTTAGTTGAATATAGAAATTTTTTGTCTGTCCCTTGTATGATAATGGAATTTTTCCACAAAGTCAAGTCAGCGACTATGATTTGTCCATAGGATATTACTCCAACCACTCCAAAGATTGTATCTCTTCTCATTCTTTTTTCTGTTGCTGGTTTCTGGTAATCTGATGTGTGCAAATTATCAGTTAACAAACGTATGGCAATGTGAGTTTAATTATAGACCGTATTTCTTGTATGAAATGATTGCACTGAGATATCATCTTTGGAGGAAGAAAAACTCTTTCCTTTCTTTTTCATCTTCCCGTGTCCCCGAAAGACTGTGACACAGGGAAATCATCCCAGTCGTTGAATCCACCGTGATAGCAAGCTGTCACATGTCTGGAAAAGTCAGGGAATATTGGGAAAATCAATTTCTATGAAAACTATCAAGGTAGAACCTTGTTTCATCACCATTACCTTTTTTTATTGAGTACATATATGACTAAATATGCAGGAGATTTAATCAAAATGATATGTACATGACGTCTTGATGCAACCTCCTTAATGTTGGAAATTTCAGCTCTTTGCCCATTGCCCTGCTACATCAGATTCAACGTGATGGTAGTCCTGTGTACTCCCTAAAAGGGGAGTGCTCAGGACTCAAGGGTGCTTAACCCTACCACCTGGTTATTAGGGATCCTATCCTCTACCCCACCCAAGTTTATACATAGCATACCACCAAATGTTGAAATTACCTTTCAGGAATTTGAATTAATGAAATTGTCCTTGCTTTGCTTGAAGTGATCTTTTTATGAACTTAATGCTATTTTTAAATTTGAGAATAATTTTATATTGACATAAATTTAGCTTTTGATTATTTGAACACATTTGGTAATTTAATAGTTGATGTATATTGATGTATAATACACTAATGCCTATTTTAGTTTGACTATAAAAAACATGGAAAGTCACTATTGCATGCTAGGAGTATTGTATTTGGCCTCAAATTGATTTGAAAACCTTGATGCAATTTTTCGCGAACATTTGTATGAGTTTCCCTCTTCTGGAATCTCAAATGGTTTTATAATGGAAAGTGAAAACTTTCACTAATCCGTATGAAATCAGAAATTGACAAATGAAGGTTTTTCGTATTAGTGTCCAATATTTGTGAAGAAAACGGCCTTATTTGTCGTTTGGAAGATTTTGTGCTTGACTATAAATTTACAATTTTAGCCTTTTCTTTCCTTGGTTATTAATGTTGCCAAGATAAAGTTGCCCAATTCATTTGGACAGGTAAACTCTTTTCCTATTGGTTAACATCATAAAAAACTAAGCAGATTAACATATTATATCAGAAAGTCACTGCTTCCTAAAACAGGAGCTTAAGATGCTTACCTTTTGCATTATGTTTATGATTATCTTAGAAATGCTACGACTAAAGTCATTAGAAGTGTAAAAATACCTTGCTTGTTGATACATTTAATGCAAATTGCCTTAATAAATGAAAAAGAAACACTTCGTTCCAATCCACCACTTTATTACAGGTACAACTAGTTTCGACGCTACTGCGTCATCCTCAGGTACCTTGCCTTTGCTAATAGCAATTATTGCTCACCATTTTAAATCAGGAAAGAAGTCATTACCTTTCCCTAAAGTTGATAGCTATCAAATGTTTTTTACCCTAATATATATATTTTTTTAAATTTGCTCAAATTAACCTCTTAATCTTTGCTCAGTGTACTAGAAATTCATATTGATTTACATGGCCATTATTTAAGCATATTATACTTGTAAACAGTTCATTCATGGTACTTTTAATTTAGATTTTAGGGAAGAGTATGAGGTACATATACTACCTTGATCAAAAAGTTCCCGGAATAACCACCGTGTGGCGCTCCCATCGTTCCGATTTGAGTTCTGTTTTTTTTGTTAAATTGGTACATCTGTTGTTGATATTCCCTTTAAATCTTAGTGTCATAACTTGACATTTGCAAAAGTTACGTAGCCAAGAGTACATCTATCTCTGTGTGTGTTGGCGATTTTTTACAATTGCAGAAATGGATTTAAATTTGCAACAACGAACTTGTATTAAATTTTGCGTAAAAAACGGATTTAGTGGCGCACGGACGTTGGAAATGTTGGAAAAGTGTTTCGGCAACGATTCTCTAAAAAAAAAACGGTCGTTTACCAGTGGCACGAGCGGTTCAGAAGTGGTCGTGAGTCAATCGAAGATGATGAACGCAGTGGCAGACCATCGACATCGAAAGTCGGTGAAAAAATTGATAAAGTAAAAGAAATGTTGGTCAATAACCGCAAATTAACCATCAGAGAAATAGCGGAGGACTTGAACATTGCCTATGGATCCGCCCAAGACATTGTGGTTAATGATTTGGGTTTCCGTCGTGTAGCAGCAAAGTTGGTTCCAAAAGACCTCAATTTCATGCAAAAAATAGACCGTGTTGACGTCGCAAAAGACATGATTTGCGAGGCTGAATCCGATCCCACATTCATCAAAAGGATCATTACTGGAGACGAGACGTGGGTTTATGAGTACGACACGCAATCCAGACATCAGGCAAGTGAATGGCGTTCACCAAATGAGCCGAGACCAAAAAAACCACGTCGATTTCAGTCAAAAAAGAAGGCAATGCTGACGGTTTTCATGGATTACAACGGTGTAGTGCATCATGAATTTTTGCCAGAAGGCCAGACAGTAAACAAAGAGTATTATTTGGGCGTTATGAGACGTTTGCGTGAAGCAATTCGCCGAAAGAGACCAGAAATGTGGGCAGAAAACTCGTGGATTTTGCACCATGATAACGCACCGTCGCACAGTGCTATCATTATTCGTAATTTTTTGACGAAAAATGCAACAAATACCATCCAACAGCCACCGAATTCACCTGATTTGGCTCCCTGTGACTTCTTTCTGTTCAATCGAGTTAAAAAACCATTACGGGGAACGCGTTTTAGCAGCCGAGAGGAAGTAATGGAAAAATCGCAGGAAGCACTGATGGACATACCGAAAACCGAATATAAAAAATGTTTCGAGGATTGGATCAAGCGCTGGCATAAGTGTGTTGCAGTCGATGGGGATTACTTTGAAGGGGACAATATAGATTTAGATGAATAAATTTGTATTTTTAATTTTCTGAATAAATTCCGGGAAATTTTTGATCGAGGTAGTATGATTTTGTTCTGGAAAATTCTGAAAATTTTGGATTCTGAAATATGAGGCAACCCTGCTCAGTAGTTTGCACATCTTCAATTACTTATTCATCCATGGCCAATAGTGTTTATATGAATAGAGTGATGGAACCTGAATTATAAACTAAATGGAGTAGTAGTAGTTTTGAGGGGAGGCGACCGACAGCTAAGGTCATTTGCGCCATAGGGGATGGACAGGAAAGGATGAAGGGTGGAGAGAAACCCGGCGTCGGCATTAGCCTACTCTTTACGAAAGGCGCCAAGGGGTCCGCAGTTTAACGTCCCATCCGACGGACGGCGTACTCCCTCAAAGTGCCCTCCACAAAGCACCTCAAGTAGGGATCGAGAAACTAAATGGAATGTACATATTTGTTTCTTGAATCTTTAAATTTGCTATACATATACTATGGATTCATTTGTTAGTGCCCACATAGTCTCACATTTGCTCTCCTTATTTTCCTTATTATTGTCCTATTTTTTCTGTTAATCATGTAAAATATCGGCCATCCCTTGTGGTTGGAAAGTCATGATTGTAATTTTTCTTAAACTGTAGCAGATTGCACATTCCTACTTGCAAAATTTATCATTAAAGTATTTTCAGATGTGGCATAAATGCATTTTCTGCATATGTAGTACCCACAACCTTCTAGGCTAAAGATGCAACCTATCTCGACTGGTGTAAACATAAGTTTACTCTATTTGGTAATTAATCATACTATGAAAATAGGAATATTTTTTTCCATGATAATGGGGGCCCAGGTTTCATGCCCAAAGGTGGTAGAATTTTTCATAGTTAGCTCAATCACTAGGTGAGTGCAATGTGGAGAACACTTAAAGTGGACTACATTGTCTGTTGGATGGGTCGTCAAAATGTATAACCCCTTTGTGCCTTTTGGTGAGTAGCGCAATGCTGATGCTAGGCTTCTCTCCTCTATTCCCTTATCCCCTGGGATTCTACCTCTACCAAAGTATCCAACTCCCCTTATTAGGTGCAAATTATTTCAGTCACCCATTTCCTTCCTTGATCGGTACTACTACTACGTAAAAACAATCATGTTTATCTTATTAACTGCTGATTTTCTCTTAATTTTGTCTCAGTGTTGTCTATTGCATAGTTAAAATTAAAAGCTTTCTTTATCCTTTGCTAACTGTGATTTGCTGTGAAAATTATGTAAAATTATTTTTTGTGTTTTTGGTAAGAGACTATGCTAAGAAAACGATAAATAGCTTGCAGAGCTGTATTAAAAAACTGAATATTATGTACAAATATGTGAATATGTACAGTATTTGCTACCTTGATGAACAATGCTCTGAAATTGAATTTTTTTCTTTCCTGCAAATTTTCTGCTTTAAGCATATGTCATTTTTTTTAAACTGGTGTCAGCAGAAAAGGCCACTCCAGGTTTTTAAAAAGATATAAATTTTTAGAAAGTCTCATTTCTTTTGGGATAAAGAACACCACGAACAATGGTGGGTTAAATGGTGCTGGTGCATAATCTGCATTGCATGACTATTTTTTGAATATTTCATTCAAAACACCATATATGGTGAACATATAAAAATAATTCAATCCTTTATCCATGTAGCAGTTAGAAAGTCCCATGCTGGTCACTTGATTCCGTTACATTTTATCGAGTAAAATAAAATGGTTCTTTGTGGATATTCTTATCATATTTATAAAAATACTTCTCCGATAACCCGCCATTTCAATTGTTGTGTTGCGGTGTTGTAACTGGTACAAGTGAAAAAAAAGGCTGAAATGGTCACTAGTGAATGTTGGCCAATATATGATAAGTTCATCTACTCTCGATAAAGATCAGAAACTGCATCTTTGTGCTGCTCATATTAATAGTAGACTATGTATTTCTTACAAAAAAATCTTCGCATACACAGATAATGGTAATCATATTTTGGAAAAAAGTTGAAAGGTATTCATTCAGAAGGATCTCTGAACAATTTATTCATTGAAATTCTGAAGTTAAAGTTTAAAAAAAAAAACAATATTTTCCCATGCATGAAGAAACCAATTAAAGGTTTCTGTACCTAAATTATGAGGGGTCACAATAATTTGGGTGTGCAATTAATATCCAGTGGGCGTTTTGGTGATGGCAGTCAATGAAATTAGGATTTTACCCACACTCCAAAACCTTTGGAATTTGGTGTTTTATTTCTAATGAATCAGGGGAGTAACTAGAAATTTTTGTAAATGGGGTCAGACGTTGGATTGTGTTTAGTCTCCCATTTTTTTAATGCTCTTCTTTATTATTTTTAAGGGGGTTTGAAAATTAAATTCTTGCAATATTAAGAATGAAGTTGATTGTCTTGTAAATGTATCCTTTTAATCATCATAAGGGAGGAATGAGGCCCGAGTTCCATGATTAAAATGTTTGTAAGCACTATAACGAATAAAGCTTGTGACTTGGAAATCAAATCATTTCTTCTTTTTATCTACAGGCTATCTTTGATGAAATCGTAAGTTTTATTGTTGATATTTAACTCTATATTTAACAGTTTAGAAGGAGAACTTTGTTACCCAAGTATACGTTTTGCTTTCACTAAGACTGCACCATGAGAGAATTTATAGTAAGCTTTGGAATGACCTAGGGATTGGAATTTAGGGTAGATGAACTACTGGTAGGTTTGCTGTATTCCCGGTGCACAATTACGGTGAAGTGTGTGGGATTTCCACCCGATTGGGAAGTCCACTGTCAATGTTTGTGGAAATTGATGGATTGATAGTCATTTTAACATTGGCAGCTGACATCCTGAACTGGTGGAAAACATGCAAATACTTCACGGTAAAGGATCTATTAGTTTTTCACATAATATAGCAATGTCTAGTTTCTGAATAAATGTATTATCTCTCGAGCATGTATCCATTTAATCAGTTTTTTGTTGTCCTTTTGATTACATGTTAAAATTTGCTGTAGTGTACATAGTTATATATTTTGCAGTTGTTGATTTGAATAATGCTTCTTAAAATCCTGTTCATATTTCACAAATTCATGATGAAGTGCGCATCTAAGGGAGAATTTTTGTACGCTACCATCTGCATGCTTGAATGTTTGACTCTTTATGTGTTATATTCCTGACAATGGTTCCACCCTTATGGTGATTGTGTAAATTTTAGAGAGTATTAGGAATTTTTAACTGCATAACAATTAAAGCCGTTGAAAGTTGACATCATTTCACATGCTTAAGCTGGAATGAAATGTTGCAGATTTGTAACCAATCCACACTGTGTGCATGTTGTTATTTATATTCCCTACAATTTACTCTTCATGATGTCTTATTATGTAGCGGTCTTTTATTGAATGCCTGCGAGGAAAGGTGGAGCTAAGGGACATTATTTTAGGAAGCCTTAAATGTATACTGTTTTATCTTATGTCACCAGTTTACTCCATTCTGAAGCATTTGAGTTGGATGCTAAGCTACAATTGAGTACACCCACGTGTCTGTGCATTTGCATGGAATATAAATCACCCAGTTGTCATTAAGGAGCATATCTGTGTAATGTGATCTATCTTGCCCAGATTCTCGTCACTTTGTCCAGAGGGTTGAGTCAAAACTTAATGTGACATGAATACAAATGTTGAAAGTAGTAAATATGTTTGCCTGTTACTGATGGATCAAGATTAAAACTCTCTGGGTTTACAAGCTAATTAATTTTACTCTTCATTTATGGGAATTTTGAAGCCTAACAAGACGGTGAATTTTTGTAGAGGATAATAGAAAATAACATTGCATAACTTGAAACTGATTGCAGAAAATCGAGTTATTTTCTGAGTAGCAAATGGCAAGTCACCCAAGTTGTGATCAGTTAACTAATCTGATTATACTATGTGAAGAACATTGAAACAGTGTTATTGAAGGAAACCACTGTTGCTGGCTACAAGTAGGGCATAAAAGTTTCATCATCATTGGTCGTTCAATCCTAAGATTGGTTGACTGCAGCCCTTAATCCTACCCAATCTGATGCTAATTGGCTTACTTCGTGGTATTTTTTGCGATGTATTTTCGTCTTCATTTTCCCCATGTATTTATCTCTTGGCCTTCCTCTTGGGACTTTTCCCTCTATTTTTTCTCCTATTATATTCTCCACGAATCCGTTGTGCCTCGGGGTGTGGTCAATCCATCTGGTTCTTCTTTTCTCTATGGTGTTCCATAAGGTCTGTTTTTCATCTATTCTTCTATATACTTCTTCATTTCTTATTTTATCTGTCCATTTGATCTTAAGCATCATCCTCAATCACCAGGTTTTGAAGAGTTCTAGTCTTTTAGTCTTTTCTGGTCTACTTTTCCGATGGACAAATGCTTCTGATCCAGTCCATGCTTCCACAGTCCTTAAAATTGTGAGGTGCTAAAAATTGCTCTATGGTACCAAAGTTTTTAAACCAATTTTGAATAACAAGCTTAGAAAATTTAATATTGAAATATGCATAGTATTTAAATCAAACTGGTTCACTTAATACATATTTATGTGCTGAAATTAATCGAGAATCAATTTTAATGCCGGAAACCACCTAATTTTGGGTTACATTATTTTAGCATTTTTTCAATTCCATTTCTCTAAAGAAAGTTTAAATGTACTTTTCATTTTGTATTAAGTTCAAATTATGTGGCTTGTTAAGTTTAATGGTTTAAGGTATAATAATTTTACAATTACCTATGTATTTAAATTCTATTTGAAAAAACCAGCTAAACATGGAACTTGTGATAACGTTTTAAGCTTGATGAAATATTGAATATTTTTCTGTATCTCTTAAGCCATATTGAAGAAAATTTTGCAGTGGAGTCTCTAGTTTTGTTTTATTCTTATAGTTATGAGATTTGTATTGAGTTTTCATATTCAGCTGAGTCAAAGCTTGTGGCTTTTGTGAAAGATGGAGAACTTGACATAAAATAATATCCACTTGATTTTACTTCTAATTAGCACCAATTACGTAACCAGAATCAAGTTGTTATCTTGTGGTACAAAATGTATTTCAAATAAAAAAGGAAATATTTTGTTTAATAAGATTAATTTTGACGGATAAGTATTAAGCAAGATAATTTTACGCATCTTTTTATTGAGGCGAGTAGTTGTGTGACATTATTACCCTTATAAAGCCTTATCCTAAGTGTTTGCATTGAATGTCATGGATGAATGCTTGACAGTATAGTGATTGAAACTTAAATATATTTTGGGCATGTTTTTCTTTTAAGTTCGACTGCATTTACTTATGTTGGCATGATATTTATATGTGTGTTATACCTTGAAATGAGTCGTGACTTGTGTGTGGTGGTTGCAATGAAATCTTGATGGAATGCACAGAGAGAAAATTGTTTTGTAATGGTTGGGAACTGAGAATAATATATGTGTAGTATGGAAGGAAATCCTTGTATGCTTTTTCTGAGTTTGGTTTTGGTTTTGTCAATATTTCCTCCAATTTATCAGCTGATTCAGCAAACTTCCTTTTCTTAAATTCTTAGAGTAACATCATTTCTTGGTGTATTGACGAATGCATGTACAGAATCATGAAAAATAATACATTAATTTGGAATACTCTGGCTCTGTGCAAGTAAGATGTAACTAAGACTGTGTATCTCAGATGGCCTGGTATAAAATGTAAAATGAATATTTTTGTATACATAATTGCTCATCCTGTGCAGAAACAAGATTTCAGTGTGATTACATACTTCATCTGGGTATATATATAGACAATGAATACAATCTTAATGTAAACTAAAATTGAATATTGAACCACAGGTATGAGGAAGACGTTATTGAGGAAAGAAGACAGTGTGCTGTTAGGCTGCTAGAGTTCATAGCAGAGCACCCTCCACTGTTTACAAGTCAGGTGTTTTTGAAGTTTTTTGAGGTAATTTTTCCAAGTCTGTGGTATATATTGATTTGCAATAGATGCATAGTATTTACACTGTTATTACAAAATCATTATTGGGTAATATTACATATTTTGTCATCAGTGATTTAGGAAGGTCCGCAGGAGATATGGATATTTTAATGGCTGTGGTAGCCTTTTTATTTTTAATTTCTTCTAATTGCTCTCTTTCTGTAATTAAATCTTATATTTATAATGCCTGTCATGTATGTATTTGTAGTGAATTCATACTGCCTATTTCAAGTGCCTTAATGCCATCCTTTTCTTCAAACCCTCCTTTGTACATAAATATTTGTTCTTGCTGTTAATTGTGGACGTAAGTTTTTTTCTTCTTTTGCACGCACTTTATTAATCTTATTGTTAGTGCATATTCTTATATGCAGGGATACATAATCACAGTTTTACCACAAGAGGGAGATTGCTCTTTCACTCCCCCTCTGCTATCTAATGAAATCACTGAGAAAATTTTAGAGAAGAGAAAGAAGTTTTTTTCAAAGTCAAAATTGAAAAAAAGTAGACATAGGTACATTTAAAAAAGTTAAATGATGTGATATTTAATGATATGTTGTGATCAAAATTAATTTTTACTATTATTAGCAGTGAAGACACATGGTATTTAGCGGCGTATATGACTCTTCTTTTCTACCAAAGTTATGTTTCTTAAAATCACTTGCATGCTAACTCTCCTCTGTGCGAAAGTTTGAACTCCATGGGTTAACGTTCAATACTGAATGCTATTTTTACCCCAGATGGTCAGTACCACCTATTTCAACTTCATTATATTTACATATATATAATATTTATTATTCGATTGAAGAGTGTTATTGCTGGGATAGTTATTATGAAGCCCATTGCTAGTATGCCACATGAATATTATGTTACTGTGTTCTGCGATGTCGAAAGGGATGAAAGCAAGATGTGTAATGAACCTAATCATATTTTATCACAACAAAACTGTGTGTTACTCTTACTGAGTGGAATCATTTGTGTTAAAAAAAAGTTACCTAACGTAATTAATCGTGCTTGTGAACAGACTACTAAAACTTTTTTACCTTTTGTGTGCCCCTACTGAAATTAGGGTGCATCTTATATTCCGGTGAGTCTTGTATGCCATCAAATACAAAAACTGGAGATAAATTCAAAACTCCAAATTTGAAGGAAAATAGAAATGCTGAAATGTAAACTTTGATGAAATAATCCTATATTTCACTCGGCTTAAACTGAAGCAGTATCATCTAACATCATGCTTCCATGCGTTATTTCACTGTATTAAGGGTATTGTGGGGTATTGATCCATCAGTGTAAATTGAGAATATGTTCTCCAAAGGTGCAGGAAGTAGTGAAGCAATGTTTTTCACATCTGTTATTATCATTAAAAAAAATGCACCTGCGGATGAATTTGTTTATTTTAACTCACCAAGAGGAATTATGGGTAATGTCTCATTATAGAAAACAGTGGTTTGTCATATTTATGTAACTTTTCAAAAGGTACAGGGCATTCAAATTTGGGTGCTTGTAAATTGAAAGGAATTGTTCAGACATTACCTTGTACCTGCATTTCATATTTTACTTTTGAAATAGAATAATTATATTCTAGCACTGATTGATATGAATAAGCTTTCTTTTAATGACCAATTATCAACAAAGAAACCAAAATGGTGAGATGACCATCATTGTTGAGACTCACAGTGAATCAAAGCAAACCAGTGTTTGTCACCCCAGCAGTGGTATTTGATAAACCATGTTGTCAACTTCAATTCTTTTGATCAACATAAACATTATCACTCATAATTGCATAAATAAAGGCTGGTTAAGGCTAACACCCTCTGCTAAATGTCCACTCCTTGGTTTGCAGGAATAGATGTAAATACGTGAGGAAAAATACCCTCATTAAATTATAGCCCATTGGTAATATCGTCTATATTGTAAAGTAGGATGGTTTGAATAAATTAATTGTATTCCTAATTTTCATTGTTATTATACTATCACTTAAAGGTGTATACTTCATTTATCATTGACTTTCTTTTAACATAGGGGAAAATCTTTAATGATTGTAGTACATGTCATTGAATTTTAGATACATCCTCATTCTTTAGACCTTGATTTTCCAAACAAGATCATTGTTCATGTGTTGTATGTGATCTCGTTTGTGTGATTTTGCCACCATGAAATTTAAAAATGTGGCAATTTCTTGGAATCAATTTTTGTACGTGTACCATTACTTCATTTATTTCATAGCCTTGAAAACTTGGTAAGCTTTCATTGAATTTTAGATACATCCTCATTCTTTAGACCTTGATTTTCCAAACAAGATCATTGTTCATGTGTTGTATGTGATCTCGTTTGTGTGATTTTGCCACCATGAAATTTAAAAATGTGGCAATTTCTTGGAATCAATTTTTGTACGTGTACCATTACTTCATTTATTTCATAGCCTTGAAAACTTGGTAAGCTTTCATTAGATGAAAGGCAAAACAGGCATGAGAGTTGGAAAAGTGATGGTCATTCCTTTGCATCTAGGTAGTCATTTATTCCACACTTTATATTTCTAAAAACGAGGTAAATAGTCGTGGTATACCGAATAAAATCAAATGCAAACTTAGCACTCGCTTGCCTTGTTGCTTATTGCAAGTGTGGAACTCACATAAAAATCTTTTGAATTCTGAAAAGATTAATTATGTTTAAGAATTTATATTAATTTACATACTACTCTTTGCTCTTCTATGTAGAATTTTTTTATTACGACCCAGGTTTCATTACAGCATAGGTCAGGTCAGGGCCTGAAGATGTTATGCTGTGATGAAAGTCAGTGGCCTGATGATATTACGCTAAAACGAAGCCTAGGTCATAGTAAAAAAATTCTATGTGGAAAAACAAATTGTCTTCTTACATCATGAATGATTTCCACCATGTTACGCCTGATCATTGCTGTAAGTCAAATACCGGCGAAGAATAAAAAAATACAAGAAAGTAATCGATAAAAAACAATTTAGCATCAAAGCAGTAATACTTTTTTATATTTTGAAGTTTCTGTTTTAATGTTATTATTGAATTTTAAATCATTGATCCAACTGAACAAATGGTACAAATTGCAATGTTGTATGGTGTGAAATGTTAAGCTTTTTTCCTTGGTTAATTAGGAAAACATTATATAAATAAAGGAAGCTATACTTTAGAACAAATTATCACCCTCCATGAATTCACCAACTGAATATAACTGTACACTGTTAAAATTATTTTACTCTGAGTGATTGCCTTTTGAAATGGTCAGTTGATTGCAAAGTCCTTTTTGTTGTATTACTTTCAGACTGGATACACAGTGAATGATCCAAGTGTTCCCAATGATGCTCATCCTTCCACATTGATTGCTGCCACCAGCAGTGACTCACTCCCTATAATAAGGAGCCCCTCTTCTCTATCCGATGGGATCTCTCAAATATCCACTGGAGATGGGGATGAGGGAATGAGTAACTCTTCCAGGTACTTGGGCACTAAGATAGTGTTACAAACAACTACATACATGATGGTTGCATGAAATTAACTTGACAAAAGTGGGTATTAGAAAAATTAAGGAGCCTGTTCAATCTGCCTTGACTTATTCTTGGCTGTCAAATTTATTATTGAACCAACAATTCTGTTGGCTCTAATGTTGGCCAACAAGTAAAAGTGCAAGTACATATTTGAGTAGAAAATACTTAAATAATGAAAGAAAGAATGTTGAAAATGGTGACATTTCACAGAGATATAATGTGCTGCTGGCTCCATTTTTGTTGCTCGGCATCTGGTATTCCAAATACAGTAGAACCTCACTGAAATGGAACCTCTCATAATGAGGCATTAAATGCAAACCAAATTAAAAAAAGACTCAATGAGTGACATTTCGCATAAAGAGTGATGAGGAGAGGGATATGCCCAAAATGACTGTGTACCTGCTACATCAGTCTGTATTTAGCACTCATTCTGCTAGCATCTAAGTGTCTCTTGTAATCACACATTTTTCCAAACTTCAGATATATTTTTTTTTTTAAATTTGTTGTCTCAGGCGTAACTTTGTGGAATTTGCATGACATATTGAAATGTAATGAAATAATTGACTTTGTAATTCCACACACTTTGTTTAAAAACACGACCCAGGTTTCGACGTTGAACCTGATGATGACGTTCAACGTCGAAACCCGGGTCGTGTTTTTAAATAAAGTGTGTGGAATTACAAAGTCAATTATTTCATTAAATTTCAATATTCAGATATATTATTTGTGGTTTTTAGTGCCAAGTTTAATATCTCTTGCAAAAATGTCCCCAGAAATAAATCCGCTAAAGCGATATGAGAGTAAAAATAACAATAAAAATTAAACGTAAAAGCATTGAAAAGGGAAGAAAGCAAGGGTATTATATTTTTGAGTTTTTTTTCGTATTTTACCTCAATTTATATAGGAAATATTATGTATCTTAATTAGTGTTTCGTGTTATTAGTAAGATTCTGATGTAAGTAAAATTTTGATTAATGCTCACTATGCAAGGTTCCTCAGCATTCAAATAGTGGCTCTGTAGTCATACTCTAGCTATTACATCATTTACAAATGTATATTATGATTTATACTGACAGCTGAGCTGATTCTTCATACAGTGTAAACATCTGTTGCAAAATTCAATAAAGTCTTGGATTATTTCTTTGAGAGTTAACTTTTAAAGTGCATCAGTTAGTTTTTTCGTATGCATTGTTCATTGTGCCTGGCAAAGTCAGATTGCATTTGTTCAAAGTATCGGCAAATTGCATGTGCCCACCGATGACTCCGTGATGAAAAAACTAAGCATCTACTTAAAAAGGCCCATGATATGAATCAAAGCCAGTGACAGCTATGCGTTTAAATTGGTCCAGCGATGTCGAGCATAGCCACTTTTAATTATATGTGACTGTGTTGTATGAAGTGAGAGAGATAAATATTGGGAAATATTTTTTTGTTAATATTTGCAGAGTAAATCATGGCAAAAGAGAGGAGGTCTAATGTGATTTAGCCAATTTGCTGAATGGAGAAATATTAGTGGTTCTGAATTTAGAGCAAATGAACAACAAAAGTATTTTTAGTAGAGGTAAAACCAGTTCCTGAAAATTTAGCTGTATTCCAAGTTTACTTGCTAATGAGGAGGACAGTGTATATAATCTAACTCGAGGAGTTTTAACAAGTTTTAGAGAACGTATTTAGTGATGAATATAGGCTAAAATCAACGTAAGAGTTTAAATTGTTACTTTTTATTTTCACCACTTTCATTAGTGCTTTCATTAGTGCTTTCATTTGTCTTCAGGTCTTACTTGAAACTAGGGGGGACTTGGCAGAGTCCACAGTTATCAGATGGAGTGTCCCTAAGTTCGCACAGCTCAGCATATGATGATGAGTTGGGCGATGAAGAATGCACAACTTTCACCACGGAAGACACTGATTCGGGCCCAAGCGAGATGAGCACGCCACTTCATCGTGCTGATTTGGCCATGTTTGATCCCCTGTGCCAAAACAACTATTCCGATATCGGTATGGGGAAAGGGGGGGATGAAGAAAGGAGGCTTTTGGATGAGCAAGCTGTCGAAGGAAGTCAGCTAATTAGCTTTGACAGCCAGTCTCAAAGGTGAGTTGTTACCCATAAAAATTAAAACATTTATTGTTTAAAACTGTCAGTATCTCATTGGTCTGCTCTTTTAAAGTATCAGCAATATTTTATGATTCTCCCTCATTAAAAGCAGACAAGTCTACACTGTCAATGTGAATTCTTCCTCAGGCATGGATTTCAGCTCGTTTGAATTCAATTATTCCATCAGAAAATAAATGTTCTCATCAAAGACCATCAAAGGCATCATTATTTTTGCTCATAAAACCAATAGTTTGTGTAGGAAAATCTGAGAAACTCAGAAAATTTTGCTGGACTGGAAAAATTTGGGAATATTTTTATTTATGGTTAAAAACCTGGAGAAATTATATTTAAGGTGAAGTGTATGAGTTGGGTAGTGTTCCGACAGGTTTTCGAAATATCCACACTCATACCTGAAGGAACTCAATGCAGCACACACCACACACTACTATGTATGATGCATAGTACAGACTACTGTCACTTTAGCCCTGAATTCCCATATCCTACTCTTCCCTCCCCTCTCTAACAGTGATGTGCGTCTACACATAAATTAGTATTATCTACATGTAAATAACATATAGGCGATATTAAGTATGTAGAATATGTAATCTCTGTAGACAATACAGAAAAATATTCTATTTGCATAGTTTGGGAGTTCCGCTCCATGCTTGTTATCAATAAAATATTTTGATGTCAGATATCTAAATATATTTTTTATTGATAAATTGTTGGAAGATCAAATCTGAAAATGCAAAAATAGTCATGCCTAAGGAACATAGTAACAGAAATGCAGTATTTTTTTAAATGCTTGGGATTGAACCTGGGTATGTATAAGTAGGTTAATAGTTGAGGGATCCAGTAAATAAACAGCTGCTAAGGCTAGATTTACACAAAATACAATATAGGTATTTTGGTAATAGTTGTTGTAAGATGATGAAAAGGATTGTCTTTTCCAATTTCATCTTTGTCATGAAAAAAATGGACATTTATTTTAAGTTATTTATTGTTAAGAGATTTAAGAATAATTGACTCTATGCACTATTTTGATCTTTCAGTTATTATATTAAGTAATCAATCCATGAATATGTCTATGTAGCTTACTAAGGCCCAGTTTTATAATATCTTGAAAGATCCAATTGTTAATTAATGTGAATGTTAGTTTAACTTTGAGATTACTGACAAAACCAATTTTATAAACAAATAAGATTGCTTATCAGTGAATGTGAACATTGTTAACATAGCAAATCCATCTGTCAGTTATTGTACTGTTTAATTTTTGGTATTCACCTTAACTAATGGTCATAAAACTGAGTTTTTGTGTTAACTTAAGGTTAATTAAGACATGATAAAACAAGACAAGGCATAATGTAACCGGCATTATTCTACATAGGTTATGGTTAGAATCAAAATGTGGAATTCTTGTAGAATACATGAATATGTCAATGAAAGGTAACAGCCTCAAACAGCAACCTCAACTGGATTACAATGTAGATAACTTTAAGAAGTTGGTTGTTCAAATGGCGCATCATTGCCATTACATCAGAAAATTATAGTACAATGGAGTAACTTAAAAGCAAAGCAAGTGTGCCTTCAACATTTTGGAAAATTTTTAAATTTTATTGACTATCACATTCTCTCAGAACTGCTCGCTTAAAAGCTCGCATTTAATTATTGTGGTGTGGATACTGAAATTCAAAAACGATCTCTATTGAAACTTCCAAGAAATTTTTTTTCTTTTCTTAAACAAATGTCAAAGTTTAATCTTATTAAACAGTATTGAGCATGTATTTTGGTTTTTCTAAGCATCTGCAAAAATATTTTCAAATCACTTGCGTGTAAAATTTTCAAGTGTTGAACAAAAGTAATGTTGTCTCATTTATGAGTACACCCTGTCACAACTAATTGTGAATTCTGCTCACAGTTAGTGCTTGTGTCTTTATAGCTCTACTGGTGATGATTCTTTGTTTTCATCGAATTCGTCTCAGCAGAAAGCAAACTATGTCCTTGAAGCTGCTTGCCATGTAAGTCGTGCCCTTCAGAGTGAAGCAAATGGGGAATACGATGTTGCATTTGCATCTTATAAAGCTGGGATTGCCACTCTCCTCACTGGAGTACAAGGTATGACTAGTTTAAAAGTTAATTGGATTTGCTGGAACTTTTTTTTCATTGTATATGTCGTGAATACTTTCAAGTGTTTTTTGAACAATTGATTTGATGTTTGAACAGGTGACACTGATGAAAAGCGGAGGCAGATTGTGAAAGATAAAACAGCCAAGTACCTACTTCGAGCGGAAAAGATTTTTAAAGAGCACCTTTCATCTGAGAATGACAGACCTTCAAGATGGAGTGTAAAGCATTTTCTACTTAATTTACCCTTAGAATATTTTATATAAAAATTCTCATTTTTAAGTACATATTTAGTAAATGAAAAAGAAACACTTTGTTCCAATCCACCACTTTATTACAGGTACGACTAGTTTCGACGCTACGGCGTCATCCTCAGGTACAAAGTTTAAAGTCACAATCATTGTATATATACCCTCTTCTGGAAAGGGTGGGGGAGTTGTGGGAAGAGGGGGCGGGGAGGGGAGTACGGGGGTAGGTACGAAAGAATGTGGGAGAGGGTAGGAAACACCAGGAAAAGCATTAGTGAGTGGGGGGGATTGGAAGGTGGGTTAAGAAAGGGGAAAATTTCATTGGTCGGTATAATTTGAGTCAATGGCTAATGGGGATAAAGGTACGGGTTAGGAGTCAATGGGAGTTAGGGGGAAGGGGTTAGAGGTTCTGTTTTTCTGTTATTGCTAGGGAGGCTTCCAGGAGAGGTGATACGTTTTCAAACAGAATGTCATTGAGTAAAGGATGTTTCTTCATTGTTCTCCGGATCTCCAACTCTTCCTTCTTGTCCACACACACCAGTCACCAATCACACCAGTGATTTCATCCCCATAATTCTACATCGTGAAGAAAAAGGGAGGACGATGGACAAGAAGGAAGAGTTGGAGATCCGGAGAACAATGAAGAAACATCCTTTACTCAATGACATTCTGTTTGAAAACGTATCACCTCTCCTGGAAGCCTCCCTAGCAATAACAGAAAAACAGAACCTCTAACCCCTTCCCCCTAACTCCCATTGACTCCTAACCCGTACCTTTATCTCCATTAGCCATTGACTCAAATTATACCGACCAATGAAATTTTCCCCTTTCTTAACCCACCTTCCAATCCCCCCCACTCACTAACGCTTTTCCTGGTGTTTCCTACCCTCTCCCACATTCTTTCGTACCTACCCCCGTACTCCCCTCCCCGCCCCCTCTTCCCACAACTCCCCCACCCTTTCCAGAAGAGGGTATATATACAATGATTGTGACTTTAAACTTTGTACCTGAGGATGATGCCGTAGCGTCGAAACTAGTTGTACCTGTAATAAAGTGGTGGATTGGAACAAAGTGTTTCTTTTTCATTTATTAAAATGAACTTCCACAAAGTTGAGGCTGAAACTATTGAACTACATATTTAGTATTTACAATTTTACATTAAGTACTTTTTTTAGGTACATTGATAATTTAAGTACATTTATAAGTCTACTTTGGGGAACAATTAAAAAAAAAGAATTTTCTTAATCTTTGTGGTTTTTGTCACTTGAGTTTGAGTCATGCGTAGAGGGGGCTCCAAAATTTTTGCTTGTGGTGCATGAGCAAGTTAAATTTAATATACATAAAGGGTTCTGTTTTATATCCTTAGTCCATTTTTTAATGTGATTCCCAACAAAAATTATTGTGATGTTTTATTGTTTCTCAAGGTGTAATTAATGGAAATTTAATTGAAAGTTCAATTCAGTTAACGGAGCCTAAACATTCCAAGGTGTCAATTAGAATGTTAGTCCCCAATTAATTATTCATTGTTCTCTTTTGTAGTTATTATTCAACAGAAGTGTTTTGAACCTAAGTAGTCTCAAGTACTCAGGGCATAAGAAGGATTGCATTAGGCATAGAAACTTTCGCAAGGAGGAGGGAATCCATGACAGGGACATTGAGAAAGGATTTAAAATTAGATTAAGGAAAACTTCAATATGTATCATGGTTTTGTATGGTACAGAAACATAGTTGTTGAACGTGCAAAGATTGAAGGCTTTTGGAATGTGGGTGTGGCAAAGGATTGAGAAGATGAAGTGAACAGAAAGGAAAGCAAACAAGGAAGTGCTATGGATGTTGGAGGAGGAGAGGAATTGTTGGGAGAAATCCAGAGAAGGCAGGAAAGATGGATGCAGTGTTTTGATTGGGTACCAAGACTGTGATAGAGGGGAGAATGTTGGGCAAATGAGGAAGGGGCAGGAATAGGGTAGGGATGTGGGAGAGAATGAAGAGAGGAAGGAAGTACATGGAGATGAAGATGGGCTTATCGTACTGTAGGATTTTAGTTTGTGTTTCATTAAAAGAGGCCTGAAATGCATTGTTGTTCATTCGCCTGAGTCCTTGCAAAACTTACCTAAAATGAAATACTATCTAAATAATAATAATGCAGAGGTTTTTATTAATGAGCTCAATAAAATTACTTGTTAATATATTTATTTATTTCCTAAGGATAATAAAAATTTTCTGCAAACTATAGCATGTAAAGAAATGATTGCATATTGTATAATGTGTCTATTTAAACTCTTTCTGTTCCTGTTTGTCAGTAAAAGGTAAACAAAATTTTTTTTCAAAAATTTATTCTGATAATAAGAAGTAATGACCTTAAGGTCAAAGCACAGTCTTGTTAGTCAGTCTTATGTTGAATAATAACATTTTACGCTTCCATGATTGCAGCCACTCCAGATGTCTCCAGCCAAAATCCAGAAAACTTGTCGCCTATCAGAGCTAAGAAGACCTCATTTTGAGCTGAAGAATTTTAAAGTTCTTGGTATCATAGATAAAGTCATGCTTGTCATGGATTTGGAAAATCCTGCTCAGTGTTTTGTGATGAAGGTTAGTCTGATGCCAAAAACTTTTTCTATTATGTATATCTTTTGATATTATGATCTTAATATTTGATTAATGATTTGCGTTAATCATTCTTATTATCCTTTTCAGGTATTGCATAAATCATCATGTCCAGTTAATAATACAAAGCCAACTTCCATTCCACAAAATGTTCCTTATATGGTGAAGCTTCACAAATATTTTGAGACGGATAATTCTGTATTATTGGTGCTTCAACATGCTGGGTAAATATTTTGACGTACATCTAATTTTTGCAAGTTCTTCAATATTTCTGTTCATTTCATGGAAATCAAGAGTGTGTCTCTCTGTGCTGTGAAATGGAAATAGGTTTTCTAACTATTTGCATGTGCCTGTCCCTTCTCTTCAACTATTTTTTGTATTTTTCCTCATTTCACCCTTTGTTAAATGACCATTTAATCTTCATCAACTGCATCTATGTTTCACAGGTTTCTATTCTTCTCTAGTCTGCCTATTCAATGGTCTCCATCTTTGATTTAAACATTTCAGTAGAAAAAACTTCATCGATATTGAACAGTACATTAATTTGCTCAGAATCAGTCTGTTCTTTATCTGGTCCATGTATAATGGAGGTGGAAACTTTATTTAGTAAATTATAGTTAAAACTTCATTTAAACTTTGGTATTAATCAACCATTTCTCTAAAGTGCTTAGTTTATTGTTTGTATTGTACTGATTATTTCCTTTGTGATGATCTTTGCAACTTGGAAATAATCATTGTTGTAAGAGTAATTTTATTGTGTAGCTAAAAACATCTTTGGTATTTTACTGTTAACCATTAATATAGTATCGCTGGGGTTGGTGATCTTTTTTCCTAACTGGCTGGATTTTATAATTCCCTTTGAGTGAAGGGCAAATCAATCATGTAACTTTGTCTTTCTTGAAGATATAGTCCTAGCCTTGGGGATTTATTTTTTATTCCAGTGTTTTTAAATCATGCATTTAAAAAAATCAGTAATTATTGCAAGTCTTAACTGCATCTCATTTTTTATTCTTATAATTTTCCATGGCCATTTGACTTTTGAAAGAGATATAGAAAGGAATCTTAGAATGCCCACAGTTGTAGAACTACCCCTGACCTTGGGTTTTATGAGGCACGGGATTAGTTTGGTCAAACCCAGAAAAGCTAGAGAGAGTTTTGATTGGATTTGGCTGACCAATGCGCTGAGAGTATTAACTGCTTCGGAGATGGAGGAGGGAAGTAATATATATTTCACCCACTTATGTCACTCTTCCTAAATGATGTAAAATCTCAAAAATCTGCTGTTTCATTTGATGATGGCTCTGATGCAATCTCTAATGAGTCTAATCAATCACTAATTAGGAACTAATGCGGGACTTTTCTCCTATTTGCAGACAGGTTGCCAAATAGACCGTACAAAAATTCTCCTTAGTTCATTAAATAACCAAGGTTGTTGTTAGCTGATAAAAATTCATACTACCAGTAGTAACTTACCCTAATTAACAACTTTCTACTCTCTGTTCGCTCCACTATTCTCAGTACTGAGCACAGTTGCATTAACTATGAATATACCTCTCATTTTGGTGATGGCAATGGAGGTGGCTGACTATGATGTCATCTGTCATAGGTGTCTTTCACCAGCACAATGTCCAATGTCTGAATTCAGTCTAATTCATTTGCGTGTATGTTCTAGTATCAGCGTGTGACCAGTCCAGCAACCAGGATTGTGTATTCCCCTCCTTGCCTATTATTGCTGTGTAGTTTCTTATCCACTGGTCAACATCTTGTTCACCATTCATACTTTATTAGTTCATGATGAATCTGATACCTTAAATTTGTTGTAAATTAAGTGAAAGCTTCAAATTACATTATGAAACTAAAGAAGTACAGTCTTTTTCAAGAACTACTCCTCTTCTCATCTACTACTCTTCTACATCTAACTCATGTGCTTCATGGTCAAAGTTTAGGATGGTGATTTTTTTAATTGTTTCTACAGCTCTTGTTTCAAGAATAATGTTAGTCTAATATAGAATGAAAAGCAAGTAGGCTAAATGATTGATTAAAATTCTTTTTTCTGTAAATATAAGTTGGTTATTAGGCTTTGGTTTGGTAAAAAAAAGGTCCCAAATTGAACCCTTTTTTTATGCCTCCATGGAAGCCCTTAGAATTGACCTCTTCACTGAATGGCCCACATGCTTATATGTCAGAACCTAGCTCATGAAATGGACAGTTTTATCTGGAAAAACTAAATGTTTCAATCAAACAAGAACTACGGGTAGTAAGAGACTATGGCTATGAAAGCTAAAAAGAGAGAATCTAATGACTGTTAATGCTTTATTTTGCAGTGGGGGTAAACTGTGGGACCACGTCAGCTCATATTTTCAGTCAGCCCAGAAAACTCCCGTCAAAGGAATTGGGCAGAATGCATACATTGGTCAGAAACTCATCGAATCAACAGGATCTTCCAAAATCAATCCAACGGAACACCAACCAGTGGGCAATCTGACCTCAAAGCAATGCCAACAGCTTTCCAGGTTCCCATCCAGTGTAGTCCATGAAATCGCAACGGCTCTCGAGTCTGGAGACTCCAATAGTGACATCGATGAAAGTTACATGGAACTGATCCGTGATTACACGTCTTTGGCTGTGAAAGACTTCCAGAGGGGTCCGTGTTTGAACAAAATACCCCCGAGAATAAGTCCTTCAGGGCCCTTGGACGAGGCCCCATTGAAAAATGGAGACTCTCAAAATAGAATTAATTTCTCGCAAAAGGTGCCAAATTCATACGTTAAACCTGAATTGCCATATCCTTCCAAGGAAACCACAGATGCCACAAACGTAAAATCTGAATCTTTAGGGAAATGTGTCCAGATAAATCATAGTAATGGTTATATATCTCATTTAGTCAGAAGGTACGTCCATGATCCATCAGTTTCGTGGAGAAACCTTGAGAATCTTCAGACGACAGATCTAGTCCAAAATGCGCAAAAACTTTTAGAATCTGTCAATGAAACCTTGCAAAAGAGTGAAAAAGTAATGGCCGGTTTAGATAGCACTGTAACCCACAATGGTGTCGTGGACAATGCGAATGGTTTGTTGAACAGTGACAGCAATCAGAACCTAAAGGTTGATGAGCATGCCAGTGATGCATTGGACGTGAATGCAGCCATTGGCGGCAGCGATATGTGTGACAATGATGTCGAGATGAGGTGTCCTGCCGCAGGTTCAGAGAAATCCCGTCCTCAAGCAATCGTGAAGTGCAAATCTGTTGATTCTTCCACTATTGTCTCGGCCTCAAGAAAAATTAGAGAGCGAAGGAATTCCTGGGGAAGAAGAAAGGCAAGCTTGTCCCGGTCTCGTTTGGAGAGGAGGTACAGCTGTGGGGTGAGTGTTTGAGGATCGCTCTATTTGTTTTCGTTATATGCGTACATACAGATCAAGTCAGCCTTGATTTCTGCCAAAGTCATGAATTTTTTTTTTTGTTGTCTCAGGCGTAACTTTGTGGAATTTGCATAACATATTGAAATGTAATGAAATAATTGACTTTGTAATTCCACACACTTTATTTAAAAAACACACGGCCCAGGTTTCGACGTTGAACGTCATCATCAGGTGGTCCTCATAGAAGCACGCTGGCTATATATACCTTCTGGCTATATATACCTCTTTAAAGAAAGGATTAAAGAACACCAAACATGTGTAAAAAATAAGAACATAACATCCCTCTTTGCAAAACACCTCATCGAAAGTGATCACAAAAGTGACTTTGTGACAAAAATTATTCATTTTGAAGAAAAAGGTCAAAGGCTTGATGCTTTGGAGCAGTTAGAAATTTTGAAATGTGTCCGTTGGAAAGATGATCTTGCCAACGAAATTTTGTATCCCTCCCACTCCCCACTCCTAGACCTACCACTCTTCTAAATCAAAAATGTAATTCTCTTTTCTTCCCAGCTACATTGTAACCTTTTTTACCCCTCCGACCTCCCTCTCTGACCAACCCCCCCCTCCTATGATCAGAAGGTATATATAGCCAGCGTGCTTCTATGAGGACCACCTGATGATGACGTTCAACGTCGAAACCTGGGTCGTGTGTTTTTTAAATAAAGTGTGTGGAATTACAAAGTCAATTATTTCATTACATTTCAATATGTCATGAATTTTTATTTTGTGTTTTCAATAAAAATTATTTTGAATTGTTAATTTATTAATTGAATTGCTATTCATATTCTCATTTATACTAATCAAATTGTTTTTAGGCTATGTTAATAAAATATAATACTTTTTTCTGAATACAAGAATGAATTTCCAAAGAAAATTTTCTATTGAAAAAGCCCCTTGAAAAATCTTTAAAAAACCCCAAAATTTCAGAGTTTAAGAGGACGCCTGGATAGGTTAACTTGCTAAAGCACTCGACCGGATATTGAGGGATCTGGGTTCGAATCCCAGTAAAGGCAAATGATTTTTACACTCTGAAATTGTTGCATTGAATATAAGAATGGTATAGAATTTTTGTGAGGGGTTCTGTGTAATTGTTTTGATGAATATGTCTGTATTTAGGATTAACGCCTATGTCCATTACTACCATTGGCATTCTTGTTCAGGTTAATTACTTCAATAGAACCTCATTAGGCTTTGGAAAATTTAAAAATGCCATGGGTAAAGTCTGGAAAACTCGAGGCATTTCTTTATGACTGAGTGGCAGACATCATGATTTGAAGGCGTGTCTTACTCCAGCCGTGATGCAAGTGCCATAAAACCCAAGGGGGCATCTGCATTGCATTTTTCCTGTGCTGAGGCAAGTCTGTCTCCTGTGTTGTGTGAAATATTCAGATGTCTACCAACCAGGAAAACTGGAAAAAAACTCAAAATTTCACACAAAATTTCACGGAAAAGCCGTTTATTCATTACAATTTAGATGAGAAAGTTCTTCACCCATATTGAAATGCATTAAAGAGAGACACGCTGCTATTTCGCCCCCAGGATTTCTTCTTCTTCAGAGTGCTTGCCCACATGAACCTCAAATGAGAGACAGTGCTTTGAAAATGCACAAATTGAGGCACTGGTTTGTACATTTTATGGAAATAAGGCCCAAAACATAGTGTTTGCTAAATATTTTTATTTTTTGTTCAAACAGTTTCAAGTTAGTTTTTACTACAGTGCCCGTGCATTGTAATTTTTGTTACTTAAAGTAGATTTTTCATTTTTTAAATTCATTTTTCAATGTTTCAAATTGTTTCATTCAGCCATCTTGTTATCACCGAGGGATTTTTTTTTGTCCTTTCTAGTGATTTTTAGTCTCCTCGTTCATTGATTAGAATGATAATTTTTGCCATGCTGGTGAAATGACACTACGTTTGCCACTGTTAGCATTCTTTTATATGTGTATCATTTTAGTGAAACAGTATGTTAAAATTTTTGCAGAATGTTAGTTTCATTTTCCAAGAAATCCATGTTCCCCTAAGATTAGGTCTAATGTTGATTACGTGGAGGATAATTTATGATCTGGATATGTTTGCTCCATATTTATGTATAAATTGTGTCAAGTGCTTGAATTCTTAAGGGGGTTCGGTGTGGTGGCTAATGTAATGGCTTCCCTCCCTGAGGTCCCAGGTTCGAATCCCAGAGGGGACAGGAGTTTTCTGTGGTATCCCAATCCCTACTTTGTGAGTTTTATGATGAGCACTTCAAGTGTATTCACCATCAGTCAGATTTGGGGGTTGAATGGTAGACCCCATGGCATCTTTTGTCAAGAGTAGATTAATGCCAGTGCCAGGTTTCTCTCCATGATATTTCCATTTCCTAAACATCCTACCTCTACCAAATCACCCACTCACTCCCAATGGCGCAAAAGACCTCGGCTGTCAGTTGCCTCCCCCAATGATTACTGCCACTGATATCATAAGAGAATACAAGCCATATCTTGACATTTCTGGCACCTGTGGTCAATATTTATTACCTCATGACAATATTGGCCCAAACTTAAACCTTTTTAGAATTGGGAGACACCCTTGAAATCTGAAAACATTCTGTGGAAAACTCGGAATTTTTTTATATACAGATGGACCCTAAATATTTCATTTAGAACACCTGCTCCCGATTGATTTGTGCTTGACCACGCTTACGCTCTAATGGGATTCACTGCACCTTGTAAAAAAGGCTTTAGTAGCTCTCCCAGAAGTTAGCTCCTTGTCTTTAGACAGTTCCTGCCATCTTAGCTCTGTGGCTTTATGAAGGTGGACAATCAGTCAGAGTTATCGGGAAAAAATGGGGGAGTGGGGCAAGTTTTATTAATAAAGCTGGGAATTTGATGTGTGGTTTGGAAATATGACATGGGAATGGAGGATGCCCGATGAGGACAATGTTCCTTTTCGAGCAGACATCAGTTTGTGTTGGCCATAGACCATTGTGAATGCTGGGCTTGGTGAAAACTGAAATTCTATGAGAAAAGAAAATACTTTGTTCTTCCACATATATTTTTTATTATCAGATTACCAGTCATCATCAGGTCTTCAATCAAAGTCATCATCATCTGATGATGACTTTGTAAGTCGAAACCTGGATCGTGCATAATAAAAACTGTGTGGAAGAACAAAGTATTTTCTTTTCCGATGTGAATTGCTTCCACAAAGTGACACCTCAAACCATTCTAATGGAAATTCTATTGGGATCAACTTCAGTAGTAGTTTTTATGGGAAGTGACCGACAGCTGGGGTCATTAGTGCCATTAGAGATGGAGATGAAAGGATGAAGGTTGGTGAGAAACCCGGCATCAGTATAGCCTACTCTTTTCGAAAGGTGCCAAGGGGTCCACAGCTTAACGCCCCATCTGATGGACGTCATACTCACTCAAAGTGCCCTCCACAAAGCACCTCAAGTATGTATTGGGATACCGCTGAAAAATTTTTGTCGTCTCCAGGATTTGAACCTGAGCCCTCTTGGTGGGAAGCCACCGCAGCATACCAATCCCCGATCAAATTCAATTATGCCAGTGGAGCATAAAGCAATTTGTTGTTTATACTGAGAAAAGTAATCAGATCACAACCAGTGGGAAGAAAAATCAGGATAGAGGCATGAATGAGAATCCAGACAATGAGCGGCCACCCTGATTTATTTCATTTGTTTTTCAGGATATTTTTGAAGGTCGGATGAAAACTGCATCGAGTAGTCTAGAACTAGGTGGCACCAATGTTGGCATTGGCATGCGCTCAAGGTTCTTTCAGTCCCATTCCGGCACTGGGCAGAGACCAAAACTTCCAGAGAGTCTCTCCAGAGCCTGGGCATCAGAGCTATTGGTGGCGTTAGAAGCTCTTCATGAATCTGACATCATATGTATGTAAGTCTCATCAATAGTATTCTCTCAATTTCTTCCTTTCCTTCCTTATTTTTCCAACATTCGCGGTTGGAAATTGGGGAGGGCCATGGGAAATGTTCAAGTAAATTTTGAAACCTAATTGCCCACAGATTAAAGAATATTTTCATTCCTGTTAGATGCTTTACCATCCTTTATAAGTAGGGCCTAATTAGGGATTAGTCCCATATTTCCAGGCAAGTGCCCTTTAAAAATCCCTACAAGTCCCTAAAATGACAAGACTATCAATAGCCTGGAAGAGAGTATTATCTTCTGTGGTAATCTGCCTTAGTTCAAAATTTCCTGCTCCCTGCCATCGTAAGTGTTCCTCAGTTGTGGCCACGGTGTGCTATACTCTATATTTGACTCATGTTGCTGGCAGGGGTGATGATCTACTCTGATGTCTGTCAGCAACATGCCTTCCTACTCAGACTTGACCTAGAGTTCAGTGGCATTTATACATCAGCCTGATCAGCTCAGTTGCCAGGGCGTATAAGTTCTTTTTAAGAATTACTCCCCTTTTATCCGGCTCATATTTTGATATCAGAAAAATGACACTGTCAGCAAACTTCATTTCTTTGTAGCACCTTGATTTCAAGAATGATGAACAGTAATGTTTTGGAAATGTCCACTTAGGCTGAAAAGCAGACGAAATAACAGATGGTTTGATAAAATATTGTTTTGTTTTAATTTAGTTCAGCTTCAATCCTTTAACTTGGTGATAAAGCCATTGGTACCTTATTTAAGTTGGAAAGTTCCTAAAATTGACCTCCACAGTGAGTTTCAGCCTGGTTACAAGTCATAAGAAATATTTTGTTGTAAAAACAGTGTAATTTTCATTATCTGATTATATCGTGTAATATTGTGAACTATTGGCAGCTATCTGGAACTATTTGGTAAAGAACCTGACTTGTTTTTGCGTGCCACAGTGCCACTCCTACAAATTCATATGTTGATGCTTATTCTGTCAATCTTGTATCAATGTGCAAGGCCATTGGGCATGGTGTGAGGCATTTTCAAAAGTAAGGCTGTTTGGTAATTTAAAAAAATGTATTCGTTAGAAAAAGTTTTTATTTATGTCTCTAGTTTCCTACAAGCCTAATTCACTTTTGTACGTAATCTCTGTTCACTTCTTAACACTATTTATAACACTGCACCAGCTTTTTTAATTCATGAGCGTAGAAGTTTATTACCTGGGAAATTGGACCAGTTGACAACAGCAGTCTTGAGTTCCTCGTCATCTTCTAAACCTTGTCCTCCAAGCCATTGTTACAAGTGCCAGAAGAGGAAATAGTTGCTACTTGCAAGGTCGGGACTACGGATTATGGTCCAAACATGCTTGTCCACTCAACATTCTTTGCTCTTTGTGTTGGTCGGTTAGAATTTTTGCTACCCACCTTGCACACAATTTGTGATATCCAAACTTTTATGTAAAAATGGTGTGAATAGTGTTGCGTACAAGAAGAAGAAATTTATCAAAGAGAACTTATCATCAATCAAATCTCAGTTCGTGGTTCACTTGTTGAACAAAGATTTCACTGATCTGGATACGGGGCCTGCCTCTCCGCTCTTAATCATGCTCATTTTTGTGGCCATTTTTGATGTCTCAACCCTATTGTCTTATCTTTCCTTCACTCACTACTGCAGTATGTCAACGAGCTGGGCACAACTCCCAATGAATTTGGACAGCTGAAGACTGACTCTTTTGCACCCAAAATCAAATCCCAGTATGCACTTGACAACTGGCGAGAGCAACAATTTTTGCCAGCATTTATATCTGCATTCACCAACAAGCAAACAACTACCAAATCCACACAATAACTTTCTTGGCTTTGGGAACAATCAATAGGTGGTGCTGTATTGGTACAATTATGTTCTTACCCACTAATATTTAAATGTAATAGAATAGCCCTTTTTCCTCGATTGTGTCTTGTATTTAGCTGCTAACCATGCCTGGGTTCAAATCTGGGCAATTATTAAAATATTCAGCCTCATCCAGGCTGTGTAATTTTTGGGAAACTTGATTTTCTTAGAACCAGGATTTTACACGGGGGAAAGAACTGGCCTGCTTACCTTAATGTATGCATTTCACAATTTCTTTGGGTAAGGTACAAGTTCAGCTCTACCTTTACCTGTCAAAATATCCTTTGGCTTGCTTGTTGCGGTCAGTATCAAACAATATGCTCAAACATAAGTGGAGATATTTCTTCCATTTTGAACCCAATCAATGCCTATTCTAACCTAAAAGTTGTCACACGTAAATATGGCTTTTTACTGTCTGATATTTTGCATGTGTTAAACAAGCAGAAATTTAATAGTAATGCTTAATATTGAATGCGTTCAGCTTTGGCTTACACGGTGCTATTGCCTCTCATGTGGGGAAGAGCAGGGATAACCCTTGCTTCATGATTTTTATTTTCTTTTGGTGGACATGAATCTAATATTGTACACTTTGTTACTGTTGTATCTTGAACGACTGGAATGTTTTGTTCTCAATTGTAGACCAGGGAAACTTTTATTTGAAAAAAAAAATGTATGCAATTATTCAAATTACTGAATTTAGCTCTGTACCTGCTAGAAGACTGGGAAAAATTAGCACTCATCTGAAAAATGAATTCAATTGCCTTTTTAATGTTTCCTCTAGATTTGTCAAACTGATTTAACTGAAAACTAAACTACTAAATTTTACTTGTTTTTGGAAACTTTGCACTTCCACATGAAGACTTATGTGGAAGTGCAAAGTTTCTTTTTTTTTCCCCCTCATCATGAAGGAATTCCACAAAGTTAAACCTGGAACTGTTAGGTTTTTATTTTCTTACACCGCTCCACCCTATCCAAGGGTTTTTCTCCATTTTTCAGGTTCAAAATTGAACTCTTTGACTAGCAATGGGACCAACTCATGCTCAATATTGTAATGGGCATTTCTGGTATGCACATTCTTGATGATATTTTTAATGTTCCACTTGTGTTTACCCTGGTAATGTCTTTCCTGCAGGGACTTGAGACCAGACAACATTTTACTTGGTGACAATGGGCATATAATTTTAACCTTCATGTGTCATTGGCATGGGGTGGATGTGTTAGTGGATAGTACAGCTGCTGAATGTCTTTATGCTGCCCCTGAAGTTAACAGTATTTTTGGGTGCTCAGCATCTGCTGATTGGTGGAGCTTTGGTGCAATTATATTCGAACTGTTGACTGGGAAGGTAACCTAACATTATTCTACCTTTAGTTTAGTCTCCTGTTCTTCAGTTCAATGAAAGAAGGGTGCAAGTCTTTTATGACCCTTAGATAATTCTTATTCAATACCAGCCCCTAATATTGAATTAACGAAATAAAAATGAAATGCAACAGTATTGTGGCTTTTAAGAACCAGAATGTGGATGGAGTTAAATTTAATTTAGAATTTTCATATGTACGAGGGTCATTCAATAAGTTAAGAGATAAATGCTCTCATTTTATAACTATTCCATGAATTTTTATTATTTTTTCAGGGGTGTAAGTTGGTAAACTTCGGATGAGCTCTGGCCAGCTGTTTGATTATTTTATGTCAACATAACCTCAAAATCTTCTGTTCACCATAGCTAGTCAACTGGAAGAATGTACCTTAGAAGAGTAGTGCTCTTGTTATTAGATTTGCCGTGGCAGAAGGTGTAAAACCATGTGAAATGCTTCGTAGAATGTTGATTCAATACGGGAACGGTTGTATGAACTGTGCAAATGTTTACAAGTGGATTGATTGATCAGTTTAAAAGTGGCCGAACAACTGTTTGTGATGAATCTGGAAGTGGACGTCCAGTCAAAGTTTCTGGTTCCTCGTTGGAATCTAAGATCATTGGACTTCTATGCGATACGAGAAAAATTACCGTTGAAATGATAGCAAAGGAAGTTCAAATAGGTGTTAGAACTGTTCACAATGTCATTCATAACCATTTAAATCACCGGAAAACGTGCGTGAGATGGGTTCCCCAGTAGCTTATTAACGCTCATGAAGAATCGAGACTTTCCATCAGTCAAGACTAAAAGCGAAGAAGTTTGATTGAAGGGGACATTTCTTTTGAAAGAATAGTGACTTGCAATTAGGTCTGGTTCCATCACTACGATACTGAGACCAAAAGACACGATTATTGAGTGGAAACATACCAGCTTCTCCGGTGCAATCTTCTAGTGGACTTGCCATGTTGAACTGAAGTATTTAAGGTTATGTTGATATAAAATACTCAAACAGCTAATCAGAACTCATCCCGAGGTTGCCAACTGACACCCCGGAAAAAAATGGTAATGATTCATGGGCTAGTTTTGAAATGCTAGTATTTGTATCTTTATTTATTGAATGACCCATGTAATTAACGGTAGAACTTGCAGCATCCTGTTTTGCAACTAGATTGGCTTCATTGCTTAAATATCGAGTTAGTATGTAAAATATGGCACAAATATGCATAACTTTAACAGATGTTAGAATTTTGCTGTGTACCCTGAATTTTTAAAAATTGTCGTTCATTGAGCGGTAGAATAACTGTGAAATCACTAAAATAAGTCTTAGATATGTTTGCAGATGTTCTGCTGCGTTAAATGTCATATTAATTTGAACAATAACAATGAAAGTTTTAATATTTATTCCCAGGTATATAATGTATTTCCTTTAAAACAGTTTTAACTACATACACTATTTTTGAACTTGACAATCGATGCTGGTAAAATGCTATTGTATTTTAATAGAAGGGTCTGAAATGCAAGAAACCTTTAAACTGGGTCCGGTGCTTAAAAACCAAACAAACACGCGTTTCCTTCAATAAGGTTTCCTCGCCAGGTAAGCTGAAACCTTCCCCAGACTTCTCCGAAGCATTATACTGAGCCACGATATCATAAACAGTTTATCCGGGGTACCGGAAGAATCGAACTATTTCAAAATATAACGCCCAGCGTGAACACTTTCGATTAATAGCGTCTCTTCGATTGTACTCTGCACTTGTATGTAACATCTCAGCCATTTTGAGGTTATGGCTGTTTGCTAGATGCCTATAGATTTCAAGAACGCCAATCACGACCTCCTGTGAAACTATGATATGGTGGGAAATTCAAATTGAAATTTGTCCGAATTAAGTTCCGCACCTTGTACATTCTCTGCCATCTATTCAGAGCTTACTTTTGTTAATTTGTGGCCACGGTATTACTGGTGTGCCATTTTTTTAACCAATAAAAGGAGTTCACATTTTGATGGACTTTGAATAAAGATATCAACTTGCTTTCTTTAGTGTTAGCAGTTTGAACTTTCAAATCACATCTATTTATTTGTTTATTGACTGATGATAATTGTTAGCATCACAAATTGATACCTATCCTATTTAGCCATTTATACTGTTTCAATGAGAACTCTTTAACTCTTGTGTTTCAATACATTAGTGCCAAGTGGCAAGCTTAATAATGGAAATGTCTAAATTTACAGCTTCATGCTATGCCTATAAATTTGGAGATATACATGATTTAAAAAAATTATTATTAGTTAAAATCGAAAGGAATGTATAAAATTGGTGGGTATATTTTAATTTATGAGCTATAAATTTTTTAACAATTTCCTTTTTAGACTCTGTTATCCTGTCATCCTGGAGGTATTCATAGTCACTCAATTTTGAACATTCCTGAATATATTTCACTGGAAGCAAAATCATTATTAACTGAGGTGAGTCCGATCAAAATATGTACTTGTATTTACTTTAAATCCATCATTTATTCATACTAAATATATCATTTTAGTGTGGATTCCATTTTATATTAAGTAAGTGTACATTTTTAATATCTTAGAATAGTTTACAATCACATGTTAGCAGTAAATTCAGTTGATTTATACTTTATACCTTAAATCAAATCCTATATACAGGATATATATTTTTTAATGTTTTGGCAAGATGTATTATAATTTTCCCATTCCTTTGGCTCAGGGCTTTGGTTCTCATGTAATTTTAGTGAGTGTCTGGATCAGTCCTTGTGAAATTCTTGAGTTGATCACTAATTAAAGGGGAGCTATTTAATTTTCTTTTGACATAAATAGTTGAAAAACACGCTTGGAAATGGATGTCATTTTAAATCATTAAATGAAAATGGCTTGGAAGGAAAGTCATATAATTTACCAGCAATGATTCTTATTGCCCATTTTTGTATTGCAAATATTTTTATGGATGAATTGGAGGAACCCATGAATAAGATACTGCATATCACATGAGAATGACATTTTTGTATTTATCTTTAAATCTGTTGAATGTTGAAGTTGTTTTCCCTTCCTTGATTGAGCAGCTGCTGAGACCTGATCCACTTGAAAGGCTGGGGTCTGGCATTAACGGCATTGAAAATTTGAAATCTCATCCCTTCTTCCATGGAATCGACTGGCAGACAGTCAAATCCACTGGTCTTCTGTCTTCCAGCACTTCATAGCCGATATGTATTAATATTCCAAACATTGGATTGAATCCTTAGCAATCTATGTGAAAGTCAAAAAGGGAACCATTTTAAGGAAGTAACAGTATTTTTAATTCTTTCGAATTCTGAGACATGTATACATACCAGTAATGAAAAGCTATCAAAGATAGTTTCAACCTATTAAAAAGAGCTTGGAAATCACAGTCATTAATCATTCCATTGGATATGCTTTGATTGAGTATTATAATAGAGAATATGAAAAAAAAATAAATATTAGATTCAACTCCAGAAGGGAACTTTTCTTCAAAGCAGGTTACATTTTCAAAAGTCTATTAGTCAGTTGTGCCTATTAACACATCTCAAGGAATTAAATGACTTCCAGTTGATATTACATGCTTGATAAAGTTTTAAAAATCTATATTTTACTTAAGCTTGTTGTAAAATTAACAGTGCTTTGTAATGAAGCAATGCGAAACTTACGTATTTTGGCGGTGGACAAAATTTTATACTGAATACTATCAAATAGCTTCTTCAGCTGTGTTTGGCGAATGGTTTTTCTACCAATAACTTAATAGGACCATGCTCACTGATGATCCTATGAAAAATGTGAATTAGGAGGTGCAAAGGAACTCCCATCAATTCACTCAATGCCATAACTTAGACTGTTTTGCTATTTTTTTTATTTTCAAAAAACTTGAGTAATTATTTATGGTATTGCCTTTTAATGCATTTGAGACTGATTTTGGTTACTACTTAATTTATTTTTGATTACATATCAATAATATGAGTATATAAACTATTAAAAGTGTCCATTTTAGTACCGCTTTGGAGAAAGTTTTATTATTATTATATTGCTATTTAAAGATGAGACAAAATTTCAATTTCAGAGTATTATTATTGTAATATAATTAAAAAATGTGATTTTATATGTGGACATAATTTACCTACATAATAATGCTTTAAAATTTTAAAGAGATTTTTATTGAAATTTCCTTACTCCTCTTTTTAATCATTCTTTGTGAGTGATGTATCATGTATTAGTTATACAATTTCAAATAAATAGGGGCTTAAATTACAAAGCAATTAATTACATGTATCTAATCAAGTCTGATTGTTTTTTTAAAGCATAACGAATCTAGTCATTAATTATCTTAGCAGAGTAACTATGTACTGAACTCTGTTGTTATAAGTGCTAGTTTTAATATTGCTGTTTCCAGAAAAGGTTAATGATAAATGTTTATTCTCCTTGCCTTGTTCTTTATTTCTCTTTCTGAAGAAACTTCATCTCATTCATGGTCAATAAGTGTGAATGTATGTGAAAGTTGGTGTTTACTCTGTTGCATGTAAATCTTTGGGTTGCCCATGTAATTTCATGTATGTTCTATATTTGGAGGTAGTATTTTGTTATCATTTCTTATGATTACAATGTAATAAAGTTTGTCGAAATCATTATTCAATTTATTTAATTTATGGCTTGGTTTAAGTATATCCATCCACTATCAATTCTCAAAATACACTGGATGAATGTAACTTACACAAACCTGGGCATGCATGTTGAGGGGGAATGTTACTTCCACATGTCACGAGGAGTGCTTCTGAAGATCATTTTGCAATGTGGTCTACCAGCATGTGTGCATTAGTTTTCAGCCTACCCTCACATATATAGCAATAAGAGAAATCACATTGTTACATTCCCACATTTTCCTATACACCCTCTTAAGAAAAGTCATAGTAACTTTTTATCTTTTTAAAGGATGGCTGCAGTAATGATATCATATGTATATCCATGTTCAAGAATACGCCCAATAATTGACACAAATGTTTTCAGAACTGATATATCATTCAAGTATTTATTAAACCTGGGAATAAAATCCCAGTGTCCTATATTACTCCTTTGATAGTACACTGATGTCATTCTGTTGTGACAAAGAATGAAAGCATCATACGAGGGTCATCCGGAAAGTAGTACCCGTTCGTGCCGCATGAAGTGCTGACGACGCGAGTAGCCGCTGGACGAGGTCAGATAGCTTCAGTGGCTTGTCTGCCTTCTCTGAGCCAAGTTGCGTGACGCTAGCATTGCCTGTGTTGTTTCTGTGATTGTTTACAATGTTTAAAAAAATTGAGAACGCCGCCAGTTGTGAAGTGAGGGCAGTGATTAAATTCCTCAATGCAAGAAACGTTCGCCCATGTGATATTCATCGCCAATTAAAGGAGGTGTATGGAGACAATGTAATGGACGAGTCGTCTGTTCGGCGGTGGTGTCGCAACTTCAACATGGGGAGGGGGAACACACACGACGATGAGCGTTCGGAGAGACCGTCTGTCATTACAGACCAACTGGTGAGCTCAGTTGACGAATTCGTGAGGAACGATCGGCGCGTCACAATTGATGACATCTGTGAGCATTTTCCCAATGTTTCTCGAACAATTGTTCATGAAATTGTTAAACACCATCTGCATTATGCAAAAATTTGTGCAAGATGGGTCCCTCGCGTATCTCAATGAGCTGGCGGCGAAGGACTATGCAGCAGGAATACAGAAACTTGTCACACGTTATGACAAATGCCTTAATTTGCTTGGAGATTATGTTGAGAAGTAGTTTAAAGTATCCTCTTTCAAATAAAATTTTTTATGTTTGTTAATATTTACTTTTGTCTTTTTATTTCACGAACGGGTACTACTTTCCGGATGACCCTCGTACATTGCACAATTGCTGCATCAGTTGAAATTAAGAAGCCCTGTGTTTTCAATAGAATATTAAACTAAATACATAGGTGTCCATAGTGTTTTTATGTACAACGTCAAAAAAATGATTTAGTAAGTCCCACACTTGACGTTATAGATAGTAATATAATTTAGAGAAGTGTACGACTAAGCATACATTCAGAGGTGTTGAACTCAAAAAGTAATAACAATGTGCCCTTTGCTAACTTCTTCCGGTATATTTAAATGGCTGGTGTTCTAATAAAGCCCAGTTTTAGCTCATTTGGAAAACTAGGGGAAGTAGGATAGCTGGAAAATTTAATTTCTGACCCATTTTTAATGGAAAGAATTCCCTTTATTTTGAGCTTCATGATAGTTAATGAAATATCCTTTGCATTGGAAATGAAAGATAAATTGCAATGTTTTACTTTTGTTAGGCATATATTCATTTTTATGGGTCGCGGTAATCCAGGGGTAGACCGTTGGACCGCTGACCGGAGGGCACCAGTTTGATACCCGGGCAAGCATCTCTGAGCACACTCAACTCCACCAAAGCTGTGTTTTTTTGGGTACCAGACCTTCTTGGAAAGCCATAACCGGCACAGGGAAAGTAAATGGCCCCTCTACTCTGATGTGTGAATTTAACATGCTGTATAGGGCTTAGTACTGGGTGAAGAACCTACCTAACCGACCTTCAGGTTGATTACTCTTATGGTTATTTATATTCATGTTACACACAAGAGTCAAGTGACAGGTGTTTGTATCATTTAAGGAAATGCATCATTTTTTTCTTCAGCCTAGAAATGGCAGTCATTTTAGACTTTTGGGTGATAAATGATACTGCATATTTTAAGATAATTTTGTAAATATTTCCTTTCCTTATTCCTGTAGGCATTTTTGTTCTAGAGCAATGTCCTAGTAACACCTCTATAGCACGCTAATAAACTGAATAATATCCCCTGAAAAAGCTGTCATTTTGATGAATTTCAGGATGGCAAACTTCTAGAAGCTGGTCTAATTGAAGGATAAACCAACTTGACTGGGATTCAAGTGTCCTGAGATTAAAGATGCTTATCAGAGTAAGTTTACTACCATCCCTCCCACTTTGGTCTGCAAATGGTCAATGACTTTCCTGGGGTGCATCAAACGGACACTGGTCTTCTAGGTTTCAATAAATATTTCATTTATGGATTATGAATTTTTTCCCAAACACAGTGTGAATTCAGTTTTTTAATTGTAAAATTAGTAAATTGAGGCATGCGTGACAATTTATAGACCTCGATGATGGCTCCAAAGAATAGAGAGGAAATGGAGTTACCAAAAATGTAGAATGGTGCAGTAACCTGGTAGCAATGATTGTGCTGCCCAGTAGTTAGAGGATTGATCTACTGACTAATTAGACACTGGCTCAAGCCCAGTAGGTAGATATTTTGGCATACTATAAAATTCCTCCGGCTTATCTTAGCTCAGGGTGCCTATCAAGTTTGAAAAATTGTATGTAGGTGGCACAGATTATTATTTTCACAAATTCTGAGGAATTTAGATCAGTTAAATATTTTTTATTACACTGAGTATGTCAGCATTGTGTAGTCGCCTCGTTTGTATCGCACTGTACTCGTATCGTGTAGTTTCGTATCTGCTGTAGTCATGCGGAGCCTATTCCTACAGCATTAGTTTAGCATTAAAATTAGGAATTAAACGTAAATATAAACGCCATCGTGCGCAGACGATGAACGATGTAATTCTGCACAACAGAAACGAGCTTTTAACTAGTGGTAGGATGACGAAGAAAGAGAATTACCAATCGTTTTCGTGTTTGCATTTTCATTTCAGTTGATGTAATATTCTGGTTGGCTTAAAGCAGAAGGTAACGGAATATATATTTTTTATGAAATCAATTTCTTAATCTAGGATTTTTCAGTTGTTATGTCATTCAGAGTTTTCGAAGTATCATCTCCGATTAGAATTGATTTTATCTAGACTGCTGCGTGAGTAGGAAGGTATCTATAAATTGTTTTTCACTCGCGAGCGCGATGGGGAAATATCATCCACTAATCAAAGAATGCAATCAAAAAGTATTAGACATATCATAGAAACAGAAATATTGATACCGTTTGAATATTATTTAACTAAATCTATCCATTGAAACTCTCGAAAATATTTGGTGAATATTTTCCCAAAAACTGATGCGTATTTATTATTAATTTGGCATTAGATTTCCTATCAGTGGTCATTAACATTCCTAATACATTGACCAATAACATCTTGAGTCACTCGTCGCTGTTCGTGAAGGGATGAAGCGTTCAAGCTATTTCCGTCTTCCTCCCCCTGTGACTGCTTTCCTTGAAGTTTTTCAGGGGCCCTAAAGAAAGACTATCGACGTGACCTCATGGGCACACTCTCAGGCACAGTTGATGTATTATAATTACGATGATTGGAAAGACTAAGTAATCACTTTTTCTATCCCAATAGAACTTAATCTAGCTACTTTTTAAAGAGATAATCTAGCGTATCAAATTGGAATATTTTATTAAGGGAAAGGAATGATAAAAAAATTTGATTTTACAATTTTGGAATATTATATGAACTAGATAAATGATATTTATTTAGATGGAGCCGATGGAACACAACTACAAAAATATAATAATTAATATTACAAATAACTTTACCCAATTTAAGGCAGAAAAATATAAAGGAAAAGAACAAAAATTAAAATACAATACGACACAATTTTGCAAGCGATTGTGCTGGGGACAGTCTTTTTCGTGAGACAATGGGCAAGGAGGTAGTTAGCACAATGATCTGACCGTGATATCGATTTCGCTTCCGAACGAATTTCCCTGGTTTTCGGTCACGACATGCGCATTCTACACGTCTTCTCCCCTAAGTTATTTGTTGATACTTGGGAGCGGGAACGGCACTTTGCATGAGACACTTGTTTTGGTACGAGTTCTCGTGCTGTAAACAGAATATATGAGTTAAAAAGTTGTGGTCTCCTAGTTGATACTTGTTAATATGTATAGAACCAGTGAGAAAACCAGCTTAAGCCGAAAAATGGCCGAACTGGAAGACAGATGGAGGAAAAGGTGTGTATATATGTGCTCCATTCTTAAGTTTGTGACCTGCTGATATTCTTTAACATGCTTCATTCATTCTTAAAATAGCCAAGAGGATCGTTATATTCTGGAATTGAAATTCAAAGAGATTTTAAAAGGTTTGGCTAATAAAAATGAAGGCAATAAACTACTGAAAATCAGGGAAAAGTATAATCGGTTTTTGGAAAACGAGGATGCTCGTAATGAGAGAAATGACAGAATTCTTCGAGGCCTCGACAAAATTGAAAGCCAGGCCAATATGCTGTCTGCCAAAACGGAAAGATTGAAGTTGTTGAAGGTAAGTAATTGCCTATTTGTAATATTTTGGTTGCATGTTGATGCGTAAATAAGTACCCGTTTAATATTTTTCAGTTGCATTACGAAGCATACATGAAAAGAATGTACCCGACTTGGGAAAAAGAAGTGGATTCTGGGGACATAATGATGAATAAGGATCGCGTTTATCCTGGTAACCGTAAACATGATCAAAGGAATTCTCTTTATAATTCACTAAGAAATGAGGTGAACCATAAAAATGGTAATTCGACGGTGCAATATTCTCCACGGCAGAGGGAAAATTTTCACACCCCTTCTAATGATATGCAGCGTAACTTACTCAATAACCAGCCAGCAGTCTCTCTCTCGAATTACCACTTTGGCACTCTTAATCCAAGGCAGTCTGCGGCAGAAAATACCGCTATCCAGCGTTTGAACCGTGAATTTTCCAGAGTAGGAATGAATTCCGATCAAAAAACTTCGAGTTCACACGAACCCAGCTTTGAACAAGAGGAAAATACGAGCAAGGATTTATTGAATGTTTCTTTATCAGATGACAACATAATGAATGACGCTACCGTTCCTGTTGACCAAGGTAAAGCAAGGAAAGGAAAGAAAGATGTGGACTTCAATTTAAATCCAAGGCCTGCTGAAACTGATAAGGGAAGCATTTCACTTGAGAAAAAGAGCATGAGCAACCATCACGGTGGTGATATGTTCTTAAATAATCAAAACGGAGAGACTATTGGTAGTGAAAGCGTTACTTCTGTAGGTGAGAAAGTGTACTTGGATGCTCCTAGTGATCACGATAGGAGAGTGGCTGGGGAAGGTTTATCTGAGCGCCAACCAAGTTTGGTTGTGACTCAGTCAACCCCAGATATAGGAAAATCCAGTTCTGAAGATGAGGTGAGTGTTAAGGGAGCCATGGTGGTGGATAGTAAACCTACAAAATGTGGATACATGTCATCACATGAAACTTCAGGCCTAAATTCTGAAGCTGAAGTCAGTGAAGTTGAAGGAGTTGCTGGTGAAAGTGGTGACAATGATAGAAGTAATATTAAGGAGATGGCAGATACAGAACAGTCACCGAGACCTCCCACTTCTTTCGGAAGTAATCAAAGAACCTTTGAGGAACCGTTTCAATTCTCCTCAAGTGATGCGGATTATGATGAGTTGGAAAATCAAATGGCTGCTCTCGTAGAAGGGAAACGGTAGGTTATTGGGAGGCGAGGCTTAAGACACTTATCAACTTTTTTTCCACTCAGCTGTTTGGTTCAACTTTATAGTTGGATATAATTGAATATGCCTATCATTTTTTCATTCTATGGATTCTGCCTCTATGAAGTAGTGCTTTTACTTTTAAAGAAAACCAAATTGTGTTCATTTTCTAGTTTTTATGATCGAGAGATTTTTTTAATAGTTCTAGGTCATGCCAGAAATGGTCTGAAATAGAATTCACTCAATTTATTGTGCTTCTATGAAACCATTTTATGACTCTGCACACTTATATGCATGTAAGGAAGTTTGCATGATGCATTTCCAAAGAACATTGATTCAAGAAGTTATTGTTGTAAGATCTTCCCAGACAGTATGTTAGTAATTGCAGTTGTACACAAATTTGTGTATATTTTCGTGGGAAATCATTTTAAAAAAAGATTTTATTGGGTGGGTCGATGGTTATTTATCATATTTATTGTTCTTGTTATGTTTGGAATTTTTATTGTGATATTTTTGCCTACTCAGTGCTTCTGTTTTCAGTTTTTCTCATATGTGAAACAATGCCACATCATTCCTGGATGATAACACTGCATATGTATGATGAAGATATTTTTACTGAAATAAATTATTGTTTTTTTTACTCTTAATGCTTAGTTTGCAGCTGTTTAATTTGTGATTCCCCCATGTTTCTTTGACAATGTACATAATTATATAATCATGCTTGTGATAGTAAAAAGAAGCCCTTGATAAATTTAAATTGGTGCTTATTTGCTATTCTTGTAATTTACAGGATTTTATAGTGAAATAGTCATAGAAATTTTTGCTATTCAAGTTTTAGCATTCTCCATGAAACAATATGCTTATGCAAGGCTGTGCAATCTTAGGTGAGCTTGTTTAGAAATTTCACGCTAAAATAATTTAGTTTCCTACAATATAATACCTAGTTTTTTACTAATTGAAGATAAAAAATTAATTTATGCCCGGTGATAAACTTAATAAAATTGTTTTGAGACATAAGTATGGGTGAATAAAAAGTCCTAGCTGTCACAAATTTTGAACTTCTAATTTATCATTTAAAATATAATTAATTTATTAAAACCAATGGACTATACCCATTAAAATAACTTTAAACTATGTAAATATTCTCGTACCCATCATGGGTTATTTATTTTTTCAAAGGGAAGACTGAAGTTCGATATTATTGTTAACATTTGACCAGATCTCCTTCTCTTTCAGAAATGATCAAAGCCTATCCAAACCTTTAAGTCAGTCAGGTCATGAAAGTAATCAGAACGTTGGCAGTGATGCAGCTGAGAATGTTGTGGGTGACGTAGGCAATGAAACAACAGTTTTGTCGAAAAGCACAGAAGATGAAATGTATCAACAGGAGGTGGTTAGAAAAAGTGACAATGACCTAGATATGGAAGTGGGAAATGGCGATGTAAGCAGCGACAACATGGAAAATGTCTGTGCTGATAGGCTTGTAGAATCAGTGGATCGAATTGGCCAGCAGATGCAAGATTCTGATAATTTTTCAGAGAAGGAAGAGTCTTTTCCAGCAAGGGAAAATGTGGAGGAAACTGAAACGGGTGAATTATATGATGCAGATGTTATTGATAAGGGAAGTGCAGGTTACGATGAGGTGGTGGAAAATACTAGTGTGAGTATACAACAAGGAAATGCTGAAGAGGATTCTAATCAGGTTGGTAATGTATCATCAAGTGAAGGCATTGAACACGAGAGTGAAGGGCAGTATTATGAGGAACCGGGGAATTCGGTTGAAAATTATCCCAGGGAATCTTATGCCAAAGATGTTTATCATGATAATTTGATGTCAGTTCAAGATCCTGAAAGTGGTGGCGATGAGAATAGGAGATCCATTGAAATGGAGGAAAGACATGATTCTGATTACAATAATGATGGGGAAGCTGGTTTTCAAGTAGAACAGAGTAATTATGCTGTTAATGAGCCAGAGGAGGGGACTGAGATGGGAGCTTACACTCAAGATAACACTGACCACGGAGACCAGAGAGAGATGAAATCCCAACAGGAGTCGCAGGAGGAAATTTGGGCAGAGGAAGAAAAGGATGAGGTAGGAAACATGGTCCATGACAGTCATCGCCAGCCCGATGAAGAACGAGAAAACATAGGTGTTGTAGAAGGTGATGAAAATATTAGTGACCAGCGTGAGGAAATTTATGGTTTAGAAGCGACAGGAAAAGGTGATAATTTAGAAGATGAAGGAGAAGACAAGACCCAGGAGAATTACGAGGCAATGAAGGGGGAGAGAGTTGAAGAAACCAATCAGACATACACAAGGGAAGAGAATGAGGAGTCATTTGAGGGCCATGATGAAGGGAAGGCTGAAAATAGAGAGGAGCCGGAAAGGGACACGGGCAGAGTAGGTTATGATGAAGGTGTGACCGAAGAGAAAGCAGCAGCCAATGAGGAAAGCAACGTCCAAGATGGAGGGTCTGAAAATGTTGAGTATAACAGGCATGATGAAGGCGATGCTCTTGTATCAGAGCTGCATGATTTTCCAGAAGGAAGTCATGGCGAGGAAAGAGAATTGCTTGGAACTGACCAAACTCCATATGATGGGGACTTTCATGGAGAAAGTGGGGTCTCAGAAGAAACTCCTGTGCATACAATTGAGGAGGAAGAGAAAAGAGAAGTTTTGGAAGAAAATTATGCTTATGATACTACGCAAGAAGTCAAAGAACCGATCGATAAACCTGAAGAGCAGCAGAATGTAGAGCAAGCAGATGTGACTGAAATGGTGGATGAGCATCCTAAAACTGAGATTGCAGATGAACATCCTGAGACTGTCAAAGAAGAAGTGACTGTAAAACAGGAAGATCGCCCTCGTCAGTCACAAGAGCCAAAGGAATCGCATGAGGTAAATAAAGAAAAGACTGTTGGTGGAAAGACAGAAAGGACTGGGGAGACAAGAGCAGTATCTCAAAAGACAACGAGAAGAGATGAGGGTCAAATGGGGAAGTTTGCCAAGGGTAAAGATAAGGAGGGTACTCGTAAGGACGCTGAACATTCTGAGAAACCTGCGAAAGAGATTCCCCAAGTACCAAGTCGTCCTTTGTCTCGACAGTCCACTAGAAAAGATGTATCCAGTCCAGATACGTATAAAGCAGAAAAATTAAAGACAGTCATTCGTAAATTTCAGGCAAAAAAAGACACAAGGCAAACAGTGCGTAGGTCTACGGACTCTAAAAAGTAATAAATTTAAAAAATGATAAAAAATTTTAAGTCGTGCGAATGTTGAAAGTGGTTTGTTGCAGTCGTTTATAGTTCATTATATTCTGACAAAAAATGTTTTCACTTAAAGGGAAGTGCCTTGAATAAATGCTTCTACTTAGCATAGACTGCCGAAGTTTTAAGAAGGAATTAGAGCAAGTCATTTCTATGCTTTGGGATTAGTGTATGTACTAACAAACGTGTCGGGTAATAGCAAATATTATATTTATGAGAGAGTAAAGGTTCACTGTTGGGTAACATCGGTTTTTTCTCCAAAGTAAACGATTCAATGTAAGTATTGCATTTGACCGTAGTGTATATGTGTTCGTAAATATACAAGTTGATTGTTTCTAAGGAATGACTGACGTGGGTATTTCTTATGCGTTACGAGTGGTTTACAGATTCCACTGATCGCAACGGATACCATTACGTCATTTGATGTGGTAAACACATGGCACAAACAACTCTTTTAGCAGTGCCATAGGTCGTTGATTTATGTTAATCGTCGTTAATGGCTTATCCCTGCGTTTGTGTTAGCATAACAAATAGTGCTGATCAGTGCCTTCATTTAAATTTGGCGGAGTGACAATAGTTCCAGTATTTTGCAGGCAAAATATTTTTGTACATATTGCAATTAGATATGAGATACAAAAATTCCTAAAAAGGAATAAGTACAAAGGCAATGTCAAATTATATGCAATATTTGATATGTTAATTAAATACTTAAATAACTTTCATAAATTGATATGTATGTTATCATGTGTATGGATGAAGATTTTATCTTTAAGGTTAAAATAAAAGAAAAATATTAAATTCTGTGTGTCTCCTAAGTGTTTTCTCCTCCAAAACAATAAAACGGATTACAACATAACGGCGTATTCCATATACGGATTATGGATTGCACTTTCTTTCCATGTTTCGGAATTCGACTGTTAGCAGTTGCCACCTTCAGGGAGAAATGAGAATCATGCAGACAAATATCTGTCAGAATCACATTGAAACCGTGCGGCTGAGGTTGTTACTTCGGATTCATGCATTAAAATCTTTTTAATTAAATGGATTCTGTAAATATGGCCAGTCCAGAAAGACCTCAACATTTCCCCGTTCCCTTTGACGTCGATGGCGATGGAGATAGCTCAAGTGGACGCATCCGCGATCGAGAAGGTAAGTCCCCCTCCTTCTATAGCAGGAAAATGCTTATGCATTTTGTATGCAGATTGTGCTCTTGCATGGCGTTAAACAGGATTTTACGGGGAATCTCAAAATTATTTTAGATGGGTAGATGTATCTTGTCTGAATGTTGGCGTGTCGTAGGAGATATATATTAATGTTACGCTATAAAATTAGGTGCCGATGTATCGATGTGGAAAGTATATGAAATTTGGCGCGGCTGAACGTGAATATTTCAAAGATGCAGTTGATATCGCCTGATGTGGAAAGGTTGAACATTGACGGGAATTCGTAATCGAAAATTTTCACTTGATAACAGACGTATTTTCTAAGCGTCGCGATGAAAGAAAACCCATTAAAGGATTTAATTTTTATATTAATCGCCCCTTTTGGACGATGAACAATATCACCTATCGCGTAGGAATTGCTATCTACGGCTATTGAAAAACATTCTTGTTGTTCCCAACGGAAATGGCGTGCGATGGTGGAAGGTGACGATGAAGTAATTAGTGCATTGCAAAAAAATCATTTCATTGAAGAAACCGCGTAAAGAAAACAGACAACAGGTAGCCGTCGTCATCGTGCTAAAGTATTTAGAAAGGATTCCGGGCAGATATCCAACTGTTCTAAGTCTCTTCTTTTTTGTTGGGAGTTTGGGCCTGTGTTCATCTCCTCCTCGTCCTCCGAAAATAGCAGCGGAAAATAAAAGATTGTCGAAGAGCCGTCAGGGGAAGGTGCTAAGAAATAGGATAGAGAGGGAGGGAACTCTGTAAAACAACAACTCCTTGACGCTCATTTAGCGGCTCAACATCACCAGTAGCTCACGACTTAGTGGAGGGTGATAGCAGTTCGCGTGCTCTTCTCTCGAAATCAAGGCGAACTGACCTTTGCTGTTGCTGCTTTCTAGCTCTTTGAGAGATTTCGGTGATTATCCAGGCGAAACATTTATAATTTTTTTGCATATGTAACGCGTGTTCATAACTTTAGAAGAGGATCATGTGCTCCAGAGGTGTGCTCCATGCTAAAGACTCCAGAGAACCGCTGCCCGAGTCCAGCTTCCCAATAATTCTCATCAATTCGTTCGTCGACATTGAAGGTAGCGCTTGTTTTAACCACGAGAAATGCCTCCTCCCACCTTCTTATATTTGTCGTGACTGTCTGACCTCATTCATGTTTACACGGCTCTTGTTGCATTGTATAATTTGTTTCGTCGCCAAGTTGTTGGTTGAGCTCCTGTCCTCGGTGCTTGTAATTCAACAGATGAGATTTCCAACAGGTCATCATCGTAAGATTGGAATTCCGCTTAGAGCAGTCGTTATGTAACATTCAAAGTCTTGTGCATGCTGGGGGATAATTTGTTGTAATATCCGATAGATGACGCCTATGTTTCATCTATCCGCTGTACCGCGTACGTCTTCGCAGTTTGGATCCTGATCCTGTTTATGCTTTATTTTGCAAGTTTCCATCACGGAACTGAAAATTTAGTCAATTGTCATTGTTCACTTTTTGGATTAAATTGAATTTTGTTCAATTTTATTAGGCAAAGTGGCAGTGATCCATATATTTCGTTCATTTCTTTTGGAAAATGTGATATTGATTGTAAGGAAATGTGGGTGTTTTTCTTGCCTTTTCTTTTCAACTTTAAAATGTGCGCTTTCGCTGCTTTGGAAGGTAGAACACATTAGTCAGTACCGATTTTGTTGTATTTACTGACTACCGCTAAGTATTTTATCATTTTTTGTCGCGCTGCGAGCTGAAGTGTTATCGTCTTCATTCAATCTACTGCCACCACTTTTCATTCGGCTGAACAGTTTTTGCAGACTACACTGTATAAAAAAAACATCCAGAGGTGCGAATTCTTCAGTGGAAGACTGCGTAGCTATGTCCGATGAAAAAAATGCTCAATGCCGAGAAGCTGAACCCTATTTTTATATTTCCGAGAAATTCCTTCACGCCTTGCAGATATATATATATATATTTTTTTTTGAGGACGAACGCATCGATTGGGCGAGGAGGAATTCCCTTGACTCGGAGCCAATTCGGTGAAAATAAAGCCAACTTTAGAAAGTGAGTAATGAAAAAGTCCCTAAAAATTACTTACCCACTGCCAGTTAATAGTCGCCTTCTCAACAATTCCCAAGGACGCCTTTGCTAGGAAAGTGTAAACGCCACCATGCGGATATTCCATGAAAACTTGATCATTGTTACATATAGTTTGTTAGTCGGTCTGAGGTAGGTTTTGACCGAACCCTAATACGGTATAGTGAAATTCGACAGAACTTAGCCGTCCACAAGTGCTGCAGAATCCCAAGTGCCATTTTGGGCTAATATCCTTCAACTCCACATACAAATCTTCCTCACCTCATGTTGTCCTCGATGTCCTTACTGTCCCTCCCTCGCTTACCCCACATTCTACCTTCTATCACGGTCGTTGACTCACGATATCGTATCGCCATCATCATCTTTGCCTTCCCCGAATGTTTACATTTCCTTTTTTGTCCACTTCCTCTTTTCCTCTGCTAACCCTTCCCAGCTTATCTCTCACTTCCTAAATTCTATATTAATAATCTTTGACCCATAACCCCATCCCCAAAAGCTCACCTTAAGGAGAAACTTCTTTCCTAAAAGATGAAGTTTCGAAATTATTCACCGAATCGACGTTTTCACTAATCATTTCCGTACCTTCTACTACCAGTAGTTGACAACTTCTACTCGTATAGTATCATCTTTATCTATCTTTTCTTCACATCTTTGAATCATTGAAATTCTCTTTCGCAAATGTAATTCTTATATTAATTTACGTTCTACGTACTTGGTCAATTTTCATCAGAATTATAATTCCCAAATTTGTGTTTATTATCCTTTGATTAAAGTCTTCACACTTAAATGTTTAACTGAATCTATTAAAGTAGGTTTTCTTGCGATTTATCTAAAGCTCATGCCTCACTTATCCACTGTAAAATGATCAAAGTAATTAATAAAATGCATTGCTACGACGTTATGCTATTACTTGCTGACACGACATGGCTAGCTGAAGTTCAATTTTTCAGCAAAACGCGTAGCTAAGCTGTTCACGGCCGATTGAAAACAGTGGATTGGGCATGATGACGTCGTACTCCACGGACAAACGTAACGGTCAACAGAGTGTCGGATAAATTGATAAGGTCTGCGCACGGTTTCATCGGAATACTGAATGACTTTGCGTTGAAATTGTAGAAATGCTAATTGAAATGTTGACCCAGTTCCATTCCACCTCACTGCTCACTGTGAAAGGTTATTTTTTTTACACCAATCGCAAGGTTGCCTCAGTTGTCGTGTTTAGGTAAGTGCGTGGATATTAATGGTCCATACCAGCAAACCCTGTTCCACTTTTTATGCGGAGATAATAATATATTCCACAGATTCAGGCGAGATGTCGTTCGTCATTATGAGAAAAACAAAATTTGCACTTTTCCAAAGATTTATTTGTAGCGTACAAAGGGTTTCAGTTCATCGAACCATCTTCAGTTAAAAGACTAGATTCAACATTTGATGCATCATATTCACACGCGTTACAAATAAATCTGTGGAAAAGCACAAATTTTGTTTTTCTCTCAAGGAGAAAATTGTAATTACATTCCGACGATATTTATTTCTGTACCGTTCTCCCATCTTGACGATGGGAATCATCTTCTTTGGATTTTTTTTCCAGCATTCCCAAGTAAACCTTTTTGTTTCAAGCAGAAGGATTTTACGTATTTTACGTGAGGGTGATATTGGAAGAGAATACTAGTTTTACAGGTGGGGAAAAAAAAGAGATAGATAGTCATCTTTAATTTGGGACGAGATTGAAACTATGGAGTCCTTCTCCCAACGACCCATCTCTAGAGACGGGTTGTTGGGAGAAATTCGAAGAAGCCAGGAGAAAAGTGGATGCAGGCGATTCTGCGAGAGGGTGGTTGGTGATGGAAGGGCTATTGATGGGGAATTCTGGGAAATCGAGGTGGAGGGAGCAATAGAACAGGAATTTTGGATTGAATTAACGAAGGTAGAAAAAACATAGCAGAGCCAAAGAATGAGTTATTTCAAAGTGCAGTATGGGGTTTAAGAATATTTTCGGTCATGTCAATGTAATCGTGGCTTAGGGGCACAGTAGTGTGCTGTACCCAGATCACTTTATCGAAAAACCTAACCGAACACTGTAAAACTGATGCTTATAATATATAATTCTGAACCCTTGACAACACGTGAAAGAAAATTCAGTTAGTGGTATTCCTAATTTCAGTGTAAATGATAGATAGGGAAACAAAGTGAGTGATTTGGTCACGAATATGACCTCAGTATGATTTCTGCCATGCGATAACTGATTCGGAATAGCTATAATGAGGAGTGCATCTCCGCATTCCCCGCATTATTTCCCATTTCATGTCTTCATCACTTCTGTCTGAATTCGTGTGCTGTCTATAAACCCTATTCTTTTCCTTCCTTTGCCTCTTATCTTGACAGTTCTATTACGGCCTTACCAACATGCCGCTGTCAATTCAAATGTTTCTGTCCTGCGCCTCCTTTTTTCCTGATTATTTCGGAATTTCCCAAGCAACGTCCTCTCTTTGCCCGCCATATTAAAAACTTAATCGTTTCGACTTCCTCGCTCTTTGTTCAAATTATTTTCTCCATTCTTCGTCACACAAACACCTTAGGAGACATACATTACATTATTATTATTATTATTGTTATTATTATTATAAGGTAATCTACCGGTTAAGGTAGGTTTTGGATGGACACAACAACCAAATAAATATTTTGTGACTCCTAACAAAACGCAATCCAGCAATCTACTCTACATCAAGTCCTTCTTCATCTCTTTGTACTTCCTTCCTCCCTTCACACACATTTAGTATATATATATATATATATATATATATATATATATATATATATAATATATATATATGTATATATAAACCATAAACACAGTAATCAACCCGAAAGTCGGTTTGGTATGTCATGATAGAGTTCACCCAATACTAAGGCCGACGGCGTGTGAAATTCACGCATCGGGGTAGGGCGACCAGTTCCTTTCCCTGTGCCGGTTATGGTTTTCCGGGAAAATCTGGCACCCGAAAAGCCACATAGCTTGGTTGGAGCTGCAGGTGCCCAGATATGTATATATATACTTGATCAAAAATTTCCCGGAATTTATTCAGAAAATTAAAAATACAAGTTTATTCATCTAAATCTATATTGTCCCCTTCAAAGTAATCCCCATCGACTGCAACACACTTATGCCAGCGCTTGATCCAATCCTCGAAACATTTTTTATATTCGGTTTTCGGTATGTCCATCAGTGCTTCCTGCGATTTTTCCATTACTTCCTCTCGGCTGCTAAAACGCGTTCCCCGTAATGGTTTTTTAACTCGATTGAACAGAAAGAAGTCACAGGGAGCCAAATCAGGTGAATTCGGTGGCTGTTGGATGGTATTTGTTGCATTTTTCGTCAAAAAATTACGAATAATGATAGCACTGTGCGACGGTGCGTTATCATGGTGCAAAATCCACGAGTTTTCTGCCCACATTTCTGGTCTCTTTCGGCGAATTGCTTCACGCAAACGTCTCATAACGCCCAAATAATACTCTTTGTTTACTGTCTGGCCTTCTGGCAAAAATTCATGATGCACTACACCGTTGTAATCCATGAAAACCGTCAGCATTGCCTTCTTTTTTGACTGAAAACGACGTGGTTTTTTTGGTCTCGGCTCATTTGGTGAACGCCATTCACTTGCCTGATGTCTGGATTGCGTGTCGTACTCATAAACCCACGTCTCGTCTCCAGTAATGATCCTTTTGATGAATGTGGGATCGGATTCAGCCTCGCAAATCATGTCTTTTGCGACGTCAACACGGTCTCTTTTTTGCATGAAATTGAGGTCTTTTGGCACCAACTTTGCTGCTACACGGCGGAAACCCAAATCATTAACCACAATGTCTTGGGCGGATCCATAGGCAATGTTCAAGTCCTCCGCTATTTCTCTGATGGTTAATTTGCGGTTATTGACCAACATTTCTTTTACTTTATCAATTTTTTCACCGACTTTCGATGTCGATGGTCTGCCACTGCGTTCATCATCTTCGATTGACTCACGACCACTTCTGAACCGCTCGTGCCACTGGTAAACGACCGTTTTTTTTAGAGAATCGTTGCCGAAACACTTTTCCAACATTTCCAACGTCCGTGCGCCACTAAATCCGTTTTTTATGCAAAATTTAATACAAGTTCGTTGTTGCAAATTTAAATCCATTTCTGAAATTGTAAAAAATCGCCAATATATATATATATATATATATATATATATATATATATATATATATATATATATATATATATATTATTATAAGGTAATCTACGGGTAAAGGTAGGTTTTTGGATGGACGCAACTACCAAATAAATATTTTGTGGTTCCTAGAAAAACACAATCCAGCAACCTACTCTATATCAAATCCCTCTTCATCTCTGTGTACTTCCTTCCTCCCTTCATCCCATCCAACATTCCTATCCTGGCCATTTGGCCTCAATTTCGCCCAAATAAAGATCTCTATCTATCTATCCTGTTGTTTACCTGAAAGAAATTATCTTCTTTTATTTCTAAATGCTTATTCAGTTAAATTTCTACCCCATATTTTTGTGTCAACATTCTGAACAACGCTCAAAGGGGGGGGTCAGAGAATAGTACGTAAGTACCGCAGAATTCAGCTCTTGTTGTAAGTCATGTTCGAGACGTCTCTCTCGCATTCTCGGATCAATGAAGGTGGAATAATAATCTTAATCTGGGCGCCTCCACTCGTGAATCCTCCGCCTCTGCAGCATTTTGAAAGTACGTATAACCGCCCTTTGCGGGATCGCTGCCATCGACATATATCACCGCCGCCGCCTCTCTCCTCTTCCCCCATCCGTCGTTTGGCTCGACCCCCGAGTCTAGGATTCGACTCAGTGCATCCTTTTTTCCCCCTCTCCCCCCCCAATCCCCTGGTTCGAATCCTTTCCTGCTTCCGTTCCCTCCATTCGTGCGACTGGCTCGCTTCCAGGGGTTGGTGGAATACGCAGCCAAGGAGGTAACGCAAAACTCAAACTTCTTGACTAAGGACTAAGTCATCCCCCCGAGTATTTTTAGACCTCGCCCAAAGAAGTGAGAGAGAGGGAGAGAATTTGCTCATCACCACGGTGATGATGTGGACGAGGGTCAATAGCCCAGGGTTACTTGAAATGGTAGGGCGAGGAAAAATAATCTTCGGCAAAGGGCGAGAGAGTCGCAATTTTTCGAGATCTCGCAGGGTTTCACTCCGATGTGTATTTGAGGAAGGCGTCTGTTTCGCTTCTCGAGCCAAGACGCAGCAGTCAGCTGTTTCGGATCTAAATTTGTTTTCAAAGTCCGACTGGACAACTTCGATCGTGGGTTGCATTCTGCGTATCGGGATGATGCAGCGGCGGCTCTTCCGCGTCGGGTCATCAGCGAGGTCGTCCTCGTTCTGTGCTTTTCTGCGCGGGGAGATCGGTGTTGCAACGAGGATAATATATATATTATGCATCGAATGTTGTTGCGATTTCCTATTGAGTATATCGTAGCCATTTTGTTGTAATGAGTGGTGGTAGGTAGGAGGTGCAGTGGTTGTAAAGATGTTTCAACCGATTAGGGAAATCCTTTGACAAATTGCAGGAAAATGCGAAAGATGTCGCGACATTAAATTTTAAACGTAGTCATCCCCTAGTGCGTGTTGAAATGCGAAGATCTCTAAGTGTAATAGTAATTCGCCTTGACCGGGATTCGAACCCGATATCTCGATGTTTGATGCCGAGTGCTTTAGCCAGTTAAACTACCAAGTCGTTCTCTTAGACTTCGAACTTTAAGGTGCTTAAAAGGAACAAGGGGTCATGACGAAATACCGTGCATACAATGTCAAAGGTCGGTCAAGTCGGATGATTTTTACACTTTGAAATTCTGTGATGCGCATAATTTTTTATCTTTATTAGCTGGTTAGGTGTCATTTATAATATGATGCTGGTATATTATGGGATCCTCATGGAGTTGGATTAATTGACGAATTAGATCGCGTGTAGCTTGGACAGGAGCTAGATTTTTTAAAATCTACAAATTCTCGGAAAATATCATTCCTAGAAGTGATAGCTGTTAATACTTAGGTGTATATTTAACTAAGGATTTAGGGTGGGGGCTAAACGTGGAGTACCTTTTTGAGAAAGCTTACCGGACTCTTTATTGGGTGATGAGAAACCTCAAAGGGAGCGTTAGAGCAACTAAGGAAAAGGCGTATAGTAAGACCCTGGTAAGACCATTTTAAGAGTACTGATCACTTGTATGGGACCCGCATGAAGCAGGACATATTACAAAACTGGAATAGGTGCAAAGAAAGGCTGCCAGATATGTACTGGGGAAGCATAGGAGGATGGAGAGTGTGACTGAAATGTTGAGAACGCTGGGCTGGGAACCTTTACAAAGTAGAATAAAAATAAGTAGACTTTGTGGAATCTTCTGCATTCTGAAGGGAGAGAAAGCTTGGGCAGAAATAAGGAAAGAGGCGGGAAATCCGAATTTTACAGGGAGGAATGATCATAAATTGAAGTTAAAATGCCGGGCACAAAGAACGAATTAAAGAAAAAATTTCATTTCTTAATGAAACAATAATTGTTGATTTGAGCACCTTACTTGCAAAACTGTTCGACCCATTTCCCAACGGGGCAAATACTTTTAAGAAAAGATGTAAACAATTTCGGTAATAATTTTATTGATGCGTTGGGTAAAATTGTATGCAACGGCTTAGTTTTGATATTTTTTCCTTGTTGACTTGGGAAACTGATTGTAATGAGATGTGGATTTTCTTTTTTTTTTGGTGTGTGTGTTAGAGATTGGTGTTCGGAAGTTTCCTTTCAGTGTATTATTTTTTTCCTTACTGATTGTATCTATAATCATTAGTGATATTGATTGGATTTGAGATATTTTATTTTTTCCAAGGTAAGTTTGATTGCATTGACTTGGGACTTGTGTGCCACCTGAGACATTGTCTATCTGCACATGTGAGTTTTAATAATAGTAATAATAAATAATAATTACTATATCACCATTATTAGAGGTACTAGGTTGGGAAACACTCATAGAGCGAAGGTTAAATTACAGATTAAATCTCTTGCATAAATTTGAAGGATGTCTCTTTAGCAATGATGTCGAATATGTATTATTAGCCGCATCGCACTACGGTAGGAGATATCATGTCAATAGAATTAGATAGAATGTGTAGAAAATAGATGATTTTTCTCACGAATTTCGTAAGGGATCAGAATAACGTTGTCCGACACGGTGCGGGAGGAAAGTATTTTTGGTCAAAAGTAATCTGATTTGTTATCACCCTCTGCCACGCACCCTAGCCGTGGCTTGTAGAGTACCACGTACGTGTGTTTTCCTGTGGAGAGACTTTGTTGTTCTTAGATTAAAGTTTTCGTCGGAAATTCGTCAGTCAGTTGGGAGAAACTTGTACGTCGGTGGTCGGCGAAGGGGCTCCTTTGATTTCCATTCATTTGGCGCCCATTTAGCGGGCGAAGATATGTTAATTGATGGTTGTTGAATTGTGGTCCCAGTACATTAGACCTGTCGTAGACCAGGCGAACGAGAATAAGTCAAATCCCAAACATAAGAGATTGCCAACGGACTAGTCGCCACGCTAATTTGAACCCCCTCTCACCCCAACCCCAATTCTTCCGTCGATAAATTAACGCCAGGTGAAAAGGTTATTTATAACGCCATTTCTGCAGGATAAAGTCATCCAGAACTCGCTTCAAAAAGCTCCTGCTCACGCGCGATGATTCTAACTAAAGGCTAGAGGCTGATTTATCACACTTAAACTGAAATAAATTACAAGACAGTTCTAAAGTTACGCCCGTGATTGAACTGAAGAAACAATTGGCAGTTTTAGACTTGTTGGTAAGTATGAGTATTCGTAGACTGTATATTGTTGCGTTTTAATTTGGTGAAATGAATCCAATTAAAATTGAATTTTGTATTCATCATTAATATGGCGGTCTAGCGCTTAAGGGAATTTTTGGATGGACACACACACTAACCACGGCTAGAGTTTTAAGTCTCGCCTGACAAGACGTAGCCTGATACCCTGAATCACAAAGAAAAACCCTTTTTCAATTCTGCATACTTCCTTCCTCTCTAAATTCCATCCAGCATGCTTGATACTATTTAAACCGCTTCCTTGTTTGCCTAACATTCTGCCCTCCATCACAGTCTTCAACATTCCATTGTCAATCCAATATGCTCTGCATCCATTTTTCCTGCCTCTTTTTGATTTCTCCTCCCCTTTCACCATGCCTAGCACTTCCTCGTTGGTTTTCCTTTCTGTCCACTTCACCTTCTTCATTCTTCCACACTTACCCACATCATCTAAGCATATAATCCTGCTTCAATGGCCGTGTTTCCGCGCCGTACAAAACTGCACTCATCAATTTTTTAAGCGAGCTGTTTTTTTAGCCTCCTTACTAAACGTCCCTGTAATCAAGGTCTTCCTCCTTCTTGTGTGAAAGCTTCTTTGCATAACGCAATTCTCCGTCTTATGTTCCTTCTACTTTGACCATTTTGGTTCAAAACACTTTCAAGATGGGAACTCTTTTCCAGCTGTTCTAGTTTATTAAGTCCTCTTTTAATATTTAACTTACACTTTCTCTTTTTGTGAACATCATAAGCTTTGTGTTGGATGCCCAGCATTGCACTGGATGCCTAGCACTTCTTCCTTTGTTTTCCTGAACGTACAGTTGTTATTCTTATCCACCCATATCAGTAGGATACAAAAATGGCTACATTGAAGCTTATAATAAACAATGATTTGATTTGATCAATATATCTATGTCGTCGTGTTTTTGTTGTTGTTTCTGATGGGTGTTGTTACTGAAATGAGGATGTTCAAAATGTTGGATGCGAACTTGGTGCTAGGTCTTGGAATGCCATTTTTACGCGATCCAACTCTCCTTTCGGCTTCTGCACATGCGCCAACTCTTTTGTTTTGTCGTCGATGCCAGCCGGTGTTGATTGAAAAATAACTGTTGGTTCGACGCAACAATCGGAGGTCTATTGGAACGTCAAGGCTCGCCTGTGATTGGTAGTTGGATTCGACAATCGGATAGGAAATAAAGAGTCCTCTTTGTTTTTATTTTCAGTACTGAAAATGAAATCCAACTCATCTATCGAATAATAGCTCCCCCGCTTTTAAACGATACGATTTTAAATTTCCCCAATGCATTTCTTAAAATAGGCATCGTTCAAATCGACCATAATGGTCACCCCTGTCGTTGCGAAGCGGTCCGATTGACGTGCCATGGTTTGCGAAGATTAGGTCAAAGTATGGTTTTTTCTTTCTCCTAATTGAACGCGCAGGGTCTTTGGCGCCCTTGTTTTTTTCTCGTCGTTGCGACGGAAGAACAGCCTGGCGTGGTGAACTCGTGATGGCTTTCCATGCCATAGATTCCAATGCCAGCATAACAAGTTGCCCGACTTGACTGCGATGGTGAGGTTTCCAGTCGGAAATCGATAGATCCAGTTTAGTGCACCACTCGGAGAGACGGATGATCTATTCACATTATTCGTTCTAGTGCTATTTCAACGCGAGTTAACTTTTATTTTCCTCGAATCCAGGACTTGACAGCTGCCTTCACCTCATCGTCCGAGGTGTAATGATTACCCTAGAGGTGTCTCTTGAGTTGAGGAAAAAAATAAAATCGCAATGCGCAAGATAGAGGGAATAATCAGTGTTTTGTTTGTTCTTGTCTGTTAGACGGCGTGGTACCCACAGTCGTGCACAGATTTCACGGTATCCCAATTGTTCAATAATGAAGCCGACACGTTCCTTGGATATTCCAATATGGTTTGCGATGTTTATCGTCTGTGGCATTTATCGGACGTCCGCTGCGTGTTTCATCAACAATTATGACTTTTCCAGGCTCGCAACCACGAAATTTTACTGCCCATCGATTTACAGTAGGCCTATCAACTGCATCGTCACGATAAAACAGCCTTTAAAAGACGATAAACCTCAGCAGGAATTACTTTTTAAGTCACGCTGTTTAACTCGCGTTGACATAGCACTAGAACACGTCTCCTTAATTCCGCTTCTCTAAATACACTACATGAATGTAACGACCTCAAACCTGCGCATTCGTGTAGAGGGGGAATGTTACTTCCACATGCCACCAGGAGTGCTTCTGAAGGTCATTTTGTTCGTGGTCTACAAGCATTATGTGCATAAGTTTTCAGCCTACCCTCGTAGCTGAAAATTTATCTTCATTCTGGTGAGACATGGGGGTTACTAAAGAGGAAACCTTTCCCTAAGTTACAAGCGCCATCATTTGGATTTTCTAAGGAATTATTGAACGATCCACGTATGTCCAACTCATCCGGGCGCGGTAAGTGAATGATCTTCTTTGTAACGAGACCCGTGTGGTCTTTAAGTTTCCAGTTACATCGCTTTAAACTGTGGACGACCATGACAATACCTCGCGTTTCGATGTTGGACTTCACGGATGCATGGTGACCAACTGCTTCCGCCTCGCCGTATCCTTCGCCCAGGCCTTCGGCATTAATGAGGATGGAAGAGGAGCGAGGAGATTTTTCAGAGAGGGAGAGACGGCGGCAGTCGGCGTCCTTCCTCGGGTCAAGGGTCTCTCCCTCCCTCCCTCCCTCCCTTCCCACCCTCCCTTCCCCCCCTCTCTCCCCCCCCTCTCTCTCCCGTCTTCCCGATCCCTCGTTCCCGTTATCTCTCCGTCTCCTCCCCTCAAAAAGGGGACCCCTTGCCCCTCCATCCCCACTCCCGGTCTACAAACCTGAATGCATAATTCATTTGGTCCTTCCGCGTGAGGAAGATGGGTTTCCACCCACCGTCATTCCCTCCTGCTCTGTCTACCTCTGGTTCACTCGCGCCCTGATGAGGTCTCAAATGTATTATTATTGGCCCCATCGCACTGCATCAGGACTGATCATGTTTATAAAATAAGAGAGAATAATAGTAGAAGAGATAGATTTAAGATGTCGTTTTTCCAACAAACGATAAGGGATCAGAATAGCGTGGTCCGACCGCATCAAGGGGAGGGGAGAGTATTTTTGGTGAGTCTGGAGTGAATACTCCCCCACCACACACCCTGGAGATGCAGGTGCCCAAAGAGGTTAGCGCGGCAATCGAACCCGGGCCCTCCGGTCAGTAGTCCAACGCTCTACTCTTGGACTACGGCGACCCATTTTTTATGTATATTTATGCAAATTAAAAGGAAAAGCGAGATAACGCTAGCGAGTAAAACTCAGTGAAACGTATTCAAATTAAAATCACTCGTATTCCGAAATTTCGGTGGCCAAACCACCTTCCTCTAGGGAAGGAAGGAACTCAATTCCTTGGAAATCAGTTCCTTATTTCCTTTGAGGAAGGTGGTTTGGCCACTGAAATTTCGGAATACGAGTGATTTTAATTTGAATGTGTTTATCTGTGTTTTTGTTCGCTAGCGCTATCTCGGTTCGATTCCCGGGAAGGGCACTCTGGGCACCTGCAGATCCACCCAAGCTAAAGTGATTTTTCGGGTACCAGATCTTCCTGGGAAACTATGATCGGCACAGGGAAAGGAACTGGCCCCCTACCCTGATGTGTGAATTTCACACGCCGTTAAGGGCTTAGTACTGGGTGAACTCTAACATCATCTACCAAACCGACCTTCGGGTTGATTACTGTGTTTATGGTTTATATATATATATATATATATATATATATATATATATATATATATATATATATATATATATTGGACGGGATGCACACAGAGATGGTGAGGGACATTGTAGAGTAGGATGTTGGGTTGTGTTTTGTTAGGAGTCACATAATATTTATTTGGTATTTGTGTCCATCTAAAACCTGCCTTAGCCGGTAGATTACCTAATTATATATATACATATATATATATATATATATATATATATATATATATATATTGAACTGCAACAAACAATATAAGTACACATAAAAAGAACACTCACACGTTATTTCTAAAATAATTTCGACAGAAGTTAGCTCTGTCTTCCTTAGAAGTCAAGATAGTATATATATATATATATATATATATATATATATATATATATATGTATGTATGTGTGTATATATACATGTAGATGATTTCGTCGAAGTAACAGGGAAGTGTTGAATAACAAACTTGGACAGCAACAAACAATATAAGAACAAAAGATAACTCACACGTTATTTCTTGATCATTTCGACGGAATTCAACTCCATCTTCATCGGAAGAAATAGAAGTATATGCATATATATACGTATACATAATCGTATAGGATAGAATTTGTCACTTGTCCTAGTTGGCATGGGTCTATCCTTCTACTTATCACTGGAATATACTTTTTGGGCGTACTGAAAGGTGTATGATTCTTTTCGATCGTCTCTCGTGCGAAATATTCATATTATAGCGGATTATCAATCCGAGGATGGGTTTGTAAAAGCTCTTTAATACCTGTTCCAATCTGACAATCTCTTCATTCCATCATAGCTCCCAAAAGTAGTGTGGCGTGCAATCACCTCCTGCCACACAGCCTAGCGGTGACTTGCAGAGTAACTTGCATGTTTTCTTCAATTATGATCTTCATTTGACAATGTTGCTTCAAGATGTGTACAGTCTATTTCCCTCTTCCTCTTTTGAATTGTTAATCAAGTGCTCTCCTCATGCTTCTCTCTGCCCGACGATTCTATTCGTTGTACTTCTCAATGGCTGCTGCTTTCTTATCCATTTTAGTTTCATCACTCTACGAGAAAAAAATCCTACTAAAAGCAATCAATTGTGTCCTCGTTTTTTAGTTTTTAAAACCTTGAGGAATGATGGCTTCCGCCACAATGGATGAACGTGCAAATTTATGATAACTTTTGAACTAAATAAATAATCAATAGCCTTTAATTAGGTTGTTGTGGATTAAAATGGGCGACACCTTTTACTCACGTGTTTTCTTATTGCTCGTGTTCTCAAACTTCCCTCATGGCGATTTTACGTAGAGGTATCGAAATCTTTACGTAGGTACCAAGTATTACAATACTTTTCCAGTAAAATAAACTTTGAAAAGCGCAATCTGCCTAAAGTGGAAATGTGTCAGAGACTTTAAATGTCGAAATCGAATTGATCTCAGTGTTCAAGTTCTTCTCGAAAAAGTCCCTCGACAAAGCGAAACCTACGAGACGCGGACGGAGGAGAAGTATTTCTCTGCATTTTGTTTGGCAACAAGTAAATGCAATTTGAATCGGTGAAAGGTTGAATAAAAATGTCGAGAGCATAGCATGTGTTTATTTAGTTGTCTGGTTTTTACTTTCGATATTCTAATATATCTCACACCTAATTGCATTCGGAAATTCCTCTTAATTGGAAAGTCCTCTCGTCTTAAATAAATTGGTGAGCACGATCTTAAAAAAAATTACCAGTACAAACTGCACCCTAGGACCGTATATTTCCCTCACAGCCAATGTTAGTTTGGCTACAACCCTTACTCTTCGAACAAGTACGAAATAGTATGATGATAATGTGTTTTCTAATTTCTAAGTCAACGAAAATGAACATATATTTAGTTTGTCTGTCAGCCAAGGGATTGCAAGCATTGCTGAGTGTGTTAGAAATTCGGTGCGACAGATATGGGATGACAATCAATATTAATTAATCAAAGGTAATGCGATTTTCTAGAAAGAAAAAGACTCAGCTAAACATTAAAATAGGAGGGCAAAAACTAGAGCAGGTGGAACAGTTTACGTATCTCGGTAGTGTTTTGGACCAACGCGGTCAAAGTAGTAGGGACGCAAGGAGAAGAATTGCGCTGGGCAAAGGGGCTTTCACAAGGAGGAGGGAGTTGACGACGGGGACGTTGAGTAAGGATGTTAAGAAAAGACTCGTAAAAACTTTGATATGGAGCGTAGCTATGTACGGCGCGGAAACGTGGTCATTGAAGCAGGAGGATAGACGTAGACTGGAGGCTTTTGAAATGTGGGTGTGGAGAAGAATGGAGAAGGTGAAATGGACAGAGTAGAAAACAAATGAGTAAGTACTTGGTATGGTGGGTGAAGAGAGTGGTTTGTTGGGAGCAATCCTATGGAGGCAGGAAAAGTGGATGAAGGGGTTGTTGACCGGCAGTGGGATGTTGAAGACTGTGATAGAGGGGTGAATGTTAGGCAAACGAGGAAAGGGAAGGAACAGGATAGGGATGTTGGACGGGATGAAGGGAGGACGGAAGCACACAGAGATGAAGAGGGACCTGATTAAGAGTAGTGTGATTTGTTAGTAGTCACAAAATATTTATTTGGTAGTTGTGTCCATCCAAAAACCTAACTTAACTGGTAGATTACCCTGTTAAAAAAATTACGCAAATTATAGTAATGTTCAAAATTATCCCATGTCCTTCGTTTCAACCTGTCTAAGAAGGAAAATCTGATTGTGCCGGAATAAGAGCAATCCCTTGTGATTACGCGTTAGCCATTTTTAGCTGTGGTTTCTATGTTACTAACAATTGCGCCACTCGAATTTTACCTGTCATGGTTTCTATTTTATGTATGAACTATAAGTAACACAAACAATGCCACACTTAATGAAAAAAGCACAAATTCCCCGCATATGTTTCACCCAGAAGATGTCGGAGATCGAAGGGAAAGCCTAAGTATTTTAATCGAGTCTACTACAATATCTATTTCGGTATGCCTGATGCATTAGGCCTTCGGGAAGGAATTACTCTTAATCCAAATAAAATTAAGCTATTTAAAGTGGTTCGCGCCGTCAAACAGTGTCTCCTGTTTGACTAATTTCGTTACGTATGATAGGAGGTTTATCCTCGACGCTGGGTTTCCCTCCACATTTTCGCCAACGGGAGATTGTTTGGGAAAAAGAGGGTGGGATGTTAAGAGAGAGGGAAATATTTTGGATGTTCCTGGGAAGATTTCTTTTTCAAGTGGGCGCGGTTTGGGAAGAGGGAGAGGAGGAGTAACTAGCGGGGAGGGAGGGAGGGAGGGATGGCGGGAAGGGAGACCCCTCTTCGCCGCGTGGACGTCTTTGTCTGGGACGGTCACCACTCATGCATTCCCCTGGGAGTATGAGGAGGAGGGCGAAAGAGGGGTTCGTTTTTAATTCTTCTCTCCCCCCAAAAAGCGAGTGCGTGAGTCTCGTCTCTCTCTCTCTCGTTTCGGGTCCATCGCCCCCCCCCCCCAATTCCCCCACCCGAGGAGGTCTTCCCCCTCGGGACGCCGCGAGGAGTCTCTTAGTGGAGAGAGGGCGCCGAAGGATTCGGTTTGTTCCAGACGCGCTTCCCTTCCTTCGCACGCGCCTCTGTCCGTCTGTCTCTTGTCTCGTCTGCGTGCGTGCGCGAGTGTGTGTGCGTGTGTATTGGGCGTGTCACCCCCAAGCAAGTCCGGCATGGCCGACCTATCGATGAGCAACGTCATCTCTTGGCTCGTGGGTTCTTCTGTCGCAGCGGAGGCGGAAGGATACTCGGGAGTCGGTAAGGACGGCGAGGATTGCGCCACTCTCCCCCTGGCCACTCCGATCCTGCAAACCCTCTCGATCTGCGGCATTTCGATCTATGGCATTTCGATCTACGGCATTTCGATCGACAAAAAGGCGACCCCGTCGTCCGTCTACTGACTAGTGCCTAGCGATGAATTTTTTTAATAATATCTATTCCCTCCCGAATGCCGACTGCTTCCGGGATACCTAAATAGAAAGTGTAGACTCGATTAAATAGACTCAGGCTTTACCCTCACTCACCACGACCTCTCCTGAGTTAAAAACATATTCGGGTAAATACGTGGACAATCTAGCATAAAAAATAGGATTTATTGGAAGATTATTGGGGAAATATGATGATAAAGTTTAAAGATCAGTGTTTTATTTCGCTCTTTAGGCCTCATTTATAATACGTTGCTAGTATATGGTATCCTCATGAAGTTGGATTGATTGCTGGATATGTTATAACGAGATATATTCAAATAATCGGGAACAATGTCGTAAAAAATGGGTTTATTTAAGATGCATGTAGGATATTGTCGAAATTGTACCCTACCAATACTAATTATCCACTTCGCACCTACGATCATATCTAGTTTGATCTCTAATCGCACTGAAATTGAAAAATAAACGACTTGGCTTTTCCACATAGACAATTTTTATTTACGATCCAGGTTTCGTTATGGTATAACATGTTCAGGTCTTTGTGACCTCGGGATTTTATACCATAAAGAAACGTAGGTCATCAATAAAATTTCCTGTGTGGAACGATCGAATTGTTTATCTTTCAATTTCAATAATTTGAAGATTTTCCACCGAGTCACGCCAGAAACTGTTTTATTTACTCTAATCGTACGACGAAAAAACGACATTTTAAATCTATGCCCTCTGCTATCAACCTCCTTGATTTTACGTACGTCATATGATCTACCATAGTAGGTCAGGGTCCTGTAATGTGTATTTGGATATAAGGACGAATTTAAATATCCGCTATTGTCTCATCAAAAAAAAGGATAACGTTTAAGTTTGACATTTCAATAGAAGAATAAAGCTTTAGATTGTCATTCAGCCAAGGGTTTGCAACTTTTGCTGAGTGAATTGGAAAGCATGTGCAATTGATATGCAATGAGAATCAATATTAATGAAACAAATGTTATGCGATTTTCTAGAAAGAAAAAGGCTAAGCTAAACATTAAAATAGGAGGGAAAAAACTAGAACAGGTAGAACAGTTTACGTATCTCGGTAGTGTTTTGGACCAACTCGGTCAAAGTAGTAGGGACGTAAGGAGAAGAATTGCGCTAGGCAAAGAGGCTTTCACAAGGAGGAGGGAGTTGATGACGGGGACTTTTAGTAAGGATGTTAAGAAAAGACTCGTAAAAACTTTGATATGGAGCGTAGCTATGTACGGCGTGGAAACGTGGTCATTGAAGCAGGAGGATAGACATAGACTGGAGGCTTTTGAAATGTGGGTGTGGAGAAGAATGGAGAAGGTGAAATGGACAGAGAAGAAAACAAACGAGGAAGTACTTGGTATGGTGGGCGAAGAGAGAGGATTGCTGGGAGAATTCGAAAGGAGTCACGAAAAAAATGGATGCTGGGAATTTTGATTTAGACGGATTGTAGGGAGGAGGGAAGTATGCTGAATTTGAGAAGGAGGATTTATATCGTAGTGGCTGCTGATGTCAGGTTGTGTTTTCTTAGGAGAAGCAAGGGAATTTATCGCTGTTCAATTTGTGTCCGCGTAAAGCCAGCGTTAAGACGGCAGGATACCATTCACAGAAATACGAGGCTAGGCTGAAAACTAATTCACACTAATGCTTGTAGACCACGAACAAAATGACCTTTTAGAAGCACTCCTGATGGCATGTGGAAGTAACATCCCCCCTCAACACGCATGCGCAGGTTTAAGGTTGTTAAATTCGTCCAGTGTATGTATTTTGAGAAGCGGAAGTATGGAGACGTGTTGCCTCGTACATAATCGGATTCGTATTAGTGCATGTAGCTTGTTGGTGCAGTTGTTGGTGACATCACTTCGTATTCCCCGATGATGTTTTGATGATGTGTTGGCACGATTTAAGGAAGTGAATCGATGTGGTGTCGATGCAGTTGAGGTGTCACCATGGTGCCATTCCCATCGAAGTGTGGCATGTGTCTCTCTCTATCGGGTGATTAAGTAGTGTGTGCTTAGTGAACCGCTCGCGCTGCTCTCCGTTTCGAAACTTGTTTACTAGATGGTCCATGTCAGCGTGCCTCGCACGGTCGTCTACCTTCTTCTTTTTTCCACTTCACCCTCCGCCCACCCACACACACCGCACCCCTCTCTCACCCCCACCCCGTCCCTGCAAACATAATTTATCGGGTGGGGGAGGGTGATTTGAATTCGGGAGAGGGTACGTTGATGTGTTTCTCTCTCCCGGGGGCAACTCTTCCGGTGGTGGAGACGATCAAAGGGATTATTTCGAGGAGAACTTCCCGGAATGAAAAATCTTATTTTTTTCCCCCTCCCCTGTCCCTCCCTCCCTCTGACGTTCTCAATGGTAGCACTCTTAGTTATCCCCGGGGGTGGTGGGGGATGCGACCGACAGCTGAGAGAGGAGGACGTCTGCGCCATCAATAGAGTGTGTGGGTTTTGTGTTAAAGAGGCAGGATTTTCAGAGAAAGTGATTGGGAATGGACGGAGGGAAACCCGGCGTCGGCATTAACCTCATATTAAATACGAAAGGGGCCATTGGGGGTCACTGAACTTAAAAAAAACGCCCAAAGTTGGATTGAGTGCCAAATTTACTAGATCGCCTGTAGGGTGGAGAGGAGATAGAGTTTTAAAAACGCTGTTATGACAAACTAACGTAGCGTATCAAAATTATTAGGGTGCACTCACAGGGCAAAGTTTAAAAATTATAGATTAAATGCATCTTGCAAAAATTAGAAGGATATCATTTTAGTAATGATGTTGAAAATGTGTTATTCGCCCCATCGTACTGCGTTAGAAGAGATAAAATAAAATTAGAGAGATAAAGTGTAGAGCGGATAGATTAAGGATTCCGTTTATTTATTACGAACGAGGAGTGATCGGAATCACGGATCCGACCGCGTCAAGGAGGAGGGGGAGTATTTTGAGTCAAAAGTAGTCTGGTGTGTATTCACCCCTTGCCACACACCCTAGCGGCGGCTTGCAGAGTACCATGTATGCATACGGTAGTGTTTTTTTATTCCGGCGCCATCCTTGGAAACACAGTATCTGTTCTCCGCATAGATTCGATCTTATTTTGTTTTCCTTTCGGGCGCACGGACTGCGTGTGATGGACTTTTCGGTCATTGATGACCAAGCGATTGTCGATTGAAGATACGCTCAATTTTTTGAAGAAGTGAGACTGCAGTAAAAAACTAATTAAACGCCTTCAGGAAATATGAGTTCGCGTATCATGTACTATATCTCATTATGGCGAAGAAATTAGGCAAGTAACATGTTTAGTTTGGATTCTTGGGCTCAAATTTTTAATCTTATAATTTCCAATCGTTGTCCTTCTCTCACTTGTTGTCAAATACTTCAAAATATTGACACGGCATGTTCGGAGAGTACTATATTCACTCTCGTTACTGGGAGTACTTTTTTACTGTTCTATCCAGTAAGAAAATAATTCCAAATGGGTTTAAACGAAATTATGGCTTTAAAGAAGGGATTAGGTGTACACAGATGCCGTTATGACATGTGTAAAATAGGTATGTACGTAGCTGGAAACAGTCAGAACAGTCCGAGGCATTATTTTACCATTAATCGCCAGTTCGTGTAGATGGAATATCGTTTCCATGCTGTGAGCGGAACTATTTTAAAGTCTATGTGGTAATTATAGAAGCAGGCATATTCAACATGCTGACCTTAAAAGCTAACGTCAAAGGGGTCAAGGTTTTGAGTAGATCGCGTCCACGGAGTTGAAAGACACGTGGTTGCGCAAGGCGATCATGAATGGTTGGCGAAGAGGGTGAGTTGTGAAGCAGCGTTTCTCCTATGCTACGTACTGCTCAATCAACAGAAATTTGACGCGACCTTACTTACTAGCTTCTAGTGATAATTATAATTGCTAAAGGAACAAATTACTGATTATATAAGTTTATTTTTGGACATTCTGTTTGGTACGAAATTAATAGTTATTCATTTGTTGTTTGTTGTGCGTGATTGGCGAAACTCTTAATCCTTCTAACAATCTACGGATTTGGGAAATTCGTATTGTCGGATGTTTTCTTTATTGAAATTTATGAGTTAATAGTTTCAATGCAACAATTTCAGAGTGTAAAAATCATTCGCCTTGACTGGGATTCGAACCCAGATCCCTCAATATCCGGTCGAGTGCTTTAGCCAGTTATGCTATCGAGGTGTCCTCTTAAACTCAGAAATTTAGCGGAAAATTAGCGGATGACTCCGTTAAAAGTTACTGTTGCAGCATCTCCCGCAGTTTCTTTGGAGTTAATAGTTGCTTGAAGCCTGGCCAAAGGAGGAAAACACCGGAAAATTGAGTATTAAGACTAGGAAACTATTAAAGCCAAAGCTATCAGTTGAAACGACCAGGATTCTTGATTTTAATTGGAAAATGTCTGAAAGAAATATAAAGATGATGTTGATTAGGAAGTTTTATTATTGCTAGTTAGTTCAGCTCGCATTCATGGCTACATGTTACGATATGACCACACTCAGCACTAATTATGAGAGTCAAGTGCTGATTGACTGTGTTTTCCTCGATGAAGTTTTCATTTGGCAAAATTGACATATGAAAGTGGAAAACATGGAAGATCCTGGTGAATTTACGTGTGTTTATATTCAACTATGTGAAAGTCACACGGATGTGAATAATAATGTATATCAAGATAGCCCTAGCGAACAAAAACACAGAATCACACATAAAAAAAACTCATAACTTATTCCGAATTTTCGGTGGCGCTTTACCACTTTTCTCAAGAAGTTCCTTCCTTCTCTTCCTTGAGAAAGGTGGTAGCGTCACCGAAAATTCGAAGTACGTCTTTCTTTTTTGCATGTTTTTGTGTTTTTTTTCTCTAGTGCTATCTTGATATACATAATATATATATATATATATATATATATATATATATATATATATATATAATATATATATATATATATATATATATATATATATATATATAGTGGATTTGTTTATGGATTGTTATGGTAGTACATAAAAAGGAGTTGCTGCTCTTCTTTATATATTTGTATATGTATATATATATATATATATAAAGTGTGTATATGTATATATATTTATTTATATATATATTTATTTATATATATATTTATTTATAAAGATGAGCAGCAACTCCTTTTTATGCACTACCTTAAAAATCCACAATTTCGCGGGTTTCATCCCGCCTCCTTGTTCTAGGAATTGCATTAACAATTTTAAAATATCTTCAGACTAGGCGGTGTGAGGGAAATAAAAGCAGTGTCCTCTTTATCCTCCGCCCTTATCTTTCCGCAGTAAAAATACGTCCAGTCTTCTTTCCAGATAAACGTCGTCACCCTCCCTCCCTCCCTCCACTCGACTCGAATCAGTAGGTTGTGTGTGCGAGAGCACTGTGAAGTCTGCCCTCTTCCGGGAAATTAGACTCAACCTTTGGGTGTCCGCCAGCGTCCTCAAGTTAATCTGGCTCTCGCCCCGAGAAGGAAGTAACCACCGAAGACCATAGCACGCCATCGGATGACACGGAAGATTTGTCTTTTTGGGGGAGTGGGAAGAACCCTTTAAGGCCGTTCGTTTTACACGATTCTGCTTTATTCGGATACCGGAATTACAATGTTCAAAATGTTGGATGCGAAATTTGTGTTAAGCTTCGGATGAATCCTCTCTCACGATCTTTCTTTCCGATTTCCCCGCATGCCTGGTTCATGGACCTAGGGTAGTGAATGAAGGAAAGGTTACCCAATGGTGTTGAAACTTCGAAAATGGCTGCACAGATGTGCTAGATGAAGAGTGGAATTTGCGAGCCCAGTATCCAGACCGATTAAATCATGTTTATCCTGTGAACTAGGAACTGTAATCTGATCAACGACTGACCATTAGTGCCCTGGCTGATAAATTACCTGTCTTTGCACGAGCCACTAGTATTCGCAAGATTGTTATGGAAAAGCTCGTTTATCATAGATTTTGTTCAAAGTTCGTACCAAAAATGCACCACCGGCCAACTCAAAAAGTCAAGCATACGAGCATATTTTTGTACAGCTATCGACAAGAAGAGAGATGACTTGACATCACCTAGCGACTATTTCCCCTTGTTGCACTTGAAACAGTGGCTTGGTGGACAACGGTTTGAAAAACCACGAGGAACTCAGGGCATCCTTTCTCGACTGTCTCGAATCCCGGACGAAGAAATACTGCTGTTCAATGTGTAAGAGTTTAAGGAGAAGAATTGCGTTAGGGAAAGAAGCTTTCACAAGTAATAGAGAATTGATGACAGGGATTTTGAGTAAGAATGTTAAGAAAAGGCTCGTTAAAACTTTGATATGGAGCGTAGTTAGATTTGTATTAGGAGGCTTTTTAAATGTGGGTGTGGAGAAGGATGGAGTTGGTGAACTCGACCGAAAGGAAAACTAATGAGGTATGGTGGGTGAGGAGAGAGGAGTGTTGGGAGAGATCATAAGGAGGCAGGAAAGATTGATTCAAAGAGATGAAGAGTGGCTTGTAAAGTGGGATGTTGGGTTGTGTTTTGTTAGGAGAAACAAAATATTTATTTGGTAGTTATTAGGTAAAACCTACCGTAACCATTATAATACCTTCTTATAATAATAATATATATATTTTTTTACCTCTGACCAAATGGCTCGCACTTTTAAAAAATACGGGGTAGGCTGAAAACTAATGCATACTAATGCTTGTAGACCACAAACAAAATTACCTTCTGTAGCACTGATGGTGGCATGTGGAAGTAACATTCCCCCTCAGCACACATGCGCAGGTTTGAGGTCAGTACATTCATCCAGTGTATTTTGACAAGCGGAAGTAAGGAGACGTGTTACCTCTTACCTTGTAGTAACCATGTAATATTGATTTATTATGGATGGTGCGGTGGCTAACGTAAAGGCTTCCCATCGAGACGGCCTGGGTTCAAATCCTAGAGACAACAAATATTTTTCGCTGGTATTCCGATCCCTACTTGAGGTGCTTTGTAGAGAGCACTTTGAGTGAGTACGCAGTCCGTCGGATGGGACGTTTAACTGCTGACCCCTTCGATCCTTTCGACAAGAGTAGGCTAATGCCGAAGCCGGGTTTCTCTCCACCCTTCATCCTTTCTTGTCCATCCCTAATGGCGCAAATGACCTTAGCTGTCGGTCGCCTCCCTTAAAAACTACTATTAGCACTCCAAAGCTTGCAGTTAAACTAAACATGGTTGATGTAACGTTTTTAGTATAAATGTTTCGATACTAACTTGTATCTCACGTTTAGAGCCTTATATTTTCTTTTAAGCTGTTGTCTTGACCGTAAAAAACGGCGTATTTTACGAAAGTTTATCGCATTTAGAAGGCGATTTCGTTTTCGGCGGGTCCTCATTTCGTTTTCCTTCCTCTTCGATGCATGTCCTATGGGGGAGGAATGGCGTCCTGGGAACTCGGATTATATATATATGGATCGCTGTCATTCTTCGGGACTCAATACTAACCATCCAGTCCGTCTCTTCTTGGGCGCACGTCGACGCTTAGTCCCGCGTGGTATTCTTCTGTCCTTTCTCCCTGGAGACTCAGGTACAGGAGGGGACGGGCAGTTAATAATGGAACAACTGCCCCACTTAATCAGAAAGGGATTGCATCTGTTCCCTTCTCGCCGATATCGATCTGATTATCCTTTTTGGAACGATTCCCGAAGACCCTCGTGCGAAAGAACAAACCTCGCGACGTCTGGACGCATGTCGCCCCTGCTGGATCCAAGGCCGGCGTTTGGCACGCTCCCTCGCGGCCCTGGTCGTCCTCTTTTTCTCTCCGTCTTGCCGAAACGTTTTGGGATCATGACGACGACTGGTATTCTCCGTTGTTATTTATTCACCCATAGCCGACGAGAAGTTTCGCAATTGCGCCGTTCGCGTTGTTTCATTTCCTTTCGCACGGTTCAAAATATTTGCAGCGTTTAGTTCTTGAATTCGTGTATGCACCTGCCAACGAATGATACCTGAATGATTGTGGCGTGGTAGTCCAGTTGATAGAGCTCTGCGCAACTTACTGGAGGGTCCAGGTTGGATTCCCGGGCACGCCACTCTGGGCACCCTCAGTTTCAACTCAACTGCGTGATGTTTCGGATACCAGATCTTCCTGGGAAACCATAGGCGGGGAGTACAGTCAGTAGTTCAGCGGTCTACCATTCAGACTAGAACACCTTCATCGTTCCGGGTCAAGTACCATATCTTTCCATGCACTCACCAGAATTCCCGGGAGAAACGCAGACAAACAGGAAAGGGAAACGGTACCCCTTGTTACCCTGTTAATGAGTGAATTTCACACGCTTTATATTTAGGGCTAAGTACTTGGTGTGTTCTGCCACCAGCTATCAAATTAACCTTCCGGTTGATTACTCTGATTGGTTTGGATCGTAAATGACGTCATAATAGTAGCCATGTTTAACTCTAGTCGACCTGAAAGTTGCAGTTACCATCCAGGATCTCGTTTGGAGCTAAGATATATAAAATTTCTTGAATAAATATTATTTATAATCTTTGAATGAAATCGGTCGAGCGATCCGATAAATTTTGATCAGCAGCAGAGCCAACTGTTAATGTCATTATAGTTTTATGGTGTCGTCGAACGTCCATTATTATAATCATTATTGATCCGAAATGTTTTTTTCATTGTTCTTAACTTTGGGTTTCTCGAAAATGGTATATTGGTATTCCCTCGTCACGATATATAACAGTCATGGCGTTAATTATCTAATCGAAGATTCTTTGACCCTGTGAAAGTCTCGTCAAATTTTTGATTTGTAATTACTAAGAGTTGAATGACATACAGGGTCGCACCCAAAAGTGGTAGGACTGATTTTTTTACAAGAATTTTATTGACGATATACTTACATCGACTTAATAATCTTCAAAGTATGCTCCTTGAGCTGCTACACACTTAGTATAACGTTGCTCCCATTCCCCGGACGCCCGCTAGAAATTTTCTTTGGGGATGCCGTTGATGACCATCGTCGAAGCCTCTTGAACGGCCTTTATCGAGTCAAAACGTCGTCCCTTGAGCTGTCTTTTCATCAGGGGGAAGAAGAAGTCCGGTGGTGCCAGATCGGGAGAATAGGGCCGGTGCGGCAACGTGGCAACGCCGTATTTGGCCAGGAGCTGTCGGTCGACACTCAGAATATTCGGCACCATCTTGGCGCACACCTATAACTAGAGGTTTTGGATACTTGTATACAAAACCTCTACTTCAATTTTTTGGCCAATTTTTTTTGTCAAATTTTTTGGCTAAATTTTTTTGGTCAAATTACTAAAAGTTGAATACTTGTATACCAAACCTCAAGTTCAATTTTTTGTCAAATTTATTTGGTCAAATTACTGAGAGTTGAATGACATATACTTGTATACAAAACCTCTAGTTCATTTTTTTGTCAAATTTTAAAGAATATATTCAGGATTAACTTTCTGGAATCTTTTATCATTGTATAATGAACTTTGTAATGTTCCATACCAATTTATTAACAACCATGGCATGGTTTTCTGATCAGATAACTGTCATTATTTAAAGGCCTTGATTATGACAGTTGCCTGTTGAAAATATGGTCGGCTTTTTAATAACTTGTTTTGGAACTTTACGAAGTTATTTGTTAATTCTGCCATATATTGTAAAAAAAAACTTTGATCTTCCCGCGTGGCTTGTAGTAGGTACTTAATCAAGCTTCGCCGTATCCTCCGGACTTCGCTTTGCAGCAGCATGTTCGCTATACTAGAAGACGCAGTTCATTGGTGTGCTTTCTTGGTTTTATTTTTTTTAAACACCGTGGCACTCGTGGGTAATGATTCACCATTTTATTATGTCCAATGCATGGTAGGATGGCAATTGTTTTTATTTGTTGACTCGGCTTTTTTATTTTTTCTCTTTGCATTTAATGCCCAGTTTATTTTCGTCTCTCGAGATCTATTTTGAAAGTTTCTTCCAGAAAATTTTCGCTGGAGGCGTGAGAATCGTTATTCCGAAAATAACCGCTAACCCGAGTCAGCGTTGACAGCTAAGAAGGTTTGTTGGTCTGCTACCCGCAAGGAACTTTAAGCCCACCGCTCTTCACGAAGCAATGATGGAGTGGCCTTTCTCAACACGGCACATGCGTTGTACTTCGGGTAATACTATTATTTTAGTCAACACTGGTCCAAATAATCGGTTGGACAACAATAAATTCACCAGTGCAGACATATGTTACAACTGCATACATTGTAAGAGTAATTTAATTGTAAAAGTAAGTTAATTGTTTCCATATTTGAGGGCTGGTGAAATACTCCCGTATTGTCGTGTGTTGACTTTCTGAAATTAAAAGCTTGAATGGATCTTATTGATATGTCAGCAGGGTAAACAAGGAAGAAAATTAAAAATAATAGAAAAGGGATGAAATTGGATTGTTATCTGTCACGACCAACTAACGTTACGACTTCGGTCACAGCATTTCGTCACTTCGTATTGTTGGGAGATATTATTATCATCATTTGTGTCTATAGCGTTGATCGCCGAATTGTGATTGCGTCCGAAGAAGACAGGACGAATTTATCACCTTAGATCTGAAGGAATTCCATCTTGAGACTAAGGAATTTTACTTAATTCTCAGATACTCTTTAAATTATTTTACTATAAAACCCATTCTATAGGTCGCACAAAGAAGTTCATGTGATATTTAACCTCTCTTTTATGTGTGGGCACAGTCGTTATAGCCAATTATGGGATGAAATAAAATTTATTTGCCGAAAGTAAATGTTTTTTTTACATTTTTCGACCATATTTGTGATTTAAGGATAGACTAAAATATTAAGTAATAGCGATGAAAAACATCGATTTTCTTGAAGTAAATTTGCGTAATTTCGGTGGTGTTGGTATTTTACGTCACGAAAACTATCTAGGGGCGATAGGTAAGAATGGGTACATAGTTGGCTCTGTAAGATGAAAGCAGGGTTTTCTTTTATATATATTCCATGTGTACATACGCCTTTTGTGGTGTCTAATCCAAGTGTTGGTGATTACGAACCCCCGTCTCCTACAAAACTCTATTGCTTTCTCCCCTCGGCCATTCCTCGTGCCTAAACCATAGTCCCCCACCTAATCACCATCGCCTACCGTCGCATTCCAATCCCCCATCACTATCAAATGTTTCCCTGCAGGAACACACGCGAATATGTCCTCTAACTGATCTTATATCCTATCGACTTCATCCTCCTTATGATTGCTCGGTGGTATGTGTACCTGAATAATGACCAAGTTCCTCGGTTCTGCTTTTATCTCTTGGTGTACCTAATATGCACACTCAAACTCACCAGCTCGCGCAGTTTATTCATTTTTATTGGGGGGCTGGGATCGTGTGCCATGGGTGCTTCTAGTGAGATCCGATCTGTGATGTTTTGTTGATTCATGGGCGTTTATGTTGTATATATCTCTGTGAACCAGTCCGTTGTTCAAAGTTCCTTTGGTCATAAAAGAGCGAATTCGAAAAAAATCGTTTGGGTTGCACGTTTCGATGTCGTGAGAGAAAACATTATATAACGCGATCGTCCGTCCTTGACTGGCGGACCTCAACCCACCCATCGTGACCGAAGTCCACCGAGGAAGAATCAATAATCTCACTTTCTGGCCTCCTCCACTCGTCATGGGCCCTGCCTTGGGAGACATGTGTCCATTTCTGTTTGCGTATATATATATATTTATATATATATATGTATATATAATACAATTATTTTGATATAAATATATATATATAAATATATGTGTGTGTATATATATATATATATATATATATATATATAAATATACGGGTCGCGGTAGTCCAAGGTAGAGCGTTGTACTACCCACAAGAGGGCCCGGGTTCGATTCCCGGGCAAGCCACTCTGGGCACCTGCAGCTCCACCCAACCTGTGTGATTTTTCGGTCACGAGATCATCCTAGGAAACCATAACCGGCACTGGGAATTGAACTGGCCCCCCTACCCTGATGTGTGAATTTCACACGCTGTCGAGCTTAATACTTGGTGAACTCTACCATCACCTACCAAACCTCATTTGGGTTGATTTCTTATAATTATTAGGTAATCTACCGGTTAAGGTAGGTTTGGATGGACACCACCAAATGAATATCTCCTAAGAAAACACAATCCAGCAACCTATACCACATCAGGTCCCTCTTCATCCCTCTGTACTTCCTGCCTCCCTGCCTCCCTTCATTCCGTCTAACATCCCTATCATGGTGCTGCCCTTTCCTCGTTTGCCTAACATTCTCCCCTCTATTACAGTCTTCAACATCTCACTGCCGGTCAATACGCCCTTCATCCATTTTTCCTGTCTCCTCAGGATTTCTGTGTTTATTATTAATGTATATGAACATGTACCTACGCTAAAGGTGTATATAAAAGTATTGATGACAGTTTTTTCCTGACGTGTGCGTGAAGTGCTGAATTCAGACTGTCGGTTAAGTGCGCGCACGTTTGCAAATATTATTAGCATTGATAAAACAACAGTGCACACTATTATCACTGAAACATTGGCGATTCGAAATATCTGCGCTGAACATTCCCCGAAGGTCTTGACGGATGACCACAAGCAGAGTCAGCTGAGGTGAGGGTTCCCGGCGAGACTTGCCTGGGAATCGAACGCGGGCCTTCCGCTCGGTAGTACAACGCTCTATCACTGGACTACCGCGACCCACATGTATGCATACATGCATGGTTCATTATGAAAGTAACCCGAATAATTTTATTGTGACGCGATTATTCATGGCAGCTCCACACGCCACTTGCCCTCAGCCACACGTCCTGCATCGTTACCAACTTCCTGGCCCGTAGCACCACCCAGGTGGTCCCACAGCCCCCTTACAATCCTGACTTGCCTCCGTATGAGTTTGTTTTGTTTCCCCGACTGATGAGAAAGCTGAAAGGAAAGCATTGAGAGATCGTGGGAAACATCCGAAAGCATGTTGCCATGTGCCTGAGAGACATTCCCGTCGAGGAGTTTCAGGGTGTCTTCCAGACATGATAGACACGTCTCCACAAGTGAATTGATGCACGGGGAGAATATTTTGAAGACTTGTAAGCATTTGTACAAGTACAATCAATAAATCTATTTTTCCCAGGGATTACGTATTACTCTTCTAGTGGTCCCTGAAAAAAAAAATAAATATATATATATATATATATATATATATATATATATATATATATATATATATATATATATATATATATTTTTTTTTAAGGTAATATACCGGTTAAGGTAGGTTTTTGGATGGACACAACTACCAAACAAATATTTTATTACTTCTAACAAAACACAAAATCCATCATCCTACTCTATATCAGGTCCCTCTTCATCTCTGAGTACTTTCTTCCTCCCTTCATCCCGTCCAACATCCCTATCCTGTTCCTTCCCTTTCCTCTTTTGCCCAACATTCTACCCTCTATCACAGTCTTCAACATCCCACTGCCGGTCAACACCCCCTTCACCCACTTTTCCCGCCTCCATAGGATTGCTCCCAACAAACCCCTCTCTTCGCCCACCTACCAAGTACTTCCTCATTTGTTTTCTTCTCTGTCCATTTCACCTTCTCCATTCTTCTCCACACCTACATTTCAAAAGCCTCTAGTCTACGTCTATCCTCCTGCTTCAATGACCACGTTTCCGCACCGTACATAGCTACGCTCCATATCAAAGTTTTTACGAGTCTTTTCTTAACATCCTTACTCAAAGTCCCTGTCATCAACTCCCTCCTCCTTGTGAAAGCCTCTTTGCCTAGCGCAATTCTTCTCCTTACGTCCCTACTACTTTGACCGTGTTGGTCCAAAACACTACCGAGATACGTAAATTGTTCTACCTGCTCTAGTTTTTGCCCTCCTATTTTAATGTTAAGCTTGACCTTTTTCTTTCTAGAAAATCGCATAACCTTTGTTTTATCAATATTTATCATATCTATCGCACTGAGTTTCCAATTCAATCAGCAATGCTTGCAACCCCTTGGCAACAAACTAAAGCTTGGTCATCAGCAAACCTAACTGATTTAACGAATTCCCCGCCCACTTTCATTCCTACCTCCAGTTCTTCCCATGGCTCTTTAATCATTTCCTCTGCATACAGGTTGAACAGAACCGGTGATAATGGACAATCCTGCCATACACCTCTTCCTAACACTGCCCATCCGAACTCTCCGTTCCCCACTCGCACCTGAGCAGTCTGAGACGTGTACAGGTTGCGGATTAGCCTCCTTTCCCTCCAATCTATTCCTATTTTCTGCAATATAGTCATTAGTTTTTCCCAATTCACTCTATTAAATGCTTTTTCGAAATCTACGAAACAGGCAAATACCTCCTGGTTGTGTTCTATATTCCTATCGATTAATAATCTCATTACTGCAATGGCATCACGCGTACCTCTCCCCTTCCTAAACCCAAACTGATCATCCCCTAAGTAATCATTTGCCCTACTATCCTTTTGTTTATGATCCTGAGAACAACCTTAGCTGCGTGGGATATCAAACTAATTGTCCTATAGTCCTCACATGACGTGGCCTTTACCTTTTTCGGAATAGGAACTAAAACTGCTTCCCTCCTCATAAATACTACGGATCAGCTCATATAGCCTCTTCCTCCCACATTTTCCTAAGCATTTTAAAAGTTCCACGGGAATGTTATCCACCCCCACGGCCTTATTTAGTTTCATCTCCCTTAATGCCCTTTCTATCTCATTGTCTAGTATGCCTGGACCTAAGCTGTCTTCCTCTACGTCACTTTCTTTTTCAATGTCTAACTTTGTTGGTCTGAGTTCTTTACTATACAGTTCTTCTATATACTCCTTCCCTCTCTCTTGGATCTTTCCTGCGTCAACTACTACTATTACTATATATATATATATATATATATATATATATATATATATATATATATATATATATATATAATGAGTTCGTCATACCCTCGAAAATAAATCTCGATAATCCTCGTGTGCACAGCCAGGGAATGAATTCCCTCTTCGACACATACGCGAAATTTCTTGATGATAAACATCAGACTGACTTAAGGGTGGTCCAATACCAGAAGCCCCTTTCTGAATGTCCCTGGGCGTAATAATGGCGTCCCACCACCTTTGTGTGACATTTTTCTTGAAACTTCGAAACTCTGCCTGCCATCTAAAATCAAATTTTTTTAAATGTGCAAAATTCTGATAATGATGGCTATTTATGCCGGTTTATCCACGGCGTAATTTTTGGGTTCTGATTTATGTTTAATATAGTATAAACGCTTTATTTCTTCTGAGGAATTCAACGAAATCCGTTCGAGCAACAGTCTTAGCGCGGCATCCGTTTGAGGCACTTGAGATGGGCATAAGTGAATTAAAACCTGATGTGCGGTTGTGGTTTTGACGGAAACCCTTTTCTGGGAGTTCTCTCTCGAAAAGTGATATGCGCCACGAACCACTTCAAACCGACTACGCCTTCCCCCCCATCCGTGCATGACGTGCCTTCCCACAGCAAAGCCGTGACCCGTGCCCATTCAATAAATCTGTACTTACTCGGAATGTGACTGTGCTCATCGACATGAACATTCTGGTGCTCTTTTCTCCGCCATTATTTCAACCGGGTCATCCTCGACAATGTGAATTAAGCCTAAAATGACGAATTACGCGATTCCGATTAAATAAATAAAAAAAGCACCCTTGGATTAGTTTATTATACTGTCTAATAAATACGCGAACTGGGGTAATAGACACTTTATCTTGCAAAATTTAGTCTACATTTTGATTTTGTCCCCTTCTTCATAGTACTAGTCTCCATTCGTTGCTACGCACTTAATCCATCTTCTTCCTTTCCACTGTTTGAAGCACCCTTGGCAGTCCTCTTGGCAGTTAGGCTTTTAAGTTTTCCTGCCATTTCTTGCTTTATTGAGTCCGCATCTTCCCAGTGATATGTCCCCTCATTACATTTTTGCATTTTGGGATTAGGGAAAAGTGGCAGGGGGCGATACCTGGCGAATAAGGCGGTTGATCGAGGATGGCGATTGAATTTTTTTCCTAGAAACTGGCGAACAATCAATGCTGAATGTGCCAGGTGCATTGTCATGGTGAAGGATCCAACCATCATGTTCGGTTAAAATAGTAGTGTGCACTGTTTTTCAATTTCAAATAATATTCCAAATTAAAAAAATGAAAACAGAAAATTAGAAATATAGTATTTGTTACAGACCAGATGATGGTACAAAATTATAAATGTTGGCAGTAGTTATTAGCTAGACCTTGTGGTTTATGTTAAGTAAATCTACCCAATGGGCATTAGGGACAACTTATTGACATGTACAGATATCCACACAACAGTAAATTAGCATTCTAAAATTCTTCAGATATTTATAATATTTTTTTAAGGGATCCTGGTGAGATAGAAAGTAGGCCAATATTCTCACAACTGTTGGCATCTCTCATAATATGCTTTATAGGATTGCCTGCAGCGGAGATAAAATAGATTTGTAAAATGTTGTCATGACAAGCATTCTTAGAAAAATTGAGGTAATTTTGAAATAATTTCGATAGATTTTTTTGTTCAGTTTTTCGGATAATTATGGCCGGCGTTCTATGAGGAATAATCGCGCTCGAGTTCCGTTGTTTGAGGTCCATAAACGCTCATTTTTTATCAGGCAGGGAGCTCATATTTCGGAGTGCGGAAATTTATGAGGAGTCAAATTTCAGCCGACCTTATTTGGAATCATTCATTGCATTCATAGAAGGATTACGGTGAGTTTTTTTCCATTCGTCGGAGTGGAAACTTGAGAGAGTTTGAACTTGAAATCAGTAATACCAGTGCTTACCCTCATTTTCCAATCGTACTGCATAAATTGGCTCATATTCAATTGCCACGTAAAGTCTTAGAGAATGGAATCGATGAATACTAGAAATTCGTGAGATTGAAAGATAGTATATGGCCGCCAAATTTGAGTATTTTAATTAGTTTTTATTTAACAGTACACGTCGTCGAATGTTTTTTTGACGAAAATGGTATATTTTATCATGTAAATTAGGGATCCGAAAATCGGCGATGGAAGTGGGAATTTATGAATACAGAAAGAATTGAATTAATGGTGTTTTTTTTATGAAAGCTTAATTGCCCCATAAAAATTCAAAGCAATAATAATTGTCGACAAAATAGATCGTTCTCCGAATCCGTTATGATTCCTTTGAGAAATTAGGTAGCTTGGATGCGTAATTGAACATTCATGAGATTACTCATGGACGAATATTAATTCGAAAACCGTTTAAAGACCGTTACACACGATGCTTACCTCAAATTGCTTAAATCACGATGTTCAAAATGTTGGATGCAAACTTTTTGTCCATACTCAACCTTATGTCGAACCATTTCACTCGATAACAATTCTCCTTTGTACTTTTGATTTCCACGCATGCACAAAACGTATTCGTCAACGTCAGTGTTGATTGAAAAACGATGTCCGTTGCGACGCAACAATCTGTAATCGTTTGAAGCGCCCCCGCTCGTCTGTGATTGGTGCTTTGGCTCAACAATCAGATCGAAAGTAAGGATAGAATTTGTCCTTTTTTCAGTCCTGTTATCCTAATTCAATTCATTTATCGAATACGATTCACCCCATTCTTATACAATGCGATTTTAAGTGCCCTGGATCCTGTACTAAAAGAAACATCGTGTGAATCAGCGTGTACTTATTTATATGCCGTTAAAACTGAAAATCGATTACTACTCATTTATCTAATGTGACACCACCTTATTGAACTATAGGTTTTTAAGTATCCTGGATTCGGTGGTGATTTCAGTACTGGAGTAAATATAATTCAAATCGGCTGTACTCTAAACCCTTTTCACCACTGAACATTCAATTGAAACAATTAATCGAATGGGAACATCCGTTTTGAAGCTTTCCGACTTAAAGTGTTCTCGAGCGTCAACCGATTTTTATTCATCGAGTCATTCACACATGGTACCCCGCAAGATGCCGCTAAGGTGTGTGAGACTTGGGGTGGGTACACACCAGACTGTTTATGACACGTAATACTCTGCATTCGCCTAGCGCGGTCCAACCCCTTATTCGCCGTACGATGGCGGTAATAATACATTATCAACATCAGTGCTAAAGAGACCTCCTTCCAATTCATATGCCAGAGCTTTAATGTATAATTTAATCTTCGCTCCATTGAGTGATTCCCAGCCTAATTCCTCTAATAATTTTGGTACGCTACTTAGTTTGTCATAATACCGTTTTACCTCTATATCTACATTGTACCCCGTAAGGGCGTGTAGCGGGGGGTGTTAGGTACCACCCGTAATTAAGAATAAAATCGCATGCAAAACCCACAATTTCATGCCAACCTACACACAAAATCGTACACGTGTCATGCACACACATGACACGTGCACCTCATGTCTAAAAATTAGGATTTATTAGAAGAGTACTTGGTAAATGTGATGAAAAGGTCAAAGAGAATTGTTATCTGTCGCTGGCCTCATTTGGAATATGTTTATCGTATATTATGGGATTTTCGCGAAGTTGGATCAATTGCCGAATTGGATCGCGTGCAGCGTAGAGGAGCTAGATTTGCAAAACGTTGTTATTATGATAAACTTAGTAGCGTATCCTAAATATTAGAGTTCATAGGCTGGGAATCACTCACGGATCGAAGGTTAAATTACAAATTGAAGCTCTTGCATAAATTTGAAGGACGTCTCTTAAGCAGTGACCATGAATATGCATTATTAACCCTATCGTACTGCGGTAGGAGAGATTATGCTAACAAAATTAGAGAGATAAAGGGTAGAACGGATAGATTTAAGATGTCATTTTTCCCAAGAACTATGGGGAATCATAATAAAATTATCCGACCGCGGTAGGGTCATGTTCGGTTAAAACTATTCTGGTGTGTATCCACCCCCTGCCACACATCCTAGCGGTGACTTGCAGGGTATTTATAAATAAATACCAGCAAATATAGCTCCTGTATACGCTCTTTTATAAACATCCTGTGAATGTGCCTTTAAGTGAGCCGTGAATCCAACTTGTTTTTTACGTTTTCCGGGAATTTAACCGTGTTGTGGCGTCAAAATAGTAATATGGAAGCGGAATTCAAGGGATGAAGGAATGACGTCGACCTCCTGCCCGAATCCGATTTGCCGCCTCTAGGGTTGAGGTCTCGCCAGAGTCGATGGGGTGTCACTGGCGGCATGCTTGCTCCTCGACGGCAGCAATCTATAAAGAGCCTCCCTCCCACACACACAACACCCCTTTCACTAATTGCCGTGACTCTCCCGTCTCGGCAATCATTGATTTCGGCACGTGTCACGCGCTCTTCCGAGGAGGCGCCTCTCGAGTGAGATCCCGCCCTGGCAGGAGAGGGTGACGGAACGGGATGTATCGGGTTAGGGGGGTAGGAGGGTGGGGGAGGGGGGAATTTAAATAGGGTATGGTTGGAGGGGGGTGGAGAGGGGATGGCGAAGGGGAAGTTTTTATAAAACGGCACGCGATTCTCGACTGGACGGGGGGGTTGGGGATGAAGGCACGCATTGGGGGGGGGGGTTGGTTTAAGTGGGCCGTGGACTCGGAAAGAGGGGGGATTCCTGGGACGGGATCGTCTTCGAGGAGAGAGGGAACCCATCCCCTCATGCCCCCTCCCCCCCCCCCATATCCCCCCTACCCCCACAAACGGCAACAATGCGCTTGGAATTACCCGGCGCCGAGCGCACTCTCTCATTAAACAAACGGGATGAGAATTCGGAACGCGGAACCGTCACGCGATTGTTGCCCCAGGGCGTCGTTTCGTTCCTCTTTTGTTTCTCTCCCCACCCCACTCTCTCTCTTTCCCTTTCTTTCGTATGTGTGTGTGTGTTTGTGCGCGCGCAAGTAGGCGGTTGATAAAAAAAAGAGAAATGCATCGACCGCCCCATCGGCTTTAAATCTCTCTTATCACACTTATGCACGTGATCGAAAAATGGTCGTGACCGCAAATATATATATAATATTATATATATATATATCTGCGCAACATAGCGGACACGATCGATGAAAAGTTCATCGCTGGAGTTTTCGTGATACATTTATTTTTTTGGAAAGATAATCATGATTGATAACCAAAGCGCCTCCTCCTTTTGGCGCATTCTATTTCCCTGCGGTCCTTCCAGGGTTATTTTTTATTTTTTCGCGTTACATTCCATCGATTCTCTCTCTCTCTCTCTTCTCTTTTCTTCCTGTCATTATTCTCCCCACATTGCCCCCTTTGACTCTTTCACTGATAGATTAACCAAGCATGAACCTAACAGATAATCGGACCGTACATACATAGAGTGACCAACCTAATGGCAACCTTACGCTCCGGCCCGTTCAATCAGGTCATTCGAGGTGACAGTGATTTGAAAACGTCAAAAGTCGTTCCCTCTTTCGCTTGGCTGTAGTGTCTTTCTATATATTTCACAATTAGAAATCCCGTTATAATAGTCTACTTGTTCCAGCTCAATTGCACTCACCAAAACAATACAAAACTATTTGTTGTTTTTATGGGTGTGTGCTCTCCACAAAGCACCACAAGTAGGGATCGAGATACCGCTGAAAAATATTTGCCGTCTCCGGGATTTGAACCCGGGTCCTCTCGGTGGGAAGCTTGTACGAACAAAACAAAACGTTTTAGCAAATACTTATAAACACTTAAAATTCCTTTACCGATCGATGAATGCTTAATTAAGTTACTTCGTGGTCGGTTAACTCGTGTGGTAATAATTGACCGCTACAGAACACCATTGTTAATTGTTGTTGGTGCTATTTTAAATTTATTTTTACAATCCGCAGTATTTTAGATAGATCGAATTGAAATACATTCAACGTTTCGTCGATGTCAGCGTACTCATTCAATACATTTTCATTTTTCAGCACTTTTTTTGCATTTTTTTATAATTGTCATTTTTCGAACCACTTTTAAGTTATTTTGGCAATCGGCTTCATTTATACAAGAGACAGTCTATTAAAACTCTGATGCACATTGTGGGAGAAAGGTGAAAGCAAAACAATTCACTGCTACGACAAGTGCGTCATTTGACTCGTATGCGTATTCACTTGGCAATAGTACGGCGCTTTCAAGTAAGCGTATGAAGCAATTCTCATATTACCGCAAATCAACATTGTTGCCATGGTAAATTACCTTGCCTACCAACCATCGTTTGTTATCCTTTCCGTCCATTTCACCTTTTCAACCCTCCGTCCACACCCGTATCCCAAAAGCCTCATATCTACCCGCCTACCATCTTGCCTTCTCAACGACCACGTTTCCGAGCTGTACAATACTACGCTCTTATTTTCACTAGCCTTTTCTTTGAACCTTTTTACTATGGACCCTTCGATCAACAACGTCCTCTTTGTAAAAGCTTCGTAGCCTGATACATTATTTCTTTAATGACCTCACTACATTTCAAATATTACAACATTTCAAAAACGGTTGAACTGTTCTATGTTCAGGTCCTCCGAACTTAAAAGCATATTAGACCCCCCTTACTATTTCGCGAGAATTTCATGTCGGTGTTGAAAGTCAGCGTTCGGCTTCAGAAGATGGGATGTTTGGGGTGACAACTGCCCCCCCCCCTCCCCCGCGATTGCCATCTTCACCATTTTTTTGAAAGGAACATTGTTCATTTTTTAATATTCTACAGCCGCAATCCGCTTGTAAAACTGTGATGGGGACTTCAGCGCAATATAACCACATTTCAATGGGCATCTCATTTAGTCGGGCTTTAGTGCGCCAGTCAGCCTAGGGGTTGGAAACATTGTTCAGAGAATTAGAAATAAATATTGTGTGTCAGTGTTATGAGATGAGAATCAGAGTAAACAAAACGAAGGTTGTGCGATTTTAGCCAGAAAGAAAAAGGCTAAGCTTAACATTAAAATAGGAGGGCAAAAACTAGAGCAGGTAGAACAGTTTACGTATCTCGGAAGTGTTTTGGGCCAACACGGTCAAAGTAGTTGGGACGTAAGGAGAAGAATTGCGCTAGACAAAGAGGCTTTCACAAGGAGGAGGGAGTTGATGACAGGGACGTTGAGTAAGACTCGTAAAAACTTTGATATGGAGCGTAACTAAGTACGGTGCGGAAACGTGGTCATTGAAGCAGGAGGATAGACGTAGACTGGAGGCTTTTGAAATGTGGGTGTGGAGAAGAATGGCGAAGGTGAAATGGACAGAGAAGAGAACAAATGAGGAAGTACTTGGTATGGTGGGCGAAGAGAGGGGTTTGTTGGGAGAAATCCTATGGAGGCAGGAAAAGTGGATGAAGGGGTTGTTGACCGGCAGTGGGATGTTGAAGACTGTAAGAGAGGGGAGAATATGAGGTAAACGGGGAAAGGGCAAGAACAGGATAGGGATGTTGGACGGGATGAAGGGAGGAAGAAAGTACTCAGAGATGTACACAGAGATGAAGAGGGGCTTGTTGTAGAGTAGGATGTTGGGTTGTATTTTTTTTAAGAGGAAAAGAAATGTATCGGTGTTCATTCTGTGTTTATCCAAGACCCGCCTTAAACAGCTGACTACCGAATAATAATTGAAAAATCGCATATGTTTCCATTAGAATAATATCTGACAGTTTCTTCGACAGGAATCTCCTGTAGTTGGAGACGCCCACTTCTGTGACGCAATCGTCCGCCATTATGGGTGACTAGGCCGGGGCGGAATTCTCTCCCGGAAGCGAAAAGTGAAACTCGGAAACATTTTTGGCCTTAATTGAACTTTTTTCGGCTCCGCTGTGCTGTTTACGTATTTCGTCCTCCTGACGACCTGCGTCCTCTGCTTGTGGCATTCGCATACCTATTCGGGAAGAATGTTCTTTTGAAATTTCCATCGTGAACTAAACATTTGTGAAACAGAAAAACGTGATATCTCCTACTGAATTTAGATATTTCACCCTATGTAATTTATTTAGTACCCTTCGAGGCACGACTAGGGTTTGTGGCAAAGGGGTCGATTACACACCCGTGACTACCCTTGACCCAAAACACGTTTGCCTCAATGGGCGTTGGGGCAAACATTATTTTATTCTGATCCCTAATCATTCCTCGGAGAAATGACATTATAAATCTATCCGTTCTGCACTTCATCTCTCTAATTTCATTGGCATGATCTCTCCTACCGTGGTACGATGGGTGTAATAATACATTTTCAACATCACTGATAAAGAGGAATGCTTTCAATTTACGAAAGAGATTTAATCCGTATTATAACGTTCGCTACGTGAGTGATTCCCAACCTAGATCCTCTAACAATTCGAATAAGCTACGCAGGTTGCCATGACAACGTTGTACAACTCTAATTCATCTCTGCGCTGCGCGCGATCCATCCAATCCGGCAATCAATCCACTTTGATGGGAATCCCATGATACATCGGTTGAATATTCTAAAGAGACCTAACTAGCGAAATATAACATTTCTCTTTAACCTTTTCTTCAAATTTCCCCTGTAATCTTCTAGAAATATCCTAATATTTTGTACGCTTGGCCACATACATATTTTTGCGTCCTCGTAATTAATCCAGATTTCTATTATTCTTAAAGGGAATTTTTTACGTGAAAATAAATTATAGAATCGCTTGGGGTTAAGGTTTTAAGATACGTCGTTACGACCTAAGTCTCTACAAAAGAAATTCAGTTATAACTTACTCATATCTTCTGCAAATAAATCGTATTATGATTCCCAGATGCATATCATTCATTTGAGTTAGAAAAAATGACTGTCGTTTCTCTGTCGCGAAAAAAACCGTAGCATACTCTCTGGAATATGATGTTTGGGGAGAGAGTTGCTTGGGCGCTTAGGAAACCCACAGATTAAGTTCCTTGGTCCTTTTTCTTTCATAATAGTGAGTATCGTAAGAACTCGGGGTTTTCTCTAATCATGAAATGGTGTGTGTCGCCTTGACCTTTAAGTATGATTTGAAACACATTCTTGACGAGTTCTGAAGAAATCATCTATCGTTTCCTTTCGAATTCATATCTCTTCATATGAGTGGATGTGGTTTAGAAACTTGGGTTTTGCAACCCTGCCTGACTTCACCAAAAATATTTCGTACATGTTTGGTTTTTCACTTATTAAATTGCATTTGTCGTGGCAATATTAATTTGGTCCAAGAAGTCACACTCCTATTGTTTTTTTAGCGGTTTGGAAATACCTTCTGTTGTTTTTTTCACCACCAGGTCGTTTGTTTCATCATGGTGTCAAATAAAAATAGAATTCTTGCTCATATTTCTTTGCCGTTGGGCCAATTGCTCGATTTTTGATTGAGGAAAGTGACCAATGACCGTCTCCATCGTAAAAGTTGACCCTTTTTGTCATCCGATGCCTACTGGAGTCATTTACCATGGTAATAATGAATGAAAATTAATTTGTTTGTTTCGTTGGGATCACCGCAGGTCAAGACGCCGCGGCGTAAGGACTTTTCAAATTTTTCCATAAGTGGTGAAAATTCTCGTCGAAGAATTTTTGCCCACGTGAACATCTAGTCAAATTCGTAAATTTCATGTATTGGAGTTTGTAAATTTGGGGGACTTATATCCAAAACCTCTCTCTATATGAAATGCCGTTTATGAAACACGCCATATTGTTTATTTGGATTTATATATTTTGTTGACATTGTTGCCGTGGGTGTAACTGGGAGTAATTACGTATAACCAAGTTAAAAAAGGTTTTCTAAATGGAGGCACAGCTATAATTCCATAGATAAAACGAGGGAACCGAATTTTTGAAAAGTTTTTATAACTTAAATTTTACATCCCTCTATAATTTAATTATTTACGTATAGATAATGGCTTTTTAAAAATACGCCATCTTGTTTATCTGGTGCATTATAATAGTTACTGTTGTTGCGCCATCAACTGAGAATTGCCTCAAGCCTGAATACACGTCAAAATTACAATCAAAGACCTCTGGATGACAATTTTTCTCCCTAAAGTTAGGCTGTGGTATATCGTGTGGGGTATCGTTTAATATGGAATTTATAGACGTATGTACTCTAAGATAACGGAAGTGACCAATTTCTGTTAATGTACGTATATAGTATTGTAATGATGTGGAGGTTTTAGTATTTAGGAGTAAATACATTTCCTCTCACCTCATACTAATGGCTTTCGTGTACGGTGAAGAGTCTGATCATGTTGGTAGCCCTGTAGGTAGGCTTTCATTAATGTGACCTTGAGATTAACTGTCTATTTTAAGTGGATTATTCAGAGGCTCCTGTGACCATGTTGTCTGAATGGCTGAGATAGCGTTCGTTGATGAAAAATTCCGTTCGACAACGATTCGGTTTTGACCTTTTTTGGAACGCTATTTTCGTTACTAATCTGATTAAACCCTGGGAATTTGAAAACGAATGATATCGCCAAACCAATGAGGGAGTCTGCGAGTCTTGTATCTCATCTGAGCTTGAAATTGAAGGAAAAGTCATGTGGGAAAGAGAAAGGTGATATCACGTGCAGTACCTTCACGGTGATGATGATGCTCTTTAAACGTTTCGTTCCCAGAGTCAAGTCACGTTTCGACGCGTCGTGAGTAATAAATGACCTTTAAGAACATCCTCAGCGCGTTGCATTCATCGGAGGGCAATTAGTTTCTGGAATCCATAGTTAATTATTGTGTGCCGGTCATAAAGCTTCAATGCGGGAGACATTTTGTTTATCGGAGACGAATGAATAAAATAAATTAAACTCAAAAAGATTAATGCTATCCTAAATATCGTATACTAATAAAACTTAGGGATAAATGTTTTGTTTGAAGTTTTCCGTATTCCTTCTTGCAACTTTTGAAGAAAGTTTGTTTTAAAATTATATTTATGTGTAAAAATTTCATCGTTATCCGCCGAAGCGTGGGAACGAAAAGCCTGAATGGAAATGAAGAGGGAATTCATTCTCTTTTATGTATCAGAAGAAAGTGATTTTACATACAAATTAATGTGCATGTCTTAAAACAGCTTAAGACATCGTGTTCGGAGCAGTTTATAACCTTCTCGCGAAAAGCTATTTTTCGAAATTCTTACTTCAGTTCCTGACATCATCAGTACTCACTGAAATCAGAATATGTCGGATGTGAAATTTCCGATTTTTGTATTTTGCGCATGCGCGGACGCTTTTTGTTATTGTGTGTTTTCGTCATCGCCATTTTCGATTCAAATATTACGTTTATATGCGGGCGCAACAATCGGAAGTTTCTTGAAACGGCGTCCGTGCCCATCTTTGATTGGCGGCTGGATTCAAGAATCGGAGGGAAAATGAGTATAATGGGACGTAATTGTGTTATCAGTAGTGAAAATGGAATTTTAACTACTTTCTCTTGAAAGATTACCCCATTGTACACGATGCGACTTCCCCATTCTCCTGAATTCAGTACTGACATCCAAGCATCGCGTAAATCAGCCTCAATATTCAAGAAGTGTGAGGATAATATGGGCTCGCGGGGAAACATACAATGACTCTTTTTTAGATTGTCAACCGCACCTTTACCATCTCACAAGGGCTAGATTCACACACCATACCTACAACGCTCCTTCCATCGTCGTACTCCGTCCATAATCACGCACTCTTCAATTTCATATGCCGTTCAAAATCAGGCATAATTCACTTTTGCAATACAACTTCTCACGTCGTCCACATCACATGAAAACAATATTTTAAATAAGTACAATAGTATAATAACCACCGATCAATGAAGTTTATCACCCAGTGGCCGCTTTACGCACACTTATTCTCAAAACTCCTAAAATTGGATGGAAAGGGCTCATAAAAACCTTCAGGCAGCTGGTTCCATTCAACAATAATTCTATTTAAAAAATATTATTTTCTCTTATTTGTTTTTTGCGTTCTTATTTTTATTTTAAAACTGTGGTCGTTTTTTCCCGGAAAGTTTGGTTTTTCTATTTCTCTTTCCATTAATCTTCCCACGCTTCGTCATTTTTAACAATTCTATACATCGCGCCTACCTAACCTACTCCTTTTTCTTCTATTTTTTGCAATTTCTCCCATTTCAGTACATCCGATATTTCCGTGACACTATCTGTTCTTTTGTACCTTCCGGGTACATATTTTGCTGCCTTTCTTTTATCTCTTTCTATATTTTTAATTTGTCCCACCTCATATGGATCCCACACTATTGACGACTACGTATTCTAGGATAGGGCTAAACCAGTACCTTATATCGAAGATTTTAACGAATTGTTCCGAGCCCGAATGAGATTCCGTTCTATAGTGAGACAAGATCGATAAAAATAAAATATTGTGTGTGAAATCGGCCAATTTATGAATTAGAATCAAACATGTTTTATATTCCGATTATGAATTAACCGACTAATTTTTCCTCCGTAGTTACCAACATCCACCCCGCCATTATTCATGGCGTCATTTCCACGACATGAATAATTAGCCATTCCTTCTAATACAAGTAATTACTAAGTAATTAATAACACATGTCTTCCAAGTTTGATTCCCTACATTTATCCCGTCATTTGAGAGTTTAAGTGCAACTTGGACGCTTTCGGATTGACCTGTGCGAAGCAAGATAATATGACTATTTGATAATAGCGTCCAAACGGAAATGCACATTCATTCATATGAAATATCGGAATTAGTGAAATCATAAAGATTTAGACGGACAAATTGTTGGCTAGAACAATTTTAAGTTTACATTTCTTCCCTCGCCCGTATTTTCTTTCGCAGCATAGGATTGATGTACTCGATCGGAAGAAATTTTTCATACAAATCATCGATTTTATGTGCTCACCGACGGAAAACTCAAAAAGGAAATTACTCATAGTATAAGTGCTACCTACTTGTTAACTTCTGCTTCGTGGAAAACCAATTGAAAAACCTGCAGCCTTACCAATAAAAGGTCAAAAGAATGACCACTTTATTCCGAAATCGTGGGTGGCATGGTAACGACATCCCAAGGAGGCCTACTAAAATCTCTCTCGAGCTCACACGGGGTTTGATTTATTGGATAAAATCGATAAAAATCCATTCCTTAACGATGGGGCTAGATGCGCAGGGACTGCTCGACAGGTCCCACGCGACTACAAACGAGCAGGTGGTGTGGTAAGTCTCGCCATCAAACAACCGGTTTTGTGGTTCTCGGAAGACGGAAAAATGAGGGCGCATTGTCTGGTCCACTGTAGGGCGAGCTGTCAATAATCATACTGGGCGTCGTAAAATCTCTCGTAGGGACGAGGGAGAAAACACACATCACGGAGGATCATTGTTGTTTTTTATTTTATTTTTACCGCTGGCTGAATTAAAGGCGCCGTCGAGGAAGCCATTAATTTTTACATAAGCCGACCCAGTGATTTCTGAGCTTCTTTGTGATTCAGTCATAACCGCTACCGTTCTCTTGAGTTATGTTTTGGAAGCTTATTTATAGAGTGGTAATTGGCCCGTTTTACCAAACCTTTTTTTCATTCGCCATTGATCGTGAAAAAAATTGCATATATAAAAAACATCGAGGGGATTTTTGCTCTTTTATTTGGTCTCCCTTATGCTAATATATTTGTGAACAAGCCCTTTTGAATTCAATGATCATTCGCTGAAGATATTATCTCTATAAATCGTAGTCGATTTTGTGTGCTGTTCCCGAAGATTGTAACCTTCTACATATCTCCAGAAATTCCTTTCGTTCGCACCGCATTATATGCTCCGCTTTTTCTTCATAATTTCTCCCTACCTTCGAGCTCTGCGGAAAGTCTATATTCTCTGCTCCCTACTCCATCCCGCTTGCGAAAACATTCTCCCTTCTATCAATGTTTAGTTTATGTTTTATTTAGTACCCTGCTAGCCACTACAAAGGTGTGTGGCAGGAGGTGATTACACACCAGACTATCCTTGACCCAAAACATCTTTTTCTCATTGAGCGTTCGGACAATCGTCAATTTATTCTAATACCTTATCGTTCTTGGGAAAAATTACATCTTGAATTTTACTGTTCTACTCTTAATCTATCTAATTTTATTGACATCATCTCGCCCTACGGACAATAACTATACCTAGATGGGATAATCTCAACACACTAGGCTTCTTAGAATGAAAAAAGAAAATAATTTCCCTCCGTAGTGGCGTCATGTCATCTTAAATCTGTCCGTTCTACACTTTATCTCTCTAATTTTATTTACATGATCTCTCCTACCGTCGTACGATTAGGGTAATAATAAATTTTCAACATCACTGCTAAAGAGATGTCCTTCCAATTTATGCACGAGATTTCATCTGTAATTTAACCTTTCCTCCGTGAGTGATTCCCAGCCTTGCTTGTCTAATATTTTGGATACGCTACTAAGTTTATCATAATAACATCGTTTTACAAATCTAGCTCTTCTACGCTCCAGGCGATCCAATTCGGCAATCAATCCAACCTCGTGAGGATCCCATATATTTGCAGGTGCTGTTATCGCATTTTTAACTGCTTAAAAAGTGACCCCTACTGAGATTCATCGTCGTTTAAAGGCTATTTATGGTGATGATGCTGTTGATAGGTCTATTGTTAATCGATGGGTAGTAAAATTTCGCGGTTGCGAGCATGAAAAAGCCATAATTGTTGATGAAACACGCAGCGGACGTCCGATCACTGCCACAAACGATAAACATCGCAAACTCGTCGATGATTTGATTCAAAATGACCGGCGAGTCACTCAAAGGCGTATCGCAAACCATGTTGGAATATCCCAAGAACATGTCGGCTTCATTATTGAACAATTCGTTTACCGTAAAATCTGTGCACGATGGGTCTCACAGACGAGAACAAACAAAACCCTCCTTATTCTCCCGATCTGGCGCCTTGCGACTTTTATTTTTTTCCTCAACTCAAGAGACACCTCAAGGGTAATCATTGCACCTCGGACGATCAGGTGAAGGCAAAAATACATACAATTCATGCATACAATTATGTACACTGGAAAACAGTTTTTATTCTTAGTGTTTTTTGGCGGTGAGAGATGATATGCCCTCGAACGGTGCACTGCAGACACAGGTGGCGAGAGTCAAAGGTCAAAGTCAACGGTAACGTAATTCAATTCGTTCCGTTCAATGTAAAGAAGTTATTTCTAGAACAAACGACTTTGCCTTCCACACGAGAGATCTTATCTGTGTTTTCGAGTGAAGAGATTGGTAACGACCAGTTATGTAAGAAGCTCAGAATGCCTCCCGGTATCTTAGTAAACTCACCTTGGAAGAAGAATTTCTCACTTTCTCGAACTTTGGGGGAAATTGTTTGGGCTTTCAAAGAATCAGATACGTATACGTGTCTGAGGCATTGCTCAACGCCTTTAGACCATATTTAAGGAGGTTGTTTGGTGGAGATGTCTTTTACATATCGTCTGGATGGAATATCGTCAAGTTTTGACCTTTGGTGAACTCTTTATCTAATGGCGATGATAAACCAGGATCTCCCAGGATTCGTTTTCGTAGATATTGACATTGAAAGCACCATATTCATTACATGCTATTATGGCATTGGAGGACTAAAATGCAGAAAAAGAATTTTGGATTAAAGATACAGTAATGCTTCTCCCTCTTTGTATTTGGTATGTTTTTGTACCCTGTAAGCCGCCGCTATGGTATGTGGCAAGGGTCGGGGGGGGGGGGGGGGGTTGCGATGTGTGTAAATTAAGTAATGAGACTGATTTAAAAAAAAATTTTTCATTAAAGTAGAATTACAATTTTACATCGTCACTCTCACAATAACTTCCTTCTGAAGCCACACAGCGCTGGAGATGGTTCTTCCACTCCTCATAGCAGTGCTGGAACTCCGATACTGGAATAGCCTTCAGCGGGTCGGTTACAGCCATTCGAATGTTTTCGACTGTCCCAAAATGAGTTCCTTTGAGATGATTTTTCAACTCCGGGAAGAGAAAAAAGTCACAAGGACTCAAATTAGGCGAATAAGGAGAGGCATAGGAGCCACAGGAATGTTTTTACTGGCCAAAAACTCGTTAATTGAAATTGCTGTGTGATAAGGAGCAGTATCGTGATGCAACACCCAGTTGTTCATGATGTTTTGTGTCACACGGATGACCCTTTTTCGCAGTTTTTCAAGAATCTCTCGGTAAAAGTGTTGGTGTATGATTCCGTGCATTTTCATCGGTTCTTGAAGATGAAGTCCTTCCGTTTCGTGGTTCATCTTCAATCGACTATCTTCCTTCTGAAAATGCCTTAAACAACCGATAAACCGATAAACCTCTCCGTAGGCCTGCTGAAGCTTAGCAAGAGTTTCCGTTGCAATGTACCCAAGTCTGAAGCAAAACCTGGCAGCACACCGTTGCTCGACGTCGATGGCACTCATTTTTAGAACACAACAGAAAAAACTGTTTCACAAAAAAATACCCCAGGCCAGGGTGTGTGGCAGGGGGTTAATACACTCCGGACTATTTTGACCTGAATATGACCCTACCGCGGTAGTCTTGCGTGCAATGAATACCTGCCACACACCCCAGGGGCCGCTTGCAGGGTGGAAAAAAACTAAAACTAAACTTCGCAAATTGTGGAGTCAACGATTTTCTCGGACATTGTTATCTGTATTCATCGACAGTCAAACGACTACTGAATCAAAACAATAATTTAAGGGACTCCGGAAATAATCACTAGTTGACGTTGCAACCGTACCAATTTATTGTGTCATGACATGTATTAATTAATTTTTTTGGGAAAACATTCGGAATGGAAAATAGGCGTTTCAGAAACAGTTCATAAGTTTAAAGTATTTACAATAATCACTCGAAGTGTTTAGAAAAAACTGTATATCCGCGTCGTATAAGTATACGAATTAATAACGTATGAATTGATACATTCGTATTGTAGCGTCCCATGAAGTACTTCATGTATTCTTACATGACGTGACTTTCCAATAAATTGAAATGTAAACGAAGTTAAGCATCGAGGGATGGAGAATACGAACATGATTTAGTGGATGCTCTTTTCACCAACTTCAATAGACCTGTATCATTTTTTTTTAAATTGGTGCTGTGTCCTTCTGTCCTGCACCAATAGAATGGATCATTAGAGTGAATGGAATTCCGCAGATCTCCGCGTCTCTGTCAACATCAAAAAATGGAAGAACCGAATGCTTTTCAACGGCTCGGTCATTATTTATATTAGATTATATTGTTAGGCAATTAATATTTACAATACAATTCTTTTTCTAAGGTTATACATAAAAGCCTATGTACTAAATACTTATTTTTGGAATAGAAATTAAAACTGTATATTTCGCAGTTATAAAATCGTATCGTTTAAAAAGTGGGTGATGTCTTATTCGTTATATGAACTGAATCTTACTTTCTAAACGATTCTCGAATGTAACCACCAATCACAGGTTAGGACGTTTCAAGAGACATCCGATTGTTGCGTGCCGGAATAAACATTATTTCTAAGTCAACACTGACGTTTACGAAAAGTAAGTCGGAAAAGGTATTTGAGATGGTATAGAATAAATTCATTCGAAGCTTTAGTACCAGTTTCGCGACCAACATTCAGAACTTTCTTATTTCAGTGACTGAAGGAAGTATCGTGTAAACCTTCCTTTGTTGCTATTCGGGAGACAACTAGAAAATGAATCTCTGAATTCGTGAATCGTTTCTTAATCATTATCGCCTTGTTTGGAGCGCAGCCATGTTCTAAACCGATTAAAAGCGAATATTTTTCGAATAAAAAGGAGGAAGATGCGTTTAGATCTCCATTCGCACGATCGCTGCTTGCTACAGGACGTCGTGGAACCCGTTTTTCTCGAATTGACAATTCAATTGAAGTCGTGGGAAGCTCCAATCAATAAAAAATGCCTTATGTGTTTATCAATAGTAATGGCGGCGTCATTAAAGAACGAGCTTCGTAATGTGCCCTTCTGTTTCACCGGACGCATCATCAGGTTTGGGTGAAAGTTTTTTTTCCTACGGATGTAATTTACAGAAACGCTTTATTTCGCAATTCACATGCCTCTGCCCTTTGACCTTTGCGAAACGACGCTGTTTGTGTTGTTTATCTTTCCGCTCTAGAGATACGTTCGTTGGCAATGGATAGACGAGGTGTGTGACGCACGCGTAAACAGTTGATTGCGCGCAATGATATTTACATAATTGTTAGGAATTATATTGCGACGCGAATGCCATTTTTCAAATACGAGAATGCGTCTGGTACGTTTCTTTATTACATGTTTGTCCTATGTGACTATGTCTTCAAGATCGTTTTCTCAGTAGTATTCGACTTGAAACTAAATCTTATTCGGGGTTTATGTGTCACGAGGTAGCGAAACCCTAGATAGATGTGTATGTGAATACTGTTTAACGCCATGCATTTTAGTGTGTTAGTGTCTATTATTATTATTTATTGTTATTTTAATAATTTTATGCTCCGGAATTTTAATTTAAATCAATTTTTTTTACTGTTCTTTGATGTCACTATTGTTTTTGATAAATTGTTTCGAATATTCGTTCACGGTGAGAAAGAATTTAAAATATTTAACTCTTTTATCTTTATTCAATTCATACTATGATCTTAGAGTGTATGTGAGTTCCACAGAGGTCAGAGTGGTTGGGTCTTGAGGAACAGTGAGGGAGAAATGAAGTGTTTCTTATGATAAGACAACTGGATATCATTCAACGTCCGGTTTGGGTCGAGGATATCCCTCTCTCCCTTTTTCCTTTCTCAACGGATCTCATAATATGAGATTTTTGATTTTTCAGCCGTCTTAGGTATAGCGGCTAACACCTTATCCTTCAACTCGAACGAAAGAAAGCTTGTGAAGGGAAGCAGAGATCAAGACAGGAAACCATTTGGACAGCGGCGATCACACAGCTCAGGAAAAGTAGAGTCGAGGAAGTTGGCGAAGGGTAGGTAACAAACAAACAGCATGATCATCAAAAAGTTTTTTTAATGATGAGTTTCCTTATTCCCAATCCTTGAGGAAGGGCGGTGGTGAAAGCGTCTTACTTTTCCTTCGGTGAAAGCTTTCGGAACGCTTGATGTCTTGGTGTTTTATTTTTTGATCGAAGGAAATTACTCTATGGACAGCCTATATAAGTTCGATTATATTAATTCTAGGTATAAATTACGGTTTTTTTCTCATATTGAAAAGGAATTAATGGCTCAGATAGAGTGTAAGGACGTTTGAGAGAGATGATTGGGATGCTGGAGATTTCTTTGAATGATGCGTTCCATTTTATCAGCTCCGACATCTTCATAATGCCCTCATGTCTCTGGCGCAGTGATACCTATTACTATTCCGTCCAATACAAATACTTTTTCGACGGAAATCGGAGATTCCGACCAACAAAAGAGTATCCTTTCTACTTAAGCTTATTATTCTAAAGGCCATTGTACTCGTCAAAAATTTGATTGTTCCAAATGCTTGGGTGCCTTACTTTAGAGCCTACCCTCAGATGAACCCTTAAACACGATCCAAATCCCCTTTAGAATTTTTCCGAATTCAAAATTTTTTCTTTTTCGCGTTTTCGTCGACGCCATCGTTGATGCTTAAAAATAATGCTGATTACGGCGCAGCAATCGGCAGGTCAATTTGAACGCCTCTGCTCATCTATGATTGGTAGTCGGATTCAACAATAGGGCATGAAATAACTGTCGTAAATATTATTTCTGTTTTATCAGGTCTGAAAATCGAGTTCAACTCTTTTATCGAATGCCATTCCACCTTTTTAAGGGGTAAAGGCTTACACTCTGTGCTTAATTTAGAAGTGAAATCAGCATTTTTAATATCGTAACGTTTTAAAGAGGGAATAGTTTGCGTGATATTATTAACGCCCCTAACAGAAAAGATTACCATCATTCCAACTTGATAGAGCACACGCCATCATTACGGGGATGAGGAGGATAAGTATAAACCTAGCATGAATAGACAAGTCCCCTAGTACCAATAAACCTTTTCTACAAGACGCTCATGAATAGATAAGAAACATGCAGAGCAACTAATGAATGTTTTAAGGAAAATCTATTTTTCCATTGCACCCGAGTGCTTTCACGCTTTCATAATAAACTTTAAAAGAAAACGATGGACGGCATTTGACGATCGTGCTCCGTTGCAATGTTGTAATTCTTTAAGATGGAGTTGTTTTGAAGCCGCCTTTCTCAGGGACGGAGTTCCTTGCCCTCAAAAATAGCAGTAGGCGTCCGGGAGGGAATTGCTCTTTTTCCAAAAAAGATTATGACTCCGCACTTTTTTAAGTTTAATTCTAATTACCAATTGTCGTACGAGCGTTGTATAGCGTTAAGGCCATCTGACAAAGCTGCTGTGTCCTCAGGATCACGGTAAACCACTGCATCGTCGGCAAATAAACGTATCTTACTAACGAATACGGAATCAACGTTGTTAACGTGGGAATAAAAGATGTCCGATGACACTTCCATGGGGAACACCTGAAATAACTTCTACTGGATTTCAGCTGACTCCAGTCTTACTTTTCGGTGGCTGATCCTCAGTGACGCAACAACGAAGGTAAATTCTGAGCCGAAAGGTATCTCGATCGTTCCTTCCAGTCCCGAATGGCGGAGAGCTGCAGTTCGAGTTTCTTCTCGGGACAGCCTCGTTACGTAAGTTTGCTTCCCCGGGGCAAGCGACCCACATCCAAGGCGATCGCGACGGCTGCTGTATTTGGGTCCCTTGCCTCTTTCCGCGATTTTTATGTGTTTCGATCTCACCACTCGAAACTTTCGGTCCTCCGGTTTATTTCACTTTGTCTCGTTTGACTTTATTTTATTGCCTTTCCAACCTTCCATCCATCTCTCTCTCTATTAATGTCAGTATGGAGACGTGTTCTAGTGCTACGTCAACGCGAGTTATACAGCGTGCTGCTATCGAATTATTAACTGCTGAAAAAGTGACTCCTAATGAGATCTATCGTCGTTTAAAGGCTGTTTATGGTGACGATGCTGTTGATAGGTCTGCTGTAAATCGATGGGTAGTAAAATTTCGTGGTTGCGAGCCTGGAAAAGCCATAATTGTTGATGAAACACGCAGCGGACGTCCGATCAATGCCACAGACGATAAACATCGCAAACTTGTCGAAGATTTTATTCAAAATGACGGGCGAATCACTCAAAAGCGTATCGCAAATCATATTGGAATATCCCAAGAACATGTTGGCTTAATTATTGAACAATTGGGATACCGTAAAGTGTGTTCACGATGGCTACCACGCCGTCTCACAGACGAGAACAAACAAAACCCTCCTTATTCCCCCCGATCTTGCGCCTTGCGATTTTTATTTTTTTCCTCATCTCAAAAGACACCTCAGGGGTAATCATTACACCTCGGACGATGAGTTGAAGGCAAAAATTCAATAAAAGCTCGCTTTTTTAACTCACGTTGACGTAGCAGTAGAACTTGTCTCCATACTTCCGCTTCTCGAAATACACTGGATGAATGTAAAGATCTCAAGCCTGCACACGCGTGTTGAGGGGGAATGTTACTTCCACATGCCATCAGGAGTGCTTCTGAAGGTCATTTTGTTTGTGGTCTACAAGCATGTGTGCATTAGTTTTCAGTCTACCCTCGTATTCAAATCCATCCCTCCCTACCTTTTTCCATGCCAATGGTTATTATGTGGGGATTTTTAGTAGCAGAGCGATTGAGTATCTAGTTAGTCGCTCTCCTTTTCCCGCTACCCCCCCCCCCCGCCCCCACCCCTGTTGTGCATAAATCCCCGCAGCCCCTCATTCAGCGAGTGGGGGGGGGGGAATTTTTGCGTGGGTCATTGAAGTAAGCTGTTCGGCGTGCCCCAGCGATCATGAAACGAGGCATTGAAACGCACGTGGAGGACTATGTGCACATTCCAAGGTCATAACTGTATCATAATGGGGAAATCTAAGAGCCGTTCCTTGATGGGAATTCGTTTCATTGTAAAGACAAATGAAAAACGCAAAGCAATCTGACGTAATCTGTGGAATGACAGTGTTTTCATTTGTCTCTGCTGTGTCGTTTGTCGACTTAAGCATCAACCTGTCTTGAAATCATGGCATAGAGAGGTATCATTATGGCAAAAATCGAAATTAAAGAGTTTAACTGCGAAGGCAAAAATGTTTTAGGATCAGAAAATATAGTTTTTCTCAACATTACGTTTTTCTTTTGTTTGGATCAGTGTTGTTATTGATTCGGTTACCGTTAATCTCAGTTTGATCCATGGCAACAATGCCAATAATATTTACAGCGTTTTCACGAGGTAAAACAAGATGGCGTCACGTCCATTGGCGTGTTTCATGGACAGAATTTCTCGTCGAGGGGTAAAAATCGCAGTCGTCCTGCTTTTCGAACGCGGTCGTCTTGAGGTAAATGCACTCTTCGAAATATCTTCGAAGTATTAATTTCCGCCTGAATTGTCGAGACGAATGTTTGTATCGGGAAAATTACAAAATTCAGTTCGCTCTGTCGTGCTGGCTTGAGATTCTTCATCTCTCAGAAATGGTGGGCATCTTCGGGGGTGCGATTGTCCGTGCTGGTGTTCAATGAAATGCAACCATGTCACCAAGGGTGTCCCTCGGGTGGATCGAGTCCCGTTCAGGGCAGAATCCGAGGGCGATCGAAGCGATCTCTGTCGGATGGGAATGACTTTATACCGCCAAGGTGATTAGCTATTTTTCTGAAAAGGTTTCCCGGCCATCATTACCAATTTATTTCCTTCGGTTCCCTTGAGTCACAAGAACTCATTAATCGTCCGTAGACATAAGGAAATGTGTTGGAATTGTTCTCAGTTATCCTAATATGATTCATATACTAAATTTGAAAATTAACTTTTTTGTTTTTCCATTTGTTTGAGGGCATATCGTATCACGTCGAGACGATAAGCGTTAAGGACATCAATTTGAAAATAAACAAAAATATAGGCTAAGATCGATTTGGATAATTTCTCCTGAGCACTTTGTTAGATAGAAATAATTGATTTTTTTGAAAACATTCGTATTTTGCGTACAGATGGCGGGACAGTTTACACTCGGAATTAAGATTTCAGTTCATTCACTTCAATGAGTATGTGCAATTAAACTGTTCAATCCTACGTCTAGCTATTGTATCATTTGCAAGCAGATATAATTATGAATTAAGCTTAGCAGACGCTTCTCGTACATTGTTAAAGAGCTGCTGGGAAATTTCTATAGCCTCGGTTTATTTCTTTAAAAAGTTATATTTAAAATTTTTGTTTCCGGGCATCTGTGTATACAAAATTGAAATGGTCAGGAATTATATTTCTTTAGGGTTTAACTTTCAAATAAAAATTGCAAGACTGCGAATTTTGTGCGTAAAACTGTGCTGCGTTAATACTTAAAAAAGTATCTTCTGGGTGTGGCGCTTAAATCCGGACAAATGAGCGTTTCCTCGAATGAGATTTCCTCGATTGGTCAGCGAAACCTTCCTCAGACTTCTCCGAAGCATTATCCTTAGCCAAAATGTCGTAAACAGTTGATCTGGGGTACCAGAAAAATCAAACTATTTTGAAATCTAACGCCCAGCGTTAACACTATCGATTTATAGCGGCTCTTCGATTGTACTCTTCACTTGTACGTAACATCTCGACCATTTTGAGGTTATGACTGTTTACTAGATGCCTATAGCTTTCAAGAACGTCTATCACAACCTCCAGTGGAACTACGATATGGCGGGAAATTCAAATTGAAATTCGTCCGGATTTAAGCACCGCCCCCTACATATTATTATATATTGCCATAGCGATCAATTAACATTCATTAAGGTTTTTTAGCGTAGAAGAATAACAGAATTACCTATATCAATAAAAGCAATCATATTATTAAGATTAATTTATATTTTTACGCACACAATATGACCACCGCGTACACAAAAAGCCATATAATGAGAATTACATCGTTGCCTAGCAGTGTGGAGAAATTGGTCAGGCAAAGTCTGACATAGCCACTAGTAAGATATAATTCGGAAACGTATACCCTCTCGCAATCCGCGTGACCCCTTTTGGGACCACCCATCCTCACCTTCACACCGAGCTGTGAGATTTTTCGGGAACTTCTTGAGAAACCATAGGCGACCATAATGACTGGGAAAGTAACCGACACCCCTTTTAATACCCTGTTAATGTACGAAATTCACACGAGTCACATGGCTTGGGGGTAGGAAGTTTTTTTTGGAGTGTGAGTTTTGGGGTGAGATATTCATTGTGTGAGAACCATCCTCAACCCTTCAAAACATCCCTTTTGAGATCCTTAATGTGGTGGGTTTTTTTTAAAAGATGTTTCTTGAAATGAGAATTTTTTAAGGTGAAAGCGGTGGGTTTTTTTATTTCTTAAGGATACTTGAGAAAAGAATTTTCGTCTGCCGCTAAATATACGTGGAGATACTGCCTCGTTAAGGGGATGTAATCTTTTCGGCGATATCATCATCTTCTCCTTCGCCCCCGGAAAGCGAGACCATTCCCCCCCCCTCCCTCTCTCCGCTAATCTTTTTAAGCGCTCCGGGTGTTCCCTGGAGGTGTACGCCTACGCTCCAGTGCTGGAACGTGAGTGGGGGACCGCGTAAATGAAGACATTCTGGAATTTTCCGACGCCTTTTCTCATTCCTTTTCTTCGTGAGTGCCCTCGGGCGGACCAGCTGCGTGGTGGGCGTATGAAATATGCGTAAGCCACTTCGGGCGTGTGTACGTCCCAGGGAGTAATTCATTGGGAACAAAGGTATTTTAATTCGTGATCATTACTCTTAGACCACTCCTGTTGCAATTCCGTACTTAATACATACTGAATACGACCTCAAAAAGCTGGGAGGCTTTCACAGGCTCTGCTTAAAGAGAGTGCGCAATCACTGCTAATTGCGGCAAATATTTCCCTCAATGCAAGCCACCAGAATGATGTTTGGCAGGGGGTGCACCAACTCCATCCATGCAGAGTATGTGAAGAGTTGAGATCGCGTACAGTGCATGGAAGACTGTAATTACACTAAAAAGGATGTGTACTGATGTTATCATTGCACAAGTTCTTAGCTTACCCTTTAAGGTTGGTTTTGGATGGACACAAATTGTAATCTCCTTCATTTCCTAGCCTCACCTGACAAGAGCCGAACCGGCATCCTATTCTACAACAAGCCCCTCTTCAGCTCTGTGTACTTCCTTCTCCCCTTCATCCCATCCAACATCACTATCCTGTTCCTTCCCTTTCCTCGTTTGCCTAACATTCTCCCCTCTATTAGTCTTCAACATCCCACTTCCGGCCAATACCCCTTCATCCAGTTTCCCTACCTCCGTAGGATTTCTCCCAAAAAACCCCGCTCTTCGCCCACCATACCTAATAATTCCTCATTTGTTTTCCTTTCGGTCCATTTCACCTTCTCCATCCTTCTCCACACCCACATCTCTCAAAACTCTCCAGTCTTTGCCAATCATCCTGCTTCAGTGGTCATGTTTCCGCGCCGAACATAACGTAGGCAGGAAAGACAGGCAGAAGGGTTTTAACTAAGAGTTTGCGATACGCTTTTGAGTTATTCGCCGGTCAAATTGAATCAAAGCTCCGACGAGTTTGCGATGTTTATCGTCCGTGACAGTGATCGGACGTCCGCTGCGTGTCATCAACAATTATGGCCATTCCAGGCTCGCAACCACGAAATTGTAGTACCTATCGATTTATAGTAGATCTATCAACAGCATCGTAGCCATAAACAGCATTTAAATGACGATGTCTATCAGTAGGAGTCACTTTTTAAGCAGTTAAAAATTCGATAACAGCACGCTGTTTAACTCGCGTTGGCATAGAACTGGAGCACGTCTCCATACATCCGCTTCTCAAAATACATACACTGGATGAATATAACGACCTCAAACCTACGCATGCGTGTTTAGGGGGAATGTTACTTCTACATTCCTCCGGGAGTGCTTCTGAAGGTCATTTTGTTTGTGGTCTACAAGCATGTGCGCGTTAGTTTTCAGCCTTACCTTGTAGCAGTGGCATGTTGAAGATTGTGAAAGAGGGGATAAAGGTTGGGAAAGCGATGAAAGGGATTTTATATAGGATAGGTGAATTTTGGGCGGAGTGAAGTGAGGAAAGAAGTATGCGGGAATAGGATCTTATTGTAATGGCCGATTTCAGGTTCGATGTTTTGCTAGGAGAGGCAGGTAGACAGGCAGATTAAGCTGTGGTTTAGTATCATTTTGAGAGCAAGGGAGCTAGGTTGATATGGAAGACGTAAGTGTATGGTATTTATTGAACAGTAACAAACTAGTGTTTGTTCTAGTGTTGGCAGTTAAGGATAGTACTATTGTCTTCCAAAGATACTTCTCTTTGACAAAAATCATTCGGATTCCAACAAACGGCATCAATCAATTTCTGCTGTATTCCTATGCTCAATCTTACTGGAATGTTGGTGGATGTGTTATTGAAAGCACACAACAATATGGAAAACCACGAAAAACTTCCAAGTTGCACGGTGAGAGAGTCATTTAAGAATAAAGCGGAATTCAATATGAATTTAGAAACTTAGTATAATTTAAACTGAAATAATATCACCATCTGTCTTTATATGTAAACTGAATATTTTACGTTTATTCCTCGGGTTCTATGGTGTTCGTTGTAGATTCGGATGAAAGATTTGGCACTGACTTACCGGAAATTAAAGGCGGGCCCGGGGAAAATGAGCTCAATTTATTTCCATGGAGTCCCCAGGACTACGGCAGGAAATTTGGGTCCATGCAGTCATCCTACTTCCTGCTGCTCCAGCGAAGAATTTTCATCAATACATCTCCCACCATTAGACATCACCGGACTTCACCGAACATTGCCGAATGGAGTTCTCATTTTTTCCCCGCGTTCCTCGATTAATATTTCATTGCTGCGCAAATAATCAGAAGCTTTTGGGACGAATGAAGTCGTTTTATACATTGTCAGTTTAGTTTGAAAAGGACGTGGTTGCGCGAAATGGCGTCTTGATTCTTTTTTTTTGATTCCTCGCGTTCAAATTTTAGTCCAAATATATTCTATAACTAAATAATCACAAGGTCACTATGTTTTGTTCCGTATCGGCATAATATCCCCAATCCAGAGCATAATTTTGCCTCTCGGGCACCCTCCGTTTCACTCGAGCTGTGGGCTTTTGGGTACATATATATGTACATATATATATATTTACATATTTTCTACATATATACTCCCGTTATATATATATATGTATGTATATATATATGTATATGTGTATATATATATGTATATATATATATATATATATATATATATATATATATATATATATATATATATATATATAATGGGCTGACACAACATAACACAAATAGAAAAGAATAGACACATATAAAAGAACACTTACACGGTAAATTGTTCGAGCTTTCGGCCCTCTCAGGGGCCTTCTTCAAGAGAGACTGAGACTGAGTCTCTCTTGAAGAAGGCCCCTGAGAGGGCCGAAAGCTCGAACAATTTACCGTGTAAGTGTTCTTTTATATGTGTCTATTCTTTTCTATTTGTGTTATATTGTGTCAGCCCATTATTGTGCCGCTCGTATGAGTTTTTCCGGACAATCGTTATATATATATATATATATATATATATATATATATATATATATATATATATATATATATAACACATGTGAAAGTTTCACAGATATGAGTAATAATGTATATATTATTCTCTGAATAGTGCCCTTAAAATAGTAAAAGTTAAGTACGTAGATTTAGAGTACACGTCCATTGCTCAACAGTGTTCAACACGGTCATAGGTCATCGATATTTTTGGGCGGTGCACACTAAAATTTTATACGTTGTACAAACGTAATATTACGCCATAATTAAGATAAGCAATCAACTGAATTATCGCGAAAGTTATTAGTTATTTATCACAAAATCAGTTATATAAAGAAATAAAATGGTTAAACCAGCCATGTACAAAAAGAATACTCTGAAACTGTAGATCAACTTTTAAATGGTGTCTATCGCTTGTCTTATTTTTAAATTTTTTTGAAAACTTTCGCAATAATTACTCTTACATTCTCGACTCCCTGCCATCGTAAAAGTAAATTCAAGGATTGAATTAAATAAATCTTAAATGATTTGTCGAAGATCCTGACTCCGACCATCGAACAATGGGCGTGAGTCATGTGACCTTTGTATGTTTTCAACAATCACGTTTGTGTCTCTTCTGGTGACGTCATGCGCAGTTGACTTTTCTCATCTCTATGAAAGTGCCGTATAACATTCATCGAAGTGAAAAGGAATGGCCTGTGTCCTGATTTCTTTTTGTAGACATGAATAGAACAGGAATAACCTATGGAGTTTAAAAATGTTTGATTCCCCGGCGATGTACTTGTATTCTCGTTGCTTCGCGCGGTTCTTTGATGCCATAAGGTGTGTGCATATATCAAGGTATGTGATTTCAACATGAAACCGCGTCTGCCTGCCTGAGCAGACATTTTTTTGCCACTGAAGCTCGTCTCATTGCCCTGGATTTCACCCTGGATGTGACCCGCTATTTCGATTTCGCAGCTATAAGAGGAGAAATCGCAAATTCTTACTGACTCCCGGTCGGGGGCAATCAGACTCTCGATTTGTTTGGAATTAGGTAATGTGGTGGTTAGATCTGTGCATTAAGGGGCGAAGTTATGAACGAAAAGTAACGCTTACCGCTCGTCAGTATTTTCGATCGTTATACTTCTTCCGACTTCCATTAGAGAATTCTACGAATTTGCAGACCGCGAAACGCAAGGTAAACGTGGACCAATGGTGTCTTAAAAGGGGAAGTGGGGAATAATTAGAAGGAGAAAGTTTTTGAAAAGCCGAAGCCCTCAGAAGAATTCGCTACGCATTCCTTGGAATGTGGATTCAACTCCATCTCGAAAAACCTGAATGTGGGACCTAAAACTGCGTCCCGTGTTGACGTATTCCGTGGCTTGGATTTATGTGAAACGGAAATTGAAAGTATTTAAATACTGGGAGAAAGACTTGGGTATATGCATTTAAAAATAAAGTTCATCCAGCTTATAAACTAAAAATCCATTTTAATATTTCTTTTGTTTATATTTTTCATCTGTTATATATTTCCCATGGAGACCGTTATTGTTGACATTGTTGCGAACAGAAGGTTGAGCGAACGTTTTTGGTGTGTTTATGAGAACTGAAAAGGAGAAATAATATAATTTGGTGTTAGAAAGTGCAATGAGAAGTTATTCCTAATCAGTATGCTGCGTCAAAGTCATCCCTCGTTCGAATATTTTTGGTATGTTTTAAGTGTTTATTGCGAATTTTAGTTCGATAAGCGTTTCAATGTAATCTTTCTTCCAATCACGAATGAAAAGCAAACGAAGAATATTTATTGATGGTGGGGGAGGGGAAAACTTCAGAGGAGGCTGGAAAAATGGGTGGAGGGCATGTTGAGGGGTGATTTAATGTTGATGTGTGTGACATAAAGGGCAGATCGTTAAGAAAAGTATTGACAGGTTTGATACAGTGAATGGAGAGGCACGAAGTATGTGGATTTGAAGAATGGCTTCCCATAATTCAGGTTTTGGAGTGTTTATATATGTACTTATGCGACTTAGAAATGTATACATGCTTAGGCGTTGCATTAACAAAAGCCTACTACGATTGGCTGGTTACTCCAAGTGAATAACAAAATATTTTCGCTTCTCAAGGTACTGTCCTCAAAATATTACTTAATTTTTTTTAGTTTTCCTATAGCAACAATGGTTATTCTTATAACTCAGTTTAATGAATATGGAATTCCTGTCCACCTGAATCCTTCGGTGTGCTGATCGAAATGTATCCTTTGAATATGTCTTTGGTTCTTGCTTTAAATTCGTAAGTGAGTAAAATTGGCGGACACCTACTTGTGGGCGGAGTGGTGGTGTAGTAGGGCTCGCAACTGTAGACCGAAGGGTCCCGGGTTCTAGTCCCGGGCATGTAATTATATGCCCTTGGACACTCTCAGCCCATAATACGTGAGGTGTGATTTTCTGCACGCCCATTACCGGAACAAGAAAACTACTCGTGACTCGAGCCTCACGTTGAATATGTGAACTTTAAACGTCTTAAGATTTTATTCAAGGTGAATTCAAGCTTCACCAATCGAACTTTAGATTTATAATAATATTTTTTTAAATCCACCCTTAAGCTTGTCGGTGCTTATTTGTCGTCATATGTTGCCCGCAATTGCAGGTTCTAGATGCCTATTCGCCATTTTCTTCTGCCCATTGCCCACTTCTGGTCGACATATCTCCTTATTTGCGATAATTCATTTTCTTTCTCCTTCATAATCTCCTTTTTGGTACCTTTTAGGGCAAATCTCAACAGGCATCCAATTATCAGATGATCCTTTTTCTTTTCTGGACGTATATGGCGTTCGGTAGGTATCTTTCTTTACCGGCGCTAAAAACCTCCTCATTTTCGCACTTACTTTATCTGACCATTTGACCAAAAAAATTCCACCAAATCCGCATCTCAGAAATATTGATACTTTCCCTCTCCATTACGTAACCATCACTCTCATGTCCGTAAAAGTAAACACTCAAGACGAACAACTTTTCCTTTCACTTCTCTAATTCTTCGTGTTGATTTCTTCGGTTTTTCTCCTTTACCATGATCACCCCTTCTACCTTCCCTAGTCACCATTGGCATTGTTTTCTTTTTATCAATTTCAGAAATATCGTAAGATATTTTCTACTCTCTGAAAACAGTATTCTTACTTCAGTTACTTTAACCAGGACGTTCAAAATGTTGGGTACGAACGTACATGTAGAACTAAGTCTTGAATTAACATACAGGAAGTAACTTTCCTTTTGACTTTCAAATGTTGTGCACGCGGGAGCTCTTTTGTTTCGTGTTTCCGTCGACGTCATTGTCGATAGGAAAATAATGTAAATTCCGGCGCTGCAATCGGCGATCGCGTGAAACGCCCCTGCTTATCTATGATTGGCAGTTGGGTTACAAGAATCGGATATAAAATGTGCATCGTAATCATTTGAATACTGCAAATCGAGTCCTATTCGTGGATAATAACTCCATCTTTTAGACGAAACAATTGCATTTAATTATTTTTCCCCTGCTTATGCCTTGTCAGAATTTATTATTGAAACGGAACCCGCATTTGAGTTTGAATGGAAATTTGGAAATTCCTTGGGGAACATTCCGCAATGGAAAATGACCGCAATGTCCTTCGTTTTGATAATTGCCAGCGTGAGTCGAATGCCGAGAGGAATCACTTCTTCCCACGCCCGCCATAACGTTTTCCTCTCGCCCCCCGTGTGATTTTACGATTGGTTTTATTTCCGTCGGGACCGCACGCCACTTCGATCGACAGGTTTGATCCGCCATTAAAGACGTTGGCCTCCGTGCGGCCGACATTCGTGAAAAGTTTTCGGACGTCTTTTCGCATTCATTTGTTTGCCTTTGGAAGCAATCTGCAAACCTGCAAAGGCTGTGCTCATGTATTTTTTTTGTGTGGGTCACCGTGGATATACCGAAAAGATTTCCTTCGAAGCTTTCGAAGTATGATTTTAGGATGGAGAGAGATGTTTGCCTCCATTTTTTTAGATAAATATCAAAGAAATTTGTCAATAAGTGTCATTCCGTGGGTTGGCACTGACGTCAAATGCATCAAGGTCCGCAAACGGCGTTTAAATTATCCACTTCAGGGAAAAAGGACGTGTTTGGGAAAGGGAGTTCAGTGTGTGGGGAGGGATGGAGGGTGATTCCTTAAGTATTCATTCGGGAGATAAAAAGAACATCATTCACTATCAATGCACCGTCTCACTCCATTTTTTTTCTAGTTGCGTGCTTCTGTGCCATTTGAAAAAAAATCGATACTTGATCCAGTTATGTCACCCTAGCGTCCATCTTAGATTTCGAAATAACCTGCTTGGAGTGATGGTGGATCTTTATCTTTAGCGATTCTAACGAAGTTTGGAAGTGTCCTCTTGGATTCACCAGGTTTTTTAAAATGGCCACCTTCTGTTTAGGCCTAAAGATACTATCCAAAAAGGTTTTCGGGGGCAAAACAGCTGTATAGACACACACACACACCCGACATACACATAAGCATATATAATATGTGTATGTATGTATATATACATACATACATATATATGATATATTTTCCTATATATACATATATGTATTTGTATATATACATACATATATATGTATATATATATATATATTTATGTATGTATATTTGTATATATATATATATATATATATATATGTATATAGGGAAAAGGTTTTCTTTTTAGTAGTAAGCCTCATGTCTCAATAGAATGCTGTTGAAGTTACTGCTATATCCATCTTCATTTTCTTATTCGATTGAAGCAACATACCTTTTCTTATTTAGAAAAATGAAAAAAATGAGTTCCGTTCGGTGATCTAACCCTTCTCTTTGTCTTAGGCTTAGCACCAAAAAGGAGATCAGAGGCGAGTTGGATGAAGTTCTTGGCGCCTATACTCCTGTGTTTTTGACCCTTTACAAGTGGTTTGACCCTTTACATGGGTTTTAACGTGGCCGCACATCCGCAAAGTTTGAAAATCTTTCGCACCCACTTATGTGTATACTCTCGTTACATAAACACTCTCTCCGTTTACTTTGTGTACATCAAATTAGAATTTGTTCAATTGAACTAACGGCATAATCATCATTATGTCTCCGATTGACGATGTACCTGGTATTTCAGAAAGGTAATTCTTAAAATACGATCGCATTGATTATGCATTATGAAACTTTACTTATCTTCGGCAAGGAAGTTTTATGTTTTGGGAAAGAAAATAATATTCGCTACGGGCAAAAAATCATTTGTCAAATAATATTGCTAATGAATAGGTGTTGGAATTTAGGATTCAAACATATCCCTTTTGCCTAAGCCAATTATAAAGAAATGCGCAGTGGTTCTTGGGCAGCTTGAGGTCAAAATATCGCGTTGGGTGAAGGAGAGGGAAGATGTAACCAGCTCGGTCACGTGACATCCGTATGTTCCGCGCCACGGTTCTGAAAGTACCTACGCACGAAAATTATTTACGCCACAATTACCGATTATTATTATTAAATAAATATTTAAATAAAAAGATCAATTATTGTCCAGGCTGTATAGACATGCCACCATAATAGGAAACTATTTTTATCATAAATATAAGGAATTAAGATCAAGGGATATTATTAAGTATACATGTGTAACAAAAACATTCATAAGAATCAAGATGGAAGAAAAGTGGAGGTTACTGTACCTATAATTTTTGATGAAATACCTAAGAGTTTGAGAATATTACATTAGGTTAATTATGTGAAAGGGAGAATAAAAGACTTGCTATATACACAGAATGGATTAGGGATTGGAACAAAAAATGACGCTGAATTGTATGTAGCTTTATATATGCAATACTTTAAGGTATAATTTTTGTTGTAGTGTCACCTGCTATTAAGCCAGAACTGACTGGCATACCAGAACCAGAATTAGTATTGCATTTATGAATTTTTTAATTTATGCTAATCTTGTATATTATGAAGATCATACCGCTATGGTATATTTTAAAGATTGTCAGTTATTGTATGTTGTATTGATCGTCTGTAATTCCTTTGTGTATCATATATGATGAAGATTATACTACAATTGTAAATAATGACAAAAAAAATAGCGCCGTGCAAGTTACCATTAGGGTGTATGGGAGGGAGTTATCACCCACCAGAAACTATTTTTATGACAAATATAAGGAATTAACACCAAGGGATATTATTAAGTATAAATGTATAACAAAAACATTCATTCGAATCAAGGTAGCAGCTTACTTTTGACCCAAAGTACTTTCCCTTATCAGGCGATATACGTATGTATCGTCGCGAAAAACGACGATACATGCATCATAACAGCAGGTGTTTCAAAATCAAAGTGGAATATATTAATTTTGAATTTTATCACCGCTAAAAATAAAACATATAAGGGAAAATTGCATCCCTCCCCTCCCTCTTTGGATCCACCGATGAGACTTATCATTTCCTGCTTTTGCGTATGTGTGAATTAGGGAGAAAAGATTGCAGTAATTATTTGTCTTCTCTACCTCCGTATTTTCATATCGAGAGTCGAAGACATGTAAGCGCAGCGTGATTCCGTTAAATTTGCGTGGAATCTTTTACAGTCTTCGGAATACAGAAGGACTCATTGAGTATGTGGGAATATTGATCGTGACGGTAGCGTATCCTCAAAAGACTGCAGCGGAAAGCGTCTTCCTTCACTTTTGTCCGGAATATCCACGAGCGCATCTTGCTGGCGTTTGCGCGAACGACGGATTATGTCGACTTCATGTTTTTATATTGTTGCGTACACTTGAAAACTGTGTCGCAACAGTGGGGCCATGAACACCGCGAACAAGTGATAGTTTTTCGGCATGAATTGCATGTATTTAGGCAGCACCGGCGTAGTTAGTACAGTGTTGCAACATTTAGTTCCATGCATACTATAATACATGATTCACCCGATGGTTGAATTTGAAAAGTGATTTCATTTAACTCGGAGTTGTGATGATGTGTGGGCGAAATGTGATGAAAGAATATTATTAAATCTAGTCTAAAGGGTTCGGGTTGGTTTTGTTGGACCCTGGCAGAACACGCTAATAATCTTCTATACCACAACCAACCGATATTCTCAAAATCCCTACTATATTTTCCAATAACTCTTTCTTAACCGTATGTAACGTTATAACTTTCTTTGGCCCTGCTTAATTTCTTCCTCCCTTCCAAAATGCCTCTCTTCTTTTCCTTCTCCCTCTGTTTCTCTTTCTCGAATTTCCTCCCTTCTCATCACCGTCTCCAGCATCCCATTGCCTCTCAGTATCTCATGTATCCACTTGCCATGTCTCCTCCCAGCACCTCCCAACAGCAGCTGTCTCTCTCACCCCTTAAGCCACGCCTGGCACTTCCTTGTTTGTTTTCCTTTCTCTCCATATCACTTTTTCTATCCTTCTCCACGCACTTCCCTCGAAACTCTCTAATCTGTGCTTATTCTATTGCCTAAATGACCAAGTTTCCGAGATCTTCAAAATTACACTTCATATCGAAGTCTTCACTGGTATTATATTAACATTTACTTTGCTTACGGCACACTTATTCAACTCCCGCCTCTTTTTAAAAGCTCTCTCATACCTAAATGAAGTTCTTTCTTTAATACCTTTACTGCTTTACCCTCCTAATTCTAAAATACCTCATGAATATGTAAACTGTTCTACCTGTTCCGGTCAATCAGCTATAATTTTAATTTCAGCCTTCCTATTTTTTCGCCTCATTACCCTCGTGTTCTCTTGATCAATTCTCATGCTATGCTTAGCACACGCTCCTATTAATAGTAGAAGGTATTCCATCATAAATGAAAGAATGCCAGCGAAAATTGTCTGTCTATTCACGTAACGGTTTCATCAATGATCGACGTTTATTTAAATTGCTATTGCGTTCTATTATATAGCTTTAATCAACCATATTTTTTACGGCTTATATGTCAGGGATTGCATTCCCGACTGAAATTGGTGGGTCATTTATAGTTTGGATGTTTATATATATATATCTATATTTTTTTACGTAATCTACCGGTAGGTTTTTGGATGGGCACAACTACCAAATAAATATTTTATTTCTCCCAAAAAAACGCAAAATCCAGCTATATATATATATATATATATATATATATATATATATATATATATATATATATATATATATATATATATATATATATATATATAATGGGCTGACACAATATAACACAAATAGAAAAGAATAGACACATTTAAAAGAACACTCACACGGTAAATTGTTCGAGCTTTCGGCCCTCTCAGAGGCCTTCTTCAAGAGAGTCTCTCTTCAAGAGAGTCTCTCTTCAAGAGAGTCTCTCTTGAAGAAGGCCTCTGAGAGGGCCGAAAGCTCGAACAATTTACCGTGTGAGTGTTCTTTTAAATGTGTCTATTCTTTTCTATTTGTGTTATATTGTGTCAGCCCATTATTGTGCCGCTCGTGTGAGTTTTTCCGTACAATCGTGGTATATATATATGTATATATATATATATATATATATATATATATATATATATATATATATATATATATATATATCCATCCACGTTTCCACGTATATAATATCCACGTTTGTGTACGTATTGATCAATATATATCCGTTCTGCGTTATTGGCGTTCGTCTAATTATCATCGACTCCAAACGCCACCTGGGTTTCCCATGGTCTTGTCACGTAGAAGGCCCCAGATGATCTCTCATTACATGCTACCTACACAGTTACCAATCTAAAGGTTGGCTTGATTGGTTGGGGTTGAGTTCGCCTTAGCTATTAGTCCAACGGCGTGTGCAATTCTCGCATTAACACCGTCAATCGTTTCCCAGGAAAATCTACGCAGTACCCAAAAAACAACACAGCTTGGGTAAAGCTGATGAAGGTACTCAAGGAGGCGTGGCCGGGGAATCGAACTCGTACTCTCCACTCAGCTGCCCAACGCTCTACCCACTAGACTGCCACGTCCCATAAGCGATTCTTTTTTTTACCAAATGAGGAAGGAGCAGGAATAGTATAGGAATGTTGGCTGGAATGGATGGAGGAAGGAATTTCGATGCCTTGTTTTTTATTTCAGAGTGTCACCTTATATCCTGGTAGGCGAGGCTTGGTAATGTGTCGGAATCTGTGTGCCCATTGATAACCCACCATAAACGGTAGGCTGCCATAATACGCGAAATTTCCGTGACAGAAGTGGAAAACAAAGCTTCAGATGTGATTAGTAGCATGAAGCAGGAAATAGAGGGGAGGGATGGGCATTCGCGGGTGTCCTCGCCTGGAGAGGGGCGACTTCTGGGCCCCATTCTTCGTTGGCGGTGGCGCCAGACCTCTGCAGCGATAGGTGGGGGGAGGGGGGGGGGGGCAGTGTCCGAATGGCCAAAGTCGGTGCATGACCAGAAAAACGCGAGAAAATCGAGGTTGGTGCGTAGCGAGGGCATGCTGAATTCAACCTATATATTTGAAGGAATAATGTAAATGAACCTATGCATCGATGGATCTATGGTCGATAGATACAGTCGATAGACAATTATAATATTTCATGTCGTATGAGATTAGTGATTTCAGCCCTCACTAATCAACCGCGTAAATATTTGAGAGGCTATATTTGGAGGATACAACTATTTAGTAGAGAAATACATACAACGTATATGTGGAGGAAATGATTAAAGAGGCATGGGAAGAACTGGAGGTAGGAATGAAAGTGGGCGGGGAATTAGTAAAATCAGTTAGGTTTGCTGATGACCAAGCTTTAGTTTGTCAGTCAGCCAAGGGGTTGCAAGCATTGCTGAGTGAATTGTAAATTCAGTGCGACAGGTATGGGATGAGAATAAATGTTAATAAAACAGAGGTTATGCGATTTTCTAGAAAGAAAAAGGCTAAGCTAAACATTAAAATAGGAGGGCAAAAACTAGAGCAGGTAGAGCAGTTTACGTATCTTGGTAGTGTTTTGGACCAACGCGGTCAAAGTAGTAAGGACGTAAGGAGAAGAATTGCGCTAGGCAAAGAGGCTTTCACAAGGAGGAGGGAGTTGATGAGAGGGACGTAGAGTAAAGATATTAAGAAAAGACTCGTAAAAACTTTGATGTGAAGCGTAGCTATGTACGGTGCGGATACGTGGTCATTGAAGCAGGAGGATAGACGTAGACTGGAGGCTTTTGAAATGTGGGTTTGGAGGAGAATGGAGAAGGTGAAATGGACAGAGAAGAAAACAAATGAGTAAGTACTTGGTATGGTGGGTTTGTTGGGAGTTGTTTGGGGGTTGGTCGAGTTGTTTGTTTGGGGAGTTTGGGGATTGTTTGGGGGAGTTGTTGGGAGTTGTTTGTTAGGACTTCCTCATTTGTTTTATAACACTTTATGTTTATCTATACTCTTATTATTATTGGTAGGTTTAAGTAATTAGCGTGCGCGGTGTCGTCAGGAGACGTTGCTTCAGGCAATCTAAGAAACGGATATTTGGCAGCGTCGTTCTATTACTCAGCATGTGGACCCTCTGAGTGACAATTTTTCTTGAGGATAGCGACCCCATCCGTTGCATCCTAGTTGGTCACTGTAAAGGTCCGTGCTTAGTTTTCCATCAGCCTTATAACTTGGGTTAGCCCCTTAGTGCCGAAGACATTGGAAAAAGATTGTAGGAACGGAGTTATTACTCAAGTGGGACGTTGTTGTCGTGTTTTATTCGTACGAGGAAATTTTTTATTTGGTTTACGATATTTTTTTTAAAGGTTCCTCTCTTGTTTTTGGTCGAGATGTTTTTTTTTAAGTGTCTTACGTGTGAGTGGTTGGGCGTTTTGCCTCGCGAGGAGCATTAATTTCAGGCAGTGTTTGCCGAAATACTCCTTTCTCCCCTGGGACATAAAACACTCCTTTTTAAGACTTGGTGCACCCGTCGCCTTTCTTTCTTTCTCCGTAAGACGACACGCCAAAAATTCTAGCGAATGGCACGGAATGCGTGCGAAAGGTATCATTAGCGGTAAGGGCAAGTGCATTAGGCGCCTGGCGGTTTTTTACGGCGGCGGAAAAATAAAATTAAAAAAATGAACAAAAAAAGATGCCATCCCAAAGTTCCGTGATCCCAGATGTTGAGCTTTAAGAAGTTGTAACTTCACCCGCGACTGTTGACTAGTGAGGCTTACGATGAGTAATAAAGTCTAGTGTCGCCTTTCAAACAACGCGAGGAATGAGAAAGAAGGACAGTTTTAGTAGAAGTGGAAAAAAACAACTGCTATCAACCAGAAGGGTGGGTTTGTAAGGTGGGTGAGGATGGAGTTCACCTAGTACTAATCCCTATACGGCGTGTGAAATGCACACATGAACAGGGTATTAAGGGCTGCCAGTTCCTTCCCCCTGTGCCGGCTATGCTACCCCAGAAAGACCTGGCACAAGAAAAACCACACATCTTGAGTGGAATTAAGGACGCCCACAGGTGCCCCCCGGAATCGAGCTCCGAGCCCTCCGGTCGGTAGCCCATCGCTCAATCCACTCTCTTACCACATCATTACCTAGAACCAACAAATGTGACAAGAATTACATTAATAGCACAAGGCAGCAATTACAACAATAGCACAATGCAAAATATTACAATAATGGCACAACGCAACACTGGCAACAATAGCAAATTGCAACAATGTCAGAAATAGTAGTAGTACACGTGACAGTGTAGGAGATTACGATTCAGCATATGAAATTATGCTAGATCAGTTGAACTTTTTTCACCCTATGGTGCAGGAATCGATGTCCTCGGAATAAAATGTTACTGTAAAGGCGAAAATGATGAATCATATAGATAAAAGAAAATTATCAACTTAAGGAAAAGCCAAAAACTTTGTTGAAATCACGAATGCCGCCAGAAGTTACGAAGAAATGAAGAAAGAAATAATAAATGGCAAACAAAAGGAATTTCTCTTGATTCTTAGGGAAGATAATATTGGTTGTAGACCTAGTCTCAGATACGTATTGCATCTTGGATTAAATTTAAAATAATGAAATAATAATATGCGTATTAGATAAAATATAAAAATCCCTGGGTGCTCATTCTATGATACCATCCAATCGATTATCCAAGAGGTGTTTATTTGATGAGCACTGGAACCCTGTGGGAAAGCGAGTCCAGGGAATGTAGCTGACCAGCTTAATTGCCCTGACTGTGTGAATTTTATTCGCCCGAAAGCGTTTCGTTCGGGATAAACTCCGCCCTCACCAATTGAAAACAACCTTGATGATTTATTTGTCGTGGGTGGCTGGATAAATCATGATTGGCGACATACAATGTTCCAAGGGTTATCATTCAATCAAGAAATGGATGTCTGCGGCTTCTTGTTGCTACGCTAAAAACACTGGAGAGGAGCAGAACGATTCCCAGTTCTTACTGTCTCGGACGGCCGACGTTACATCTACAATTTTTTTATCTCATAGCATGAACTACTGCTTCTTGGCTTCCATTTTTCAAGTGATTCTACCATAATTTAAAAACTGTTATGATTTTGTTATAGTTTATCCCATTCGTATCCATGGTATCAATGGCGACTGTTACGGTATTCCGGATAAACAAGATGGCTTGTGTCAGGAACGACGATTTCTGTAGACACTTTTTTCTCCGTCGTTTCTTCAAATTGAAGGGCTGTTCCGCCGTAGAACTTAGATTGAGAAATACCAGATTCTGGGTGTTTACTTTTGGAATAAAAACGTGCTCAGTCTTCTTTGGAACGTGGTGTGATATATCCGAATCTTCAAATTCATTGCTAAGTAAACATTTTTATCGGCCGCGTTCTCATTAGGTCACGTGATCCGTATCTGTTACGCAGTTAATAGGGCTCTCCCACACGTGCGTGTGGCCCCTTGATATTCTTTCCCATTGCTCCCGGGACGTTTTCATATCTGCTAGAGGCGATATAGCGCGGTGATGATGGAACTGGAGCGATTTATGTCCACGAAGCGACGGCGGTGGGGAGACCAGAACGTGGTTAGTAGGTGTTTGTCGGGTCCTCCTCCATTTGCCTTCCCGCGACAACAGGAGTCTAACTCTACAGTCAGTTGTCTCATGGATGTGTGTGCGGCTGAACCAAACCGCTGTCGGAAAGAGTGACGCTGTTTAAATCGCGGAACCTGACGTCCTCAAATACGCTTTCTGGTCCACCGTCCAGAAGGGGAATATCACCGGTGCTCATCTTGCACCATGTGGTTTGCCAGGGGGAGTTTCTCCTCCTTGTCCTCTTGCGGTGAGTTACGTTTCAGTGTAAAGGACTGGGGTTTCAAAACCTTATTTGGTCATTCATAGTTTATTTTATTAAGTAATCTACCGGTTAAAGGTAGGTTTTTGGATGGACACAACTATCAAATAAATATATTATCACTCCTAACAAAATACAAAATCCAGCATTCTACTCTACATCAGGTCCCTCTTCATCTCTGAGTACTTCCTTCCTCACTTCATCCCATTCAACATCCCTATCCTGTTCCTTCCCTTTCCTCGTTTGCCTAACATTCTCCCCTCTATTACAGTCTTCAACATCCCACTGCCGGTCAATACCCCCTTCATCCACTTTTCCTGCCTCCATAGGATTTCTCCCAACAATCCCCTCTCCTCCCGCACCATACTTAGCACTTCCTCGTTTGTTTTTCTTTTTAGTTTGTCCATTTCACCTTTTCCATTCTTCTCCATCCTTACATTTCTTGTACATTTCTGGAACATTTCAAAACCTTACAATTCATGCTCATCCTCCAATGACCATGTTTCCGCGCCGTACGAAAACACGCTCCATATTATAAAATATTAATATACATGTGTAATTATGTTCCAACTTTGGAAATTTTGGCATTGAAACATTTGGAAAGTCATTCTCATTCGGAAATGGACATTCAGCGGCATATTCTAATTGAGGCCTATCGAGCGAAAGATGGCATTGCTCTTTTTAATGCTGGTTGGATCGAATTAACTCATTCCTGGTGTCTAGGGACATATTACTAGGGCACGTCTCCGTACTTCCGCTTCTCAAAATACACTTGATGAATGTAACGACCTCAAACCTGCGCATGTATGTTAAGGGGGAATGTTACTTCCACATGCCACCCGGAGTGCTTCTGAAGGTCATTTTGTTTGTGGTCTAACAACCATATGTGCGTTAGTTTTCAGTTTTTCCTCGTATTTCAGTTTTCTTTTCCTCGCGGGGCAAACGACAGAAATGTCTCGCGATACGTTTCGAGATAATTTTCGTTGAGGGACGTTCACATGGATACGTACCTCTTTTAGGTAGAATTTTTTAGAATACCCTCTGATATGTGGTTGCCATACTTACTTTTCAAAAAACATACGGTGTTGTTGGCAATGAGTTCAAGGAATAATTCCATCCTTCAGACCCCCGCCCATCGGTTGTTATAACATTGGTATTAGCATTTAACGTGATACAAGTGCATCTTCGTGAACTGGCCCAGTGAACGTCCAACTTCATCACGTGAACGCATCCAGATCATGGGGAATCATGAAGATAAAACTGTTTCAACCCATCAAGAATAATACTTATCTTAATGCTGTCAAGTTCTTACCGTAGGCCGTATGATATGCTACTACCGATTCAATGGTGAATTTATGATAAAAAACCGTTGGATAACTGAAATTTGCTATTGCATATTCACGTGGAGAAAAAGAAGAGATTGATATTGATTTTATCTTTGAAGAAATGTTTCCTCGATAAAAATATACCTGCAGAGGTAACCTGCTTGGACATATTTATGGGGTCGCGCTATACGAGTCTCCCATGCTTAATCCAATCACCCCTCTGAACTGAAAATCTGGAAAACCTTCCATGCCTATTGACCGTTTCTTGCCAATGGAAGTGTCCTCATACTACTTTCTTGGTTTAACTCAAGGTAAACTGTCGCGAGTGGGAAGTTACCTCCTGAAAAGTATCGCAATCTTTGTAAGGATAAACATATATTGTAAAACGAAACTTAATTATATTTTGCAGTCACCATTGTTGATAGCTTTGAACTGCAAGGAACTGTCTCCTTCGATTATGATCTTCAGTAAACTTGCCTCAATCGTCCTTGTCCCGCAGGTAGAGTTCCATGTGGAAGTTTATCTCTTCCTTGGTCGAATGTATTACATATGTACTCTTAACCGTTGGTTATTGTAAGAGTTAGTTAGTTCAAGAGATCGATCTGAGAACCCAAGTATTAAAACTCACCCAATCGTTCCTGTGTTCCTTTTTTCATAGTCTTTATTTATTGAAGGCTTTCCAGATGTGAGCGGGGGCGAACGAAGATTTGGGAAAAATAATCTGACCGGAGAGGAAGACGAACACCAAGGTTCTTGAATATGATTGGCGAAGAGAGGAAGTTGGTTGATTGGGGAAATTCGAAAAAGATTGATAAAATGAGTGTAGGACTTGCTGATAGATAGCGGGATGTTGAAGGCCGTAGTACATAGAAAGGCAGTGAAGAATACGTGTGTGAAAATGTCGAATGTGAAGAATATAGGAAAGGAGAGGGTAGTCTTTTTTCTGGACAGCATGAATGCATGTAGACAGATACTACTACGGTGAAATGAAACATGTAATAATGCAAGAAAAGCAAGAGGAAGTTCTTGCGATACGCAGAAGAAAATAGTTGTCAGATACCGTGCACAAACCTATCTTTATATGGGTAGCATACCTTGAATTAATTTTAAGGTTATTTTCCATGCTCCCCCCGCCTGCAAATCTTCACTGCAATCTTACCCATTTTTATCATGCTGCCTGTCTTTTTCACTTCCTTCTCCAAGCCGGCTGGTGTGAGGGAGTATCGTAAACTTTTAATTATTACTTGAAAATAATCGAGACAGAATCTTAATTCTTATTTGCTTTACTTTTATGACTTCTTCTCTAAATATCCACACAATCCAGAGTTATACATTTCTCCATAGTGTCTCTTGACCTTTCGAAAGCCATCATAATAGTAGAGTTCAGCAAATTGTAAAACAATTTGTTCCATCCCTTGAAGTACGTCATTTTTGTTGTCAAATCTTCGACCCAGCAACGGTTTTTTGAGTTCTGGAATAAGGAAGAGTCAATTGGGGCGACGTGGGTTGGGAGGGGGGGAGAATAAGGCGGCTGTGACAAAATTTCTTTTGAATTCGCTTTGGTTGCCTGTCGCGCCGTGTTTGCTTCCGATAGGAGTCAATAGTCGTGTAAACCAGCTTGCTGACACCTTCGACATGTGCACTTCTTCGTGAATATTTTCCAAGCGCACTGCTCTAGATAATAAATTCATGATCTAGCATGGATCGGTCTATTCTTGCCTTGCTGCTCATTGGTCTATGACTTAGGATAAAATCCACTGCCCTTTCTCCACTGTGGCAGGGTCAGTGACAGTGATGGTCTTCCACATCTTGGATCGTATGTGATGGACATGTGACCAGTTTGAAATTTCTTTCCCCTTCTCACAACGGTGTCATATGACGGGTTATCATTTCCATAATCAGCCATCTTTTTATCGTGGATTTTCCGGGCACTGCAACCTTTCAAAATGAAGGAACTTAGTCAGCCTGCGGACATCTAGCGTCTTCTCCATACTGCTAGTTACTTAAAACTACGGCTTCCTGAAACAAAACAAATCAACATTAATAGAATAATTTACAATATTCTACATCTACATAATGCCTCGGAAGCCGCGGCAAGGGCGTGTGGCGGGGGGTGTTAGGTCACCACTCGTAATAAGGAACAAAACCACTTAAATTACTTAAAAAAACAACGATATCCCCACGTATCTTTTTCGGGTCTTCTCACTTCTCTACACACATTGCTATGTCATCCGCGAATCACAGCGCGGGACGTCAATCAGCTGCCTTTTCTTTAATGTAGCATCGTTTCCAATAATCAACCCTAGAACGTTAACGCTATTTTTTTCACCCTATTCCGGAAACGTGGGGTGGAAAACACACCAATTTAAAAAAATTCGCATTTCACACCCATTATGACTATGACAATCCTATGGGGGCTGATTTTTTTCGTTTTTTAATGTAAAATCACGTGACACAAAGATTCTTTTTCCAAAGTTTATCGGATGAGAGAAAAATGAGTAAGAAGGGCGTGAAACGTGAAAAATCAGCAAAATTACTTTTTTCCGTAAATTTACGATGTCTTAATCAATTTTCAACCGAATTGAGTGAATAAAACGGGATTGTAAAGGGGAGATATATTGCTTTTAAGACAATATGAGTTGTTTTCTCCTGTTCTGTAAAAAATATATTTATTTTAAGAAATCAAAGTGCGCAAATTGTAAGAAATCTAAAAATCGATATCTGCCGCGGAAATGGGTATAATTAGTAAGAATTTCGTTCAAATTCAAAAGAACCGGCTTTATTAGAAAGAAAAGAGCGCATACACCATCATTGTACAAGCAAATACATACTATATATCATCATTGCGAAAAGAACAGACATAGCGATTTGTTTTAAACAATTACCTTTTGAATGGATCAGCATTTTTGAGTATCATGTAACTTTGTGGAGGCGTTTATTTTCAAATGTTTCTGGAAGAATTTAACGGGGATATCTATTGGAATATGTCACGTGGATGTGTTTTTTTCTCAGAGCAAAAGATGATTCGTGTTGATCACCACCGGTACTGGCTGGGTAAGGATCTATACGAGAACGGGGCGAGAAACATTCAGCCCACCCGTCCAATTCCCAAACGATCCGTCAATTGTCAAATGGATTTCGTGCCCATTTTGTGGTGCGACGTCGCTGACAGGAATAAAGACTTGAACCGTGTGGTGGAGGTGAGATGAAAAACGCGTCTGAGAATTAGTCTTTGAGGTGGAGGGGAAGAAGGATGGAAAGATTACTATGGTAAAAGGGAACCTCTGAAATCTCACGTTAATTTCCTCTTCGGTCCAGCCTCATTTAACGGTGGAGAGACTAAAGCGTTCACTTCCATTAGTGCTTTAGTGTCGGCCGTTTTGAGCTCTTGATAAATCCGAGGGACCGACTGCTCGTTCTATTATCCTGGCTGACGGAACGGTCTCTTCTGTCTTCGTTTGCTTCGTGTTCGTTGCGATTTCAACGCTCCAAGTGGTTTTTTCGGGTAGGGACACGCCGAAGTGCGTGTCGCCTACTCCTCGCCTGCGTGGTTAAGAATAGGCACCCCCTTCCACCCCCACCGCCGCCTACCCCTATCTCACCCCCTCCCCCTATCTCACCCCCTCCCCCTATCTCCAAATCTTTAAGAAGGCGGACGTTCTACGCCCTATTCTATTTCTCAAGGAGTAAGTAACTCAATGGCTTGAAAGAGTTATGTGAACAAAACAAATTATGGTGTAAAGATGCTACTCTCATGATGATGACCATGAAAACGTAAAATATTTTGACAAGTGATTTTTCCACAACATATTCTAATGGTTAATTGGTTGCCACAATGTAATACAGGTACAAAGTATTATAGGAGGCTCACAATAATTTAATGATTAAGAGAAATACGAAAGGTTGAAGTAAATACGAGGGTACAATAAGTCCTTGGAAAAAAGTAGAGAAAAAAACATTTTTTGGGCAATTTTTTTTTATTTTTCAACATAATCTCCTTTCAACTCTATACATTTGTCTAAGCGTTTTTCCAATTTTTTTAAGCCGTCTAAAAAGTAGGATTTTGGAATCTCCTCAAAATAAGCATTTTTTTGATCGACTTCCTCGTTAGACGTAAACCTTCGTCCGCCAAGCCATTTCTTCAAGTCTGGAAATAAGAAATAGTCACTGGAGACCAAATTTGGTGAATAGGGTGGATGTTGTAATAATTGGAACTTTAATTCCATAATTTTTGGCCTTTGAAACTGCGTAGATGTGCACCCGTACATTGTCTTGATGAAAGAGAATCTTTTTCAGATGAAGATGCTTTTCCTCGATTTCTTTGCTCAGCTGTTCCAATAATGACGCATAATACTCTCCTGTTATCGTTGTTCCCTTTTTCAAGTAATCAGTGCAGATGACTCCACGAGCATCCCAAAAGACCGTGGTCATAACCTTACCGGCCGACTCTTCACTTCGTCTTCTTCGGAGCCCGTTCGCCTTCAAAAATCCACTGTTTTGACTCTTGCTTTGTCCCTGGAGTGTAGTGGTGTATCCATGTTTCATAAACAGTTATATATCGATTCATTAACTCATCAGGATGGCGACGGAAAAACGCCAAAACAACCTCATAGTCGACCACACGATTGCTTTTATACTCCGCTGTGAGTACCCATCTTGCCGTGATTTTTTCACGCCCAATTTTTCGTGCAAAATTGAAGCTACTGTACCTTGTGATAGGCCTATGGCATCTACTATTTCTTGCACTTTTGAGTCGTCGATCACTTGAAATCATATCGTGGATTTTGTGAATCATTTCGGGGGTAGACACTTCCACAGGGCGTCTGGATTTGCATTCATCTTTTGTGGATGTGCGATCACGTTTAAACTAATTCACCCAATTGTAAACAGTGGCAAACACCGGAGCAGACGTGCCATGAACTTCGTCCAATTCATCTTTGATTTCTTTCGGCGTCAACCCTTTCAAATACAAGTGTTTGATCACTGCTCGAAACTCATTTTTATCCATTTTTATGGACAAATTAAAGTTGTTTACTTCAATCGATGACAGCAATGAAGCTATACGACGGATACGGCTGAAACTTTAACAGCTGATTAGTTAGGAGTGTTAATTAATGAAAACAAATTATTTTCGATACTAGCAGTGCCATCTATTGGAATTTCTAAGGACTAATTGTATCCTTCTCGTAAATTGAAGGACATATGTTTAAATGAATATAAAATAATCTCGCCAGGACAGTTTCGAATACCGTTTAAAAAAGTAAAAAAACGGGTCTTAGACTCGATGCATGAAGTTTCTTCAGCTGAGAGAACCTGAACCTCTGTTGTATTTTGTCTTTGAATGTGTAGTACGTGAGTGGTGGCGGCAAGCGCAACGTGAATAAGTTCTCACATCCAGCCATCGGACCCGCGGAGACGAGTGAGGAAGTTGCATGTATATAAGTTAGATATGCATGAACTTGAAGTGCTCGCGAGAACTAACAGTAAAGCTTGATTTGTCTTTACACTTTAAGCAGCATTTGTTAAGTAAAAATAACTTATCCAAAATAGGCGTATTCACCGCTAAACAGTTATATCGTTTTAAGGAAAAGAGTTAAAATAACGAATTTACACACCGGTTCACCGCTTATTTTATGTAGGAAAAACATGTATTATTTATGAGGTAATTCGTAATTAATAATAACTTATTAATGAGGTAAATTCGCAAGATAAAATGACATCTTTAAATCTATGTATAGCTTCACAGCTATTCTCCCTCTGATTTTATTCGCATGATCTCTCCTACCGTAGTACGTTGGGGCCAATAACACATTGTAGACATCACTGCTAAAGAGACGTCCTACCAATTTATGCAAGAGATATAATCTGTATTATAACCTTTTCTCCGTGAGTGATTCCCAATTAGTTCCTCTAATAATTTTATTATGCTACTCAGTTTATCGTAACAACGTTTTACCCATACATACATCTGTTATCTATTTTGCACGCGATCCAATTCGGCAATCAATCCAACTTCCTGAAAATCCCTAACTGCACCAGTAGCACATTTTAAATGAGGCGTGACCAGCGAAATATATGATTTCTCTTTGACCATTTCATCACATTTCCCCCAATACTCTTAGTTCTTTTCAGGGCTTGGGTGGAGATGGAAACCCGGCGTAACCTTGGTACTCATAACATTCATAACGCAAAGGGGTCATATCCGAGGTGCGTGCGTGTCTCCTGCTCCTCGGTTTGCGTGGTTAAGAATAGGCGGCGTACCCCCCCCCCCCCCGCCGCAGTCTTTCTCTCCTTCCCCTCCCCTTTTCAACAGTTCATAAAGAAGGCGGACTCTAACCTCACTGCGCGAATGTGCCGACCGTATTCGTTCCATTCTCATGCATAAAATGTAAAACAGTGCTCGTACGAGTCATATTATTACGTCTTAATACGCATAAATGGCTATCACAATACTGATGGGGTAGATGACTACGATTTCTAATCAATGATCTTCATGATATGATATACACGCGTAAGTGTGTGACTTGACTTCGTCACCTCTCCTGGTAAACACATTGCGTTCGATTGAAAGAAATCGAAGTTATATAATCATGACTCTTTACTATTTGACATTGTCAATTCATATTTTAAATGACGAAGCGTTCTTTCCGCTTTCTTTTATTTTACATTGTCCCGCTTTACCTTGCCCTCTCTTTCAACGAGCGTCAACGTATCGCAAAATGTCGGCTCTTTCAAGTGCAATGCCTGAAAAAGCAACTCCGGCTGATAAATATATATGTATATTGGTCAAAGTCAAACGAGTAGCAGCAGTTCTTTTAGGGGAGGCGACCGACACCTGAGGTCATTTGTGCCATTAGGTATGGATACATCAGGTCCCTCTTCATCTCTGTGTACTTGGTTCCTCCCTTTATCCCGTCCAACATATATATATATATGTATTATATATATATAACATATATATATATGTGTGTTATATATATATATATAAATATATATATTATATATATATATATTTATTATATATATATATATATATATATATGTGTTATATATATATAAATATATATATTATATATATATATTTATTATATATATATATATATATATATATGTGTTATATATATATAAATATATATATTATATATATATATATATATATATATATATATATATATATATATATATATGTGTATGTGTATATGACCATAAACACAGTAATCAACCCGAAGGTTGGTTTAGTAGGTGATGGTAGAGATCATACAGTACTAACCCTATACGGCGTGTGAAAATTCACACATTAGGGTAGGGGGGCCAGTTCCTTTCCCTGTCCCGGTTATGGTTCCCCAGGAAGACCTGGTACCCGAAAATCACTTTAGCTTGGGTGGAGCTGCAGGTGCCCAGAGTGCCTCGCCCGGGAATCGAACCCGGGACCCTCTGGTCAGCAGTCCAACGCTCTACCCACTGAACTACCGCGACCCATATATATATATATATATATATATATATATATATATATATATATAATTTGATAATTATCTCTTTACGAGACCCCTTGGCGCCTTTCGTAAAGAGTAGGCTAATTCCGACGCCGGGTTTCTCTCCACCTTCATCCTTTTCTGTTTATCGCCTATGGCGCAAATGACCTCAGCTGTCGGTCGCCTCCCCTAATTACTACTACTACTACTCTTTACACACCTTGAATACATTTTCCAGTAGAGATAAATATTTTTTTGGGTACTAGTGGAGATAAGGGCCCATGTTAAAAGTGCAAAATTTATGGAAGAACTGTGGAAAATTTTGCACGGACAACCCAATTTCTATAATACTCGTCCTGGTCGACAAAACCTACTACGAGGTGTCCCAATGAAATGCACATTCAGAATGTTCGGAATACTAGACACCCCTGAGGCCAGATATCCCAATCATTTGCCTCCTCTCGATCCAATCAGTCAGTAAGTCGTCCCGTCACCCGCGGAAACCTGGCCTTCGGCTGTCGCTGCATACGGTGTGCTTGATCGCTTCCGTCGTTGCCAGGGTGACTCGTCGTTTGGCTGTCGAACAAACCTTATGTCGAGTTTAATTACGTGCATCTTAACTTGATCTCAATGAATCAGTGGTGGCTCGCGAGACGACGCAGCAGTCGGGCGTATATCGGGTCGGCGGCGACGAACATTCCTTGGCGACTCGACATGTTTTCCCTCTTGCTATTCTGCGAATCATTGTTTTGACGACGAGCGCGGAGTGATACTCTCTTGTCGAGGAACCGTTATGTCGGCGAATGTAGTCCGAACTCGCAGCGGTCTTTTGATATGTCTCCGCGAGTGTTTTCAAAAGGGGGCAAGTTTTTTATTTTAGTCCTTGAAATTAATTTTTATTATCACGATCGAGGCATCAAGAACAAGTTGTAACGTGAATTTCAACATCGATTATTCTTTCAATAAACATTTCACTATGAAGCCATCGAAAATGATTGATTGCCTTTTTACGAACTTCATTCGTGTCTTTTTTCTTTAAGCTGTGAATTTTCGCGAATTTTCCCCCAATTCGCCCTATTATTACTCTTATTTTAGATTTTAAAAGTTTTTAAACATTTCTTTTCTTTTTTTGCTGCGAATTACTGGCATTGAATTAAATGTCATCGTAATTTCCGAGTGGTTAAAGTGATGGTAACGAATCTCATAATAATCTACATCTACATGATACATACACACCGCAAGTCGCCGTAAGGGCGTCTGGCGGGAGGTGTTAGCCATGCATGCCCCATCATTACATTTCTACACTGGTATTGGTTTGAGAATGCACTCAAAACAAAGTCATTAACCATGAGAGAAGCTAATTAGATGCAAATATATTCAGCAACAGCTCAATATTCAAATTTTGTTGTAAAATTTTATTTAAAAAATGGGGCGTAAATGAACAATGCTATGAAAATGCGTGCATTTAAAATGTGTACATGATACAATACTACCAGTACTAATTATTCCCTTCGCGCCTGCGATCATATCTAGTTTAATCCCTGTAATCGTACGAGGAATAAACGAAGTTTTTAAATCCATCCTATCTACTCTCCATCTCCTTGCTTTTACCTACGTGATATGATCTACCATAGTACGTCAGTGCCTGTAATATGTCCTTAACGTCCTAGGTTAAGTGAACTGCCTCTGATTTACGCGTTAAATTTAACCTGCATTTACTTAAGAGTCAACTTGTGGCTCTCATCCTAATTTTTCCCAGTATTTAATTTGTTTTGATATAATATGATATGAGTTCTTAAGTTCTGAAGTCCCTCAATTTTTATTCACGAGAGTCTATATAAGGGTGCGATTGTGCTACGTGGGAACTCCTTATGAATATAAATCGTAGATGGCTCCACCGTGAAGTGGACAGTCTTCGTATTTTTTACAGCTTGAGTGAGATGCGTTTTCAATACTTGAAATTGACGCGTCTAATGTGCGTGGACGGCGCGGTATCATCCATTTTCTCCACTAGTTTCTTTTAATACCCATCGAAATTCATCTTTTCAATTGAATGAGACATGCGGTGATGTGAAAACGTACGTTCGTTGGTGTCACCGTTCAAAAAAAGGCCGAACATCGTGTGACAACTCTTACCGACCGCATACTGCATATGGAACACCGAAATGGAATGTTTGGACTCGATTAAATACTTAGGCGTTACCCTCTCTCCTGGGTGAAACATGTACGGGGAATAAGTGGACAAGCTAATATAATAATAAATTAGGATTTATTAGTAGAGTATCTGGTAAATGTGATGAAAAGGTCAAAGAGAAATGCTATCTTTCGCTGGTTAGGCCTCATTTACGAGGGAAGGCTGAAAAATAATGCACACATGCTTGTAGACCACAAACAGAATTACCTTCAGAAGCACCTTCGGTGGCTTGTAGAAGTAACATTCCCCCTCAACACACATGTGCAGGTTTGAGGTCGTTAAATTCATCCAGTGTGTTTTGAGAAGCGGAAGTATAGAGACGTGTTCTAGTGCTATGTCAACGCGTCTTCCTCGAATCCATGACTTGACAGCTGCCTTCACCTCATCATCCGAGGTGTAATGATTACCCTTGAGCTCTCTCTTGAGTTGAGGTAAAAAATAAAAATCGCAAGGCGCAAGATGGGGGGAGTAAGGAGGGTGTGGAATCGGTTCAAATTTCAGGTTTCACACAGCTTCTTTAGTTGCGCGCGAGGTGTGTGGACGAGCCGACATTATTGTCCAATAATGAGGCTGACACGTTCCTTGGATATTCCAATATGGTTTGCGATACGCTTTTGAGTGATTCGCCGCTCATTTTGAGTCAAATCTTCGAGGAGTTTGAGATGTTTATCGTCTGCGGTAGTAATCGGACGTCCGCTGCGTGTTTCATCAACAATTATGGTTTTTCCAGGCTCACATACACGAAATTTTACCACCCATCGATTTGCAGTAGACCTATCAACATCATCCTTACCATAAAACAGCCTTTAAACGATGATGAATCTCAGCAGGAGTCACTTTGTAAGTCACGCTGGTCAACTCGCGTTGACACAGCACTAGAACACGTCTCAATACTTCCGCTTCTCAAAATACACTGGATGAATGTAACGACCTCAAATCTACGCATGCGTGTTAAAAGGGAATGTTACTTCCACATGCCATCAGGAGTACCTCTGAAGGTCATTTTGTTTGGGGTCAACAAGCATGTGTGCATTAGTTTTCAGCCTAACCTATTAGGATATGCTGCAAATATTTTCTGGTGGGCCAGCACACCTCCCACTTCCACACCTCCATCCAACTTAGCAATAATGTCTTACAAAAGCAACATGGCAATTACAAATCTGAAGTGTTCAGATTATCATGGTATTTCGCCACTGTCATGCTGTCGGAATACTAGCATGTTTGATTCCATCCTCTTAAGCGGACACTTGTTGTTTTACCGTAGAAAATAGCCTTCGGGGAGGGTTGGTGAATAAATGGTTATTTCTAGTGTTTCGCCTGTGTACGTTTTTCTGCAGATGTTAATATTATTATATTTTTAACTTAATGTAATAAGCTACATTTTTGTGCGTGTGAATAACATTTTTTTCTAAGATTTTCAATCTTTTTCTAAAAAAATCCTCGTACAACACACTGGTATGAAAAAGATTGGAGAGAGGAATTAATTGGCAAGGTTGTTGCTGGCACGAAACATGAATTAGGAATGTTGCATTAGAATCCGTTAGCGGTCGGGGAGATAAATGGGAGAGAGACAATTGAGTGTTGGGAACGAGTTGAAATGGGGTTTCGCAACAAAATAATGATTGCGATGTTGTAAGGCTTCAATGTAGTCTAATGCATTCGGATGGAAAATAAAATGAGGATAATTTGTTTGAGTTGACGATTAGTGTCTTCTAGACAACGTAAACGGTATGAATGTGTATTACCTAATTGTTGAGGACAATTGTTAAGGCAACAATCCTTTGGCCCCTAACGATCATAGTTCGCTGTGTTAGCTGAAATCAATCTTTTCGGGTTCCCATCAAAATGGCCGACACACGCCTTAATTCTTTCATTAAATGAGAACTTAAAGAGAGCTCTGCGAAGATCACAGTTATGAGAGTTGATTTTTATTGCACCTTCTAATTATCTGGAGTATTCTCGGGATTATGGCGATAACCACGCGAAAACTATTGACAGTTCCCCTATGTGACAGCTTAAAATTAAGTAAATTTGGAAATCAATGATTCATAGCCAGAAAAATTGACAAGTAATGCTCCAGGCCTTTTAAAGTCCTGTTAGTAAACAATGGGCTCATAAAATCGTATTTACCTGGTATATTTTTGCTATTTGTATTAGCGAGGTGATCATTTTAAATTATATCACATTGTATTAGCAATTCTCTTTCCTCGTTACCGTAATGGCGATTGGTTTAGACCTGTTTCTTGATTAAATAATCTATATACAGTAGACCTATCAACAGTATCGTCACAATAAACAGCCTTTAAACGACGATGAATCTCAGTAGGAGTCACTTTGTAAGTCACGCTGTTCAACTCGCGTTGACATAGCACTAGAACACGTCTCCATAATTCCGCTTCTCAAAATACACTGGATGAATGTAACGAGCTCAAAACTGCGCATGCGTGTTGATGAGGAATGTTACTTCCACATGCCACCACGAGTGCTTCTGAAGGTCATTATATTTTATGGACTACAAGTACGTGTGCATTAGATTTGAGCCTACCCTTCTAGTAGATATTGACGGAGGTGGCTGATATTCTGACGTGACTTGAATCGTGAATACAGATTTGAATTGCTCCGTGCAATTTATCGATCTGGAAAATCGATTGCATTTGATATCAGACGCGGACGTCGTGGTAAGATACGCACGTCTCATGGATACGGCCTTGAGATAAAAACACCCCTCTGATTGAATATATGAGGGCTCTTCAGAAAATAGCGTGCGAAGTAATGTGGGGAGCCAACTCTTTGCTGTATTGACGCAAAGGGCAGTACGCCTCGAGCTGCAGTGTTTCGAAGGCCGCGCCGCTGGTCGTTTGTTTATAGTAGCGAGGCAATATGAACAATAGGAATGGAAATTCCGCCAAATGTAAAATCCGTTTAATGATAAGGTTTTTACTGGCAATATACTTCTGACTTTAAGCTGCTGACATTAATCGGGAAATTGGCGAAATTTAAAATATTTTATCGTTGAAATAATTATGGCTGTTTTATTCAACGTTGTCGTTGATACAACTGCCAAATAAATATTTTGTGACTCCTAAAAAACACAAAATCCAGTATCCTACTCTATATCAGGTCCCTATTCATCTCTGAGTACTTTCTTCCTCCCTTCATCCCGTCCAACATCCCTATCCTGTTCCTTCCCTTTCCTCTTTTGCCCAACATTCTCCCCTCTATCACAGTCTTCAACATCCCACTGCCGGTCAATACCCCGTTCATCCACTTTTCCTGCCTCCATAGGATTTCTCCCAACAAAACCCTCTCTTCGCCCACCATACCAAGTACTTCCTCGTTTGTTTTCTTCTCTGTCCATTTCACCTTCTCCAGTCTTCTACACACACACGTTATCTCGAAAACCTCCAATTTACTTCTATCCTCCTGCTTCGGTGACCACGTTTCCGCGCCGTGCAGAACTACACTCCAAATCAAATTTGTGACGAGTCTTTTCTTAATATCCTTACTCAACGTCCCTATCGTCAAATCCCTCCTCCTTGTGAAAGCCTCTTTTCCTAGCCCAATTCCTATCCTTACGTCCCTACTATATTAAACTTTATATGTATATAAACATATGTATAAATACATATGTTTATCTACGAGGGTCATCCGGAAAGTAGTACCCGTTCGTGCCGCATGAAGTGCTGACGACGCGAGTAGCCGCTGGACGAGGTCAGATAGCTTCAGTGGCTTGTCTGCCTTCTCTGAGCCAAGTTGCGTGACGCTAGCATTGCCTGTGTTGTTTCTGTGATTGTTTACAATGTTTAAAAAAATTGAGAACGCCGCCAGTTGTGAAGTGAGGGCAGTGATTAAATTCCTCAATGCAAGAAACGTTCGCCCATGTGATATTCATCGCCAATTAAAGGAGGTGTATGGAGACAATGTAATGGACGAGTCGTCTGTTCGGCGGTGGTGTCGCAACTTCAACATGGGGAGGGGGAACACACACGACGATGAGCGTTCGGGGAGACCGTCTGTCATTACAGACCAACTGGTGAGCTCAGTTGACGAATTCGTGAGGAACGATCGGCGCGTCACAATTGATGACATCTGTGAGCATTTTCCCAATGTTTCTCGAACAATTGTTCATGAAATTGTTAAACACCATCTGCATTATGCAAAAATTTGTGCAAGATGGGTCCCTCGCGTATCTCAATGAGCTGGCGGCGAAGGACTATGCAGCAGGAATACAGAAACTTGTCACACGTTATGACAAATGCCTTAATTTGCTTGGAGATTATGTTGAGAAGTAGTTTAAAGTATCCTCTTTCAAATAAAATTTTTTATGTTTGTTAATATTTACTTTTGTGTATTTATTTCACGAACGGGTACTACTTTCCGGATGACCCTCGTATATATATATATATGTATATATATATATATATTTATTTATTTATTTGTGTGTACTTGAGGTCGTCTCTTCCCTTTATGCTTTCTCATGAAGCTATTCATTAGTAGAGCCTTCAATTATCTGTTAGAAATTTCGAGGAACGTCATTTAAAACCCACGACGGAAATACACCGGAGTTCCTGACGGCCGACGAAGATTCCCTTTCTCTCTGCTCCAATGATTGACGACCAAAGTGCTCTTCCTTCTTGCTCCTCTCCTTCCAACCCGCCACCCTTCTATTGTTTCCCCCACAATGCCATTCGCCCGGCCTTGTGCCGGTTTGACCTGCCGACGAGGATTGCCGTCTCACCTGTGTTGTGGTTTCGCGGTCTGCCGTTGCCAAGATACGGGACCATACGGATTTTGTGGCGAGGTTATGTAATTTCTATGACAGATTCGTATTTTTCGAAATTATGATTTTCGTCTCTTGTTCATTTTTTTTTACATTAGTTGGACAGAAGGTCAAGGAATTGCATTTATAATTTAGAGCTTCGTTGTAAAAATGCAAGTGGTACGGGATGAAGGTTAGTCTCGACAAAACGCGGCTAATTAGGTTGTCGAGAAATCGGGAACCTTATAAGTTAAACATATAAGTATGAGGGTATAAATTAGGGTAGTTCATGTTGCATTTGGGCAGTATGTTCAGATACAAATTGTCTTTGCAATGGAGATATTTGGCGAAGAATTGGAAAAGCGAAAAAAGCATTAACAAAAAGTGGGGAACTTATCACAGATACACTGAGTTAAGACTTAAAGATGTAACTATGGACCGTAGCGCCGTTTTTTTAGATCTGAAACATGGTTTTTTTGGGGAAAGAGGATGACTGTGGAAATAGAAAGGAGAATATCGGGCAATAGTTCAAAATATTATTGAAAAATTAGCTTGTTTCACGTCAAACTACATCTTAATTATCAATGTTTGAGAAAGTATGGGTGTGAAAATATGCCATGGATGGTAATATCCTTGGAGACTCGACCCTAATCCCTTTTAATGCTTCAAGTACTACCACATGCACACAGGTGTGAAAATATTGATTCGGTAATTCCTCGAGCATCATCTGATTTAGTGCTTTGAGTGCGATTAATGATAATGATGTCGTAATTTCCCTGTGTGAAAATACGTTGCTGTTAAACGGTATATATTCGCTGCGATGCAACGAAGTGCCATCTAAAAAAAAGGTTGATTTTGGGCAACCAAAGTAATCTTTATTTTTGGCTGACTCAGCCGAGTAATAGTTATTACTGCTCTACGAATTATTTTGTGTCGGTTCATGGGCCTGACATCATGCACTTATTAAGAGGTGCTGTGGCGATTAAGTTACGCATCTGCATTTATAAGAATATTCAGGTTACCATATAACATCACTTTTTTGACCAAGCCTTGTCAATGACTTGGTCAGAAATAATAATACACTATACTACATCTACTTAATACCACGCAAGCCACCACAAGGGCGTGTGGCGGGGGGTGTTAGGGCACCACCCGTAATAAGTAAAAAAAAATTGCATGCATAAGCCACAAATTTATACAAACCATAAACAAAACATGGTATACATTCATGCTAGAACACGTACAACCCACATACATGCAAACACACCAACTAACATACACATGCACCTACAAATATACCTGATATCTTTGCAATGTTTAATTTTGTTCCGACTGGTAAATTATATTTGTTAATATTTCTAAAGTGACTTCGGTTTCTTACTCTTATGATTTCTGATTGTTCGAGGAAAAAATGAGTGTGTGTAGTGTGGGGCCATTTTAATTTCTTTAGTGTCATGGTTAAACTCGTTTATTCTGAACCTTTCTAAAAGTCTAAGTCTCGCTTGTTCTCTTCGCATTTCAAGTAACTTTCAGCCTAAATCCCCTAAGAGACCTGCCATACTCGTGTACTTATCATAACAATTTTTAATGAATCTGGCGGATTTTCTCTGGACTTTATCTAATTATTTTTGCCAAATGTTCTCCCAAGGATCCCAAATACTTGCGGCATACTCCAAATGAGGTCTTACTGGAGCAAAATAATACCTCTCTTTAACTTTCTCATTACATTTTTACTACCTATTTGTACGATGCTTATTTCAGTACTCAAATATGCATTGAATTCAAGGTACTTACAATCTTAGAGTTTAAAAAGCGGGAATCACATTCGATAAACGAGTTCGATTCTCATTACTGATAACAGAAGCACAATGTCCTATAATGCTCATTTTTTTATCCGTTTCTTGTATCCAACTGCCAATCACAGATGAGCCCGGACGTCGTTTAAAAGAGGCTGCCGATTTTTTCGCCGGAATCCGCATTATTTTTCAAACAACACTGGCGTCGACCGGAAAACAAAACGAAAGCGTTTTGCGCGTGCGCCAAAGTCGGAAGTCGAAGTTTGATATTGAATATTTCCTGCGATGATATGTTTTTTATCCTAACCAACAAAAATTTTTGCATTTAAATTTGCCTTTTTTTCTATTTTACATTTTTAACCTTCCGTCTACTGCAAAAACTTGCATGCTAAATTTACGTACATACATTCAAATTATAAGAAAAGTTCTAATATATGTAATTTTTGTTTGAGTTGATTACCTGGAATGCATTTACCTTTTCAAAAGGGCTTTTCTCTTTTTGGGCTTTCGTGGAAATTACCCGTGTTGAAAGCGCCAACTTAAAAGAAGGGCTCTGCGAAAAATCACTCTGGGAACCCAATTTTTTAACCATTCCAGTCGATAAAAGCGTACTTCAAAGACAGTATACTACCTATAATTAAATGTTAAGATTGCCTGCAGTAAGGTACCCTTAGGTCAGAGCGTTTTCGCTGGTTGAGTGAATAACAAACTTTTGATTTCTCCCGATCCACGATATTAATCCTGGCATGTCGAGTTTGGTTGCCGGCCTTGGTGAGAAAATGGCTGGTTTCCTTTCAAAAGCGAGGCGTGCCTAACGCAACTTTCACCTGCCACTCGCTATAGAGATCCGATCCTCTTTTTTTCCCTCCTGTTCTGTCGCCGATGGCGAAGAATACTTTAGTCTTCCTCGTTTGTGCCCGCCTCGCTGCGTGGAATCAAGGTTGCGCCAGGATTTCATGTCTGGAATTGTTGGCGGCTACTTTGAGACGGAATTAGAAGCCAAAAAGAATCTTTTTTTTTGCGCTGCTAATTCCATGTTGAATTCTCGGCTTTTTCTCATGCTCAACCCCTACGTATAAGTCACCTGGTACTAGGTGTAATGATACCATTAATTAAGGAAGGAAATTGATGCGACATGCATTGATAATTAATTGTTCCAAGGTTCTCTTAATTACGTGCTTTAAGTACCTTTGAACTCCTCCTCCTTTGTTTAAATAGGTAAAAATAAATTATTTGTGCTATTCAAATTCGTGATGATATTATATACCCCCTGCTATCCTGTTCTAAATGTCTATTACCTCTCGACCTCTTCCTCATTAACTTAACATTATCCCTTACTGACGAGTATATAGAAAATACCGCTCTTGAAACTCGTAGCTTATTTATCGACAGAAATATAACATTTGTTTTGTTACTATGGACGCGAATAATATATATTGTAAATAAATAAATAAAATTCTAATTAATTGCCACTAATACCATCAGTGGAAGGAAGAAATCGAAAATTTGGCAGAAATTGCATGCTTTTAAAATATGTAAGCTGCAGTTTGTTCGCGAATACATTTAAAATGAAATTTTTCGCATTAAATTGTGGAATGAAGCTCCGGCGTCAACAATCATTCAACTATTTGTTTATTTTAGTGATGTCAACAAACAGCGAACCCATTTGAGAGGAGTCAAAAGAATGAACATTCATTGCCGTTTCGACAGTTGCGTATCGCTGCGATTGATGTCCGTATGTGAGTTCTGATTGGTTATAATTTTACTCAGCAATACAATTAATTAAAAACATTTTCGAGTGGAATTCAGACCAATAACCCAACGTAAATCAAGTGTTTAAAGTCACTTCAAGTAGAAAATAGCCGCCGTCATGTCATCAGTCGTACTCAAGTTTCCTTGTGCAAGATTTCTTGAAGGCAAAGGATGGTGCAGTTTATACATTAAGTCTCATAGTTTATCTTTGGAAGACTAATAAAATAAAATAAAAACTGAACTTAATTACCATTACGAAGGTTTTGAGTAAGAATCTTAATTCTCTAGAAATAAAGAAACCATGAAAAATAATTCTACATGCATACGTAAATTCAATCGCCATCCTTGATCTCATCTCGCCCCTTGCGACTTTTTCCTATTCCCAAAATGCAAAAATGTGATAAGAGGACATCACTGGGAAGATGTGGACGCAATATAGCAAGAGGCGACGAGAAATCTAAAAAGCCTCTCTGCCGAGGGCTTCCAAGGGCACTTTAAACAGCGGAAAAGAAGATGGAATAAGAAGGCGGCGACTATGGAGAAGATGGAGACTAGTACTTTGAAGGGGACAAAATAGATGAACACGTAGACTACATATTGCAAAATAAAGTGTTTATGGCCTTCGTTCGCGTATTAATTGGATAGTGTAGTATGAGCACGTCTAATTTACTCTGTTCATTATGAAAACGCGGTGAGCCTGGCGGGCAAGGGTTATTGCCGCAATCCCTTGCCTGTCAGACTCTCTCAATTCTCGCGATCTGCCTTATCTGACGCTATTTATTTTTTCTTCCTTCACATGATAGGTACTCGGTGAATAATAATTGAGATGTGCATATAACCTAACATACTAAGAGTTCAGCTCAAAAATAGCAAAAATATGGAACTACTAGCTTTTTACTGATTTTTTCTTCTGAAGAAATAAGAGAAAATGAAAAGAAATAAGTTTATTATAAATGTGTCCGGATTTAGAGGGTAAGGACGATGTTTCATGCGTTTTGCCAAAATTTTGCGAAATAAATGACTTTGGCGATGGAAAATTTGAAGAAAAGTGAACATCGGAGGGTAAAAAAATTTAGAATGAATTCATTCGGTGGTTTTTCAGGATCATTTGCTGTTTGTTGTGAATATTAAAAAAAATCTAATACTTCCTGCTAAGTTCGTCTTCGAAAACTGCCTGAAGTTATAATTACGTCCCTGATATTTAGTTTGCCGAGACGGCCGTTGACTATTGTAGACAATATTCAAACTTTTTTCAAATGTCAAGTCGTCCGTTATTACTCACTGATGTGTTTAGAATAACAAACGAAATCATCAGGAATGTTAGTATATGCATATCTATGATTGAAAAATGGGCTTCATCAAGAAACAATCAGTTATAGCGCTCTCAGCTAAGTCATGAAGTATAGAAAAGTGATAGTGACTGGTTATCAAAGTCTAGGGAAGTGCTTCGAAGCCAGTAAGCCAGTTATACTATACTGTATACCTAGGTGGTAGCAGTCGGCAGCATCGGAAGGAATTTTTGGGCGGAAATCCGACGTACTCGTGAAAAACTTGGAGAAACAACTTTCATCCGATGGAGTGGCGAAGGTCAGATAGGAGAGGAAGGACTAGAACCGAAGTCTTAAGGAGAAAGGAATGGACTATTCTGGCTTTTATGAAGGATAGGATGTGTTCGAACGAGAAATAGCTTAACCTAAATTGATTTTATGGAGGATAATGTCTTTATGGTTGTTAAAAGCTTATGGTTAATCGCTGTAAATTGATCAATTACGTGTATTCAAGTGGAACGCGGGGTTTTTTTTAAGTGCCCCATCAGTGAGAGGAATGAAAAAATGTCTTTCTTTTTGCAGCACTCAGAGCGAATTGTCTACAAGTTCCAAACCATTAGCCATAATTGTACAGGAACTATATTGGCCCAAGTTACAGTAACAGCTATGATAGCTTTTCGTAGAATGAGTCAATAACGTCAAAATACAACAATTGAATTATCGCGCCTCAACTGTTTATTTATTTCATGTCGTTGGTAGCTATGGTTTTGTTGTTGATTTAGTAAAATGATTTTAGATGCCTATTTGTATTTTCAGGATGCCTTTCTAATAATCTCTGGCATTTTAGACTTATTAGCGGTAAGAATCAATTTTAATTATGAACTTCGCATTTTTATCGTATCAAATCAGTTATATTTTAACGTATGATACATGGTTATGTGTTTGAATTTGTCCTGAAGCCATTGACATAATGTTCTGATCATTCCGTTGTAGGAATTATATTGGGTTCTTACTATCCCAACGTTTCTACTGTATTTTTTACTCTGGTAAGTTTAATTAACGATTGTCCTGCATTATAGTCTATCAGAGGAGTGTTTATAAATATATGAGAGTTTAGAAATCAGATTGAATTAAATAAATTTGTGAAATTTACAGTGCTCTCAATTTTTCTCAGTCTTCACGGAGTCAAATTTTCAAAATCACCGTCATTGTGAAAGTGAAAAAAAATAGCCTAATAACGAGTTGATATAATTTGGGCTTAATGTAGATGAAATACTTTCTATTCCGTGAGGTTTTTTGTAAGTCAGTTAACATGCCGAAAATTTGTTAGATTGAACTCCCCAACTTATTTCGCAATGATGTGAAACAAGAAAAAAGTTGTTTTTTTTACAGAAAGTCATTTTTGACCCAAATTGTGATGAAAGCCGTCAGTGTTTGTCATTAATAATATTGATTTTCCTCGGTTTATTTCTATTTATGTGGGTGATTTTTTCAGTTGGTTGCTGTTTTAATTTGTCGTTAGGATGGTGAAGTTTTGAAAGTGAAATTTTACCTGATAAACATAGGAGGGAACTAAGAGTTGAGGAAATGTCCCAGTCTCAAGAAACGTGAGCAAAATTTATGAGTACCACGGACCAATTTTTTCCTTGTTTGGTGATTTAGGAGATTTAATTGCATCTTTGAAAGAAAAATTCCGTATTGCTAAAGAGATTTCCGCTTTAATAACCCCATTAGCTTCTGTGAAAATACTTCATATTTGCAACGCGAGTGATGGTAATAGAGAATATTTTAGAGGAAACGCTGGTAGTCTTTATGTAGCTAGAGATCGTAGAAGGATCGGAGAGGGTAATGGAAGGGTGCGGATTTCCATAGATTGCCCAACTTGATTGTAATTTCAGAATGAAATGGCAGGAATTAATATCCCCATTTGAAAAACTTGTGATACTATATTTGTTACTATAATGGAATTATTATTATTATTAATTATACTTATGTACGCATAGATCTTGTGGCAATCAGGCAGTTGTCCTCGTGGCAACGGTCAGGTCTGGTCAACGGTCACTCTTACGTGTACATACGAGGGTAATCCCAGAAGTACCCGACCGAACAAATAAAATACAAACATTTAGAGAAAAAATGCATATATGAGTATATCTCAACATAATCTCCTTTCAGCTCTATACACTTTTCCCAGCGACGTTCTATAAGTTCGATACCCTTTTTTTTAATAAGAACTGTCTTGACCCTAAAAATAGCCATTTACTGCCGAAATCACTTCTTCACGGTTGGAAAATCTTTGACCACCGAGCCATTTTTTCAAGTTTACGAACAGAAATGATCCGAGGGGGCTAAATCTGGCGAATAGGGCGCATGAGGTAGCAATTCCAACTTCAATTCATGAATTTTGGCCATTGCAATAACGGATTTGTGATCTGGTGCATTGTCTTGATGGAACAACACTTTCTTCTCAGCCAAATGCGGCCGCTTTTGTTTGATTTCTTCGCTCAAACGTTGCTTTAAGTTCGCATTATACTCGCCGTTGATAGTTATTCCTTTTTCAAGATAGTCAACGGAAATTATCCCACGCGCATCCCAAAAAACCGACGCCTGAAGGTGAAACGGTCTTCGCCTTCTTTGTAGGCGGTTCTCCTTTTTGAATCCATTGTTTTGATTGCTCTTTTGTCTCGGGTGTGAATTAATGGACCCATGTTTCATCCATGGTTATGAAACGGCGCAAAAATTCGGCTTTACTGCTGTGAAACTTTGCTAAACACTTAATTGAAACATCTTCACGAAACTAGGTTTGCTCGAGTGTGAGCACCCATCTGACACACAGCTTTGTCATGTCCAAATTTTCAGTTAATTTGCGAATTAACGCATTTTTTGAAATGCCTACTATATAGCTTGCGCCATGTAGCTTATATATACTATATGGCTTATAGCTTGCGCACTTTCAGTCGACGATCATCCAGTATCACTTTGTGGATTTTCTTCACCGTTTCTGGAGTCGTCACCTCATTTGTTCGACCAATGCGATGCTCGTCTTGAAAGTTCGTACGGCCTTGTTTAAACTCTGCCACCGGATATTTTACTGTTGTAAATGAAGGAGCAGACTCACCCAGAGTAGAATCCAGTACAGCTTTTATATTGATTGGACTGAGGCATTTCAATTAAAAGTATTGTATCACATAACGATGACCAATTTTCTCCATTTTCACAAATTCACTGAAAACGTTCACTATTGATGGCTGCCAAACAAATACTAAACAACGTTGCGACTTCAAACTTGAAACATTTGCTTTCTAGATTGCGAAATTCTAATAGAGTGATATTTTTCAAACAACTACCGCCATTTCTGGGTCAGGTCGGGTACTTCTGGGACCAACCTCGTACAGACACATAAAGAACAGATTTGAGACAAAATGATCGTACATAAAATGACATTTTGTTATTACCAACGATTACCAACTGCACCTTTACCATCACATATGTTCACACCATGCATACAACGCACCTGCCATCACCGCACTCCGTCCATAATCACGCACTCTTCAATTTCATATACTGTTAAAAATCACGCACCATTAATCATCATTCACTTTTGCAATACAACTTCTCACGCTGTCCTCATCCCACACTTGACAATATTTTTCATAAGTAATCACTGATCAATGAAGTTTATCACCCCGTGGCCGCTTTACGTACACTTATTCTCAAAACTTCTAAAATTGGATGGAAAGTACTCAAACAAACCTCCAGGCAGCTGGTTCCATTCAACAATAGTTCTGTTTAAAATAAGAGCAAGTAGAGTTAAGTATAGAGTAGCAAAGAAGAGTAAGAAGAGAGTTAGGATGAAAGAAATCGCGCGAAGTTGTTGCAATTACTCTGAACAACCTTTGATATTATTTATGAAAGTAACCGAATATATTTAGGATATTAAAAATGTAAACTATGCTTGTCTTTTATCAGGAAGATTTAGAATCTGTCAGTTCTCATCAGTTTTTTTCGACCCGTCGTCTGCAATCTTCTTATGTTATTCATATTGACTTCATTTTTAATTCATGTTGGCTTTCATGGAAAGGACTCTTGCTGAAACCCTAAAGACAATTACGCCCTTTTCTTCGAGTATGCTGATTTAGTCTTGAATATCGGCCGTCGGCATGTCAAAGGTAGGCAATTGCTGGTTATCGTGACCCATTGTAACGACTCTTTTTTTTAAGTAGCGTAATTTTCTCAGAGCGGTTTGGCGAGCGTGAGTTTGGCGAAGGGTTCAGAGAAAGGTTTGGCTATTTTTTTCTTCCGAAAATATCCAATTAATTGCTTTCGAATTCAATTCCGACCAATCTCTCTTACTGTTCCCACCGGTCCGTTGAAACTTCAACTACAAGTCGTCATGGCGTCACGCGAAAGTCTTTTACGGGTTACTGAATAAATCACGTTCAATCCCTTGCGATCTCTGTGATCATGGAGAGCCCACATGAAATATGTATGTAACACCGAAGTAAGCTTAGGTGACCTTTCCTTATTACCGGAAAATCACCCGCAGATGTTGTCGGCCACATCTGTCTCTTCGATGTATAGATGCTTTAGTGAAGGTCAAATCATTATCTTCAATAGTGTATCAGTTAGGAATATTGGAAAAAGAATTTAGACAATTCCCGCAGACTATTACGTAGAGTGTGGAGTTTTGAAGCATTTTATATTTTTAAGTTAAGCTCAATTATTTTCGCCTCCAGCTCTTCGTACTCCCCATCCATTTCCACAACGTCACGGGTGCCAATTTCCATCCCCGTTAATCCAACCCCTTACCTTTTGTTTCATTCGTCAAATCCAGGAAACTCGCAGTGTCTTCTTCGTCTACTTTTTTTCATGTCTTCTTCGAATTTCCCGCAGCTTCGGATTCCTCTCTTTGCCACCGATGTTTAACTCTTCGTTGCCATCGTCTTTTTGTCCAATTTATTTTCTCGCACGTCAAATGGTTCTCGTTCAATCGGGGTAAATAATCACAGGGGATCGGGTTGGTTCTGTGATTAGGCATCCCACCAGGAAGATCCGAGTTCGAATCTCGTCCGTGGTAGAATTTTGCAGAGGTATCCTGATATCCACTTGGGTTGTTATTAGGAGAGGGTGTACGTCTCAATTTAACGTCCCATCCATCGGATGGGACGTTAAATTAAGTGATCCCTCGGCGTCTTATCGTTTACGGTATAGGCTAATTCCGATGCCGGGTTTCTTTCGTCAACTTTCCTACTTCAATCCAAATCACCCCCTCCTACGGTGCAAAATGACCTCAACTGTAGGTAATTTGCACCATTTCATTATAAAGCTGAAAATAAGAAAAGTACCGCAAAAAGCGCGTTTAATTAACGGGCAGGGCGTTGCAGATTATGGCTGGGAAATATTATTTGCGCAATCGAAAACTTGATGTATAGGCATGACGTGCGCTAAATCGTGCAGCGCCGATGCATGCTTGAAAGGAAAGCATTCGCGTGTTTTTTTTGTCCTCATTAACTAATTTTCGTGAACGATTGTTTCGAAAGGTCATTTTTTGGGCCGTGCAGTCAACCCGAATCCGTCCGGGGAAAAACGTTCCCTCACGGAAAGTAAAAGATGCACGTCTTTTCCTTCGCTCTTTAATCTGTGACTCGCGCCCCCCCCCACTTCCTGTGACCCCCCCCCCTTTCGCATTCATAATGCATCCGCCTCACAACCGCCTCCACATGCGAAATGACTCCCCGACCAGCCATGAGCCGCTGGTGTGGTTACGTACATCATGCTGTGGAAAACCAATAAAGAATAATTCACGTAATTCACATGTGACTGTTTAGTATTTTGCTGTAACACCATCGACTTTCATGACGTGATCTTGCAATGATGTCATAAGGTCTTTTTTTGGAAGTTAGCAAAACGTGGATATATTTCCCCGAGTATTCCCTACATTTCGGCATCATGAATTTTTTCATTTCATACGGAGCGTTTTCATTTATTTGTTTCGCGTAAACATTTAACAATAAAAATATTGCATCGGAACAAATAGAAATGCTATAACTTGCTCTACAGCTCAATGCAAACTATCTGTATTTAAGTTTTAAGTTTGAATTTTTCTTCTAGAACAATGATAAATATGAGATTATAATATTATTCATAAATGTAGGGTCACTAAGTCTCCGATGTGGGCAGGGATCTCATTCCAGGATGGTGACGTCATTGTTTATGGTAGAATGATTAATGATAGTCTAAAGTTGAAGCTAGGTTTTGGGTAAACTCGTGGACGGAAATTGTAGACTCGATTAAATACTTATGAGTAATCTTCACTCACGACCTCTCTTGGGTGAAACTATGCGGGGAATATGTGGACAAGCTAACAAAAATTTTAGATTTATTAGGAGGGCATTGGGGAAAGATGACGATAAAGTCAAAGAGAAATGTTTTCTTTCGCTGTTTGGCCACATTTAGAATATGATGCTAGTTTATGGTATCCTCGTAAAGTTGGATTGATTGCCGAATTGGATCGCCTGCAGTTTAGACAGACTTTAAAAACATTTTTTATGATAAACTGAGGAGCGCATCAAAATTATTATAGGATCAAGGTTGGGAATCACTCCAGGAGCGAAGGTTAAATTACAGATTAAATCTCTTGCATAAATTGGAATCAAGTGTCTTTAGCGATGATGTTGGAAATGTATTATAAACTTCACCGTGCTCCAGTAGGAGAAATCATGTCCTTAAAATTAAAGAGATTATGTGTAGAACAGATAGTTTTAAAGATGTAATTTTTCCCACGAACGATAAGGGGGAAAAGTATTTTGTGTCGAAAGTAGACTGGTGTGTGATCACCCCCTGCCACACGCCCTAATGGTGTCTTGCAGGATAGCATGTATATACGTGTGTAACGCAGGGTATAAACACCATATTACCTTTAATTAACCTACCGCAAAGCATGACAAGCGGGCGAAAACTTTTCGTGCTTCCATAATTATTTTATTATTACGAACGCCTGTCGCTTAAGGTATGTTTTGTGTGGATTCCCAGACTAGCGACCGCTGAGAATGGCGGCGTGAGTGGGCATCCCCTTCCGTTGTTTGACCCTTCCCTCTCGTGCCTCTCTCTCTTCTCCAGGGAGCGAGAGTCCGTCCTTTCACAGCAGCTCAAGCTTCGTGGCCCGGGGCTCCCCGAGGATTCCCAACCAACTGAATGGGCCGGACGGCGCGTCGAGCCCTGGCCAGGGCGACGGCGGAGGACCCGACTCACCGCTCGCCGCTGCCATGGCCGCGATGGGCGGAGGCGCCATGGGCCGCGCGGACGCCCACGAGCTCCCCAACGAAATATCTGCCCCCTACGAGGTGCCGCAGTTCCCCATCGAGCAGATAGAGAAGAAACTGGCCATACAGCGGCAGATGAGCGTCCGGTGAGTGACTCATGTTGTTTAGGAGACATAATCGCGGGTGGAAATTCATCTTTGTCACCTGTGTGTAACTATCTGCAATATACGCTGCATCTTTTGCCCGCATTATGGATACAACATACCAGCGGAGTCACTGCAATATAATTACGCGCATTTATACCTATGTATACATTCTAACACCAAAATCCAATTCTCGATGTACGCGCTCATTATTACTCCTTCAATATCTCACCTCAAACTGATATATATTTTATATCGAGGCTTGATAATGATAAATCAGTAATTGTATGTCGCATGCCTGATGAGTGAAAGGTAATATTTCCAAATTCGCACGGACGATTGCTCTCTAGTTTTTAGAATATATTTCCTCCTGGAAAGTAATCAATGACTCGTATGTTTTCATTATTAATGAGTGGCGTGAAATATATCTTGTTAGTCATTACAGATGGATGTGTTTGAAAAGACAGCTTTGAAACTATAGGACATTATATTACCGAAATCGGTCGGTATTACGACTATCGGACTATCGACTGAAATGATGTTATTACGAGTTCAGTGAAATTCGTTCGCTGCCAGTCAATTTCAAAGAGAGGAATAGGCGAAGTCTCGGAAAACGTAACGTTCCGAGTCGGACGAGTGCATTGGCAATCATAGGATATTTTTGTGATAGCATGTTGCACATCCTGTGGCAGAGCGTTTCAAATTGTTCAAATCGTTTTCCATGAAATCATCGATTTGCATTTCTCTGAATTTCCCTTTCACGTTACAGTTCGCAAGGGAACGGGATTCAGTTATTTCGCAAACGGATCATATTTCCCCCTTCCTTCTTGAGAAACGCCAAAAAAACAAAGGAACAAACAGGCTTGCGTCACCTAGAAATTCTAGTTTCTGTGTCGCAACGTTGTCCCTTGAAAACTGTCAGATCGGCCCCCGACCATCAAGTAAAACTTCGGGGAAATTTGAAATATATTGTAACTTTGGCATGCCATCCGCGTCATGAATTGGATGAAATCGCCCGTCTTTTGTTCCGAAAATCCATTAGCGTGAGATGGACGGTTCTCCCTTCCCCGTCCCTCCACTCATGTTTGATTCATGGACCACTAATTGAGAGTATTACGGGACTATTCACGGCATTGCCACACACTCCCCATATCCGCGCTCAGCGGCGCGCTTTCACTAAATTTCAATGTCATCGTTTCCATTCCGATCGTCCCAATCGATTACTGGAAAACCTCCGCGGCTGCTGCCGCACGCATAATTGATTTTGGTGGTTAGCTACTCATTGGCTCCTGCCATTCAGTTGCGCATGGATGGATGGAGACTTCGTATTCGATAATGCCGATTCGTGTAACATCGTTAATCAAAAATGCCGTTGATTCTTTTTTGGGACCACTAATTATTCCTTTCGATTTTGTTGGAATATTCCCCGTTCGTTCTGCTCGCGGTACACCCGTTTAATGCTTGCCTCTTTCGCGAAACACGATTCGCTTTCATCAACACCCTCAGTTGTTATGCAAAACGAAAGTCAAGTCAATAGGTTTGCGAAGATGAAATCACATCACCCCAGACAAATCCACCCAAAAAAATACCGGATTTACTGGTATTATTGTATTTTTCTGGAAAAAACCAGTGAAATTTATATATTTTGGAAAACTTTCGGTGGCAAAAAGGATACTCTGATCTGATTTTCAAGAGGGGAAAAAAATCACTCTTTCTCCTAATAATTAAAAAATGCGCGCGCTCCCTGCCTCAAGGAGTGTGTGGTTTGTTCAATAGTTAAACGTGCCTGAAGCATATGCAACCTTGTGTTTCACGAGTTCACTCCATATTGCGTGTACGCAGGCGTCGAGCCGCCCATGGGGACCGGCGGACGAAAACGTTTTGCGCGACCATCACGTATGTAAATTAATACTCAAACTGTCTAACCTGTGTCTGAATTCAACCCGGCTAAACTATCCGAAGTTTGTTTTGATTCATACGCCCTTCGAGGTGCGAAATTCCCACCGTCATTCGGCTTCCAACGGAGATCTATTGACCAGAAAATGAGGGGTTCATCCAGTGTATTGCGAGACACCATCACCCGGATTTGAACGCTTAAATTCAACTTATTTGAAAGTTTTTACTCTTTCTAAATTTACGTTTCCGTTTCATGAATTAGATGATATGCGGCGTAGATTGGAGCTAGATTTGTGAAACGTTGTTATGACGAACTGAGAAGCGTATCTGGAGACATTAGGTCGGGTATTACCAACGGAGGGAAGGTTAAATTGCAGATTAGATATCTTGCATAAATTGGAACGATGTCTCTTTAACGATGGTGTTGCAAATGTATTTTTGCCCCATCGCACTACGGTAGGAGGGATCATGTAAACAAAATTATGGAGATTAAGTTTAGTGAAAATAAGCTGTCATTTTCCCCATGAGCCATGAGGGATCAGAATAGCGTTGTTCGACAGAACTAGGAAGATCAAGTATCTTGTGTCACAAGTCGTCTGGTGTACCATAACGGTGGTCTGCATGGTACCATACAGGGTTCGTCCGGAAAATAAGTGTACTGATTTTTTCCCGCCGCTCCAGGCGCGCCCAGCACCGCTCTGACGGGCTGCGATTGGAGGGGGGTATGTTGGCAAGCGACGCTGAAAAAGGCAGTCGGCTCTGAGCTGTTGTGTAGTGAGGAGCTCTGTTAACGCGAACCTCCACGCTCGACCCACGTCACGGAACGCGATGCCGAAGTTTTTGGAGAAGCGTTATTCCATCAAATTTGCGGTAAAGCTTGGGAAATCGTCTACCGAAACTGTCGGTATGATTAACCAGGCTTACGGGGAGTCAGCCATGTCCAGAAACATGATCTTTCGGTGGCATAAGATGCTCGTGGAGGGCAGAGAAGAGGTCGACGACGAACCACGGCCTGGACGCCCATCAACGACACTCACCGACGAAAATGTGCGAAAAGTTCGCGATGTACTGAACTCTGATCGTCGTCTTAGTGTTCGGATGATAGCAGAGCAGTGTAATGTGGCAAAAACAATACTGCACGAGATTATTAGGGGGCAATTACAGATGCGAAAAATGTGTGCAAAGTTGGTGCCGAAAGTGCTTAGTGATGATCAAAGACTCAATCGTTTGGAAATCGCGACACAACTTGCGGATCACTGCAAAAATGCCCTACAGCCCGGAATTGGCACCACCGGACTTCTTTCTGTTCCCGAAGATAAAGAGGAGTTTGAAAGGAACGCGATACGGGACTTTGGACGCCGTCAAAGAGGCCGTGACGACGTGTCTTCGAGAGGTTCCCGATGATGCCTTCGCGGGAGCGTTCCAGGAATGGGAACGCCGCTGGAACAAGTGTATCGACTCACAAGGGTCCTATTTTGAGGAATATTAGCTTAAGATATGTAAAAGTGTAATACATTTTTTTTCCTAAGCTCAGTACACTTATTTTCCGGACGAACCCTGTATATGTAACAGTTTAAGATCCTTTAATGTTAGGAAAAATAGGACTCCAAGTTCAATGTGATATTTTTCTTTTATGTGTAGAAAGTTTTGAATGGTAGCCTGCGTCTTGAATCCAAAGACTAGAAATATTTTTGGCAGCCGAAAGGAAATGTAAGTAGTGTAAGAGCACACGGGAAACTGTAAGAGCACATAGGAAACGTCGCAGTTCGTCGAAAAGGTTTGTGACATTGGGTTAAGTTAATAATAAAAGGGAGAGGGGAAGTTTATCTCCGTCAAAGGGAAATGTTATAATATTCATTATATGCTAGCTTTGCATCATTCATGTCTCCATATCCTCCGGCTGAGCGTTTGAAATTCCTGAATTTAAAATTAATCCAACGCACTAAGCTTAAAACTTCCTCTTTTCATGCTGCTACGTTTGCTTTTTCGCGTGGATTTGAATGAGAAAGCGAAGGATGTCTCCCTGCATCCATAATACACGTATAACGTATAATTTATAATAATAATAATATAATAACATTCTGCAAAACCGTTCTCGGGTCTCCGGCTTTTATGACGGCAATGAAACCTTATGCTTGCAGAGGACTGAGTGAATACCCTAACGAAATGTAACATCAAAGGAAAATAATAATACTTTTATTTCACTACTATTAATTTACCATTAGGTATATTAAATTATTTAAGTATTCGTTAAATATGAGATTAAATGAGCAAGTACAACGAGAAATCGCTATTTGTAGGAGTTATGATAATTTTTGAATCCTTGCAAGTTGACAATACTTAAGAGGTGACGGTAGCAATTAAGGAAGAGGAAAAGGAATATTCCAGTTGAAGAAAGATTCGCAAACACTGAGATAAAGAGTATTTAATTCAATTTAATCAGCGTTCATTAATTGTATGCTTGATATGGAGCGTGGTTATGTACGGCGCGGGAACCTTGTCAGTGAAGGATTACAGTCGTGGATTGGAGGCTTTTGAGATTATATGGGTGTCAAGAAGGATGAAAAAGGTGAATTAAACAGAGACGAGAACAAATGAGATGGAATGGTGAGGCAGGAGAGAGGATTGTTGGGAGTAATTAAAAGGAGGCAGGAAATATAAATGGAAAGCAGATTGATTGGCAGTGGGATGTTGAAAACTGTGATAGAAGGAAGAACTTTAGGAAAACGAGGAAGGGGCAAGAAAAGGATTGGAATGTTTGATGGAATGAAAGAAGTATATGGTACGTATTTGAAGAAGGGCTTATGTGTAGTGTTGTATATCGGGTTGCGCTTTGCTAAAAGAGGCAAGGGAATTGTCGCTGTGCATTTTAGAAGCTTACGTCCTCCAAAAACCTACCTATGATAATAATAATGACTGTACGCACTGTGTATCGATCAGAAATACTCATCGGTTGTCTAAGGTTTACCGTTCTGTGGTTGAAGGGTAAACATCATTTATGGAAATCTGTTATTCTGCTATTCTTTCTCACCTTTTTGCGGTAATCCGAGTATATGCGAGATCGGTCCACTTATCGGATATGGATATTTCCCTCCATCTTCTCCCGATTTTTATGATTGCATGTGAATTCATAATGGCCTCGCCCAGTTGAAATTCTGCTTTGGCAGTGAGATGTGGAAAACAAGAGTACTTGGCCTTGCATTTATTTTGTGATATCCAGGTAACATGTTATGAATTCGAAGATTATGTGGGCATTCCTTGCCTCCGAGGAAAAAAGAGCAATAATAATAATCGACCATCCCACTAAAAATTATGCCTGTACGTATGAATAGGTAATTTTCTCTCCGCTTTAATTGAAAGTTTCTCCGGAAATCGTTGTTATCTCCTTAGAGCTAGAAATGTGTTTCGATGGCTACTGTAATCATAATTAATGTTTATCCTTCAATACCATAAAATTTTACAATAGATACCTGACGAGTGTTTCTGATCGATTAATGTTGCTTGCAACTTCTACCAGCTGATTAAATTTTATAAACATTTCTTCTCAATATTTGCCATTCTTTCTCCTCTTGATGGAATCTTTCACTCTTCTCTTTCTTAATGCCAGCTCCTTACGACTTTCCCAGTCGGAAGAACGAGACGTTGAGTAATAAAGAAATGTACAATACCAAAAACAGTACCTCGAAAAAGGCATGTAGATATTCTACACATCGCATGTTTCACTTTAAGATTGGTGGCGAATGTACGAAAAAAAATAGGAAATATTCCCTTTGCTCGCTTTGGACTCGACTCTTTTAACAGTTGACTCCCAAGCCACCTTTCTTGACCCATTTCTTTTATTTCGGTGCTAGACTTCTGAAAAATTCATTCCTCGAAATTGCTTCATGATCCGCTCCTACGTTTGAAAAATTCAGGGCGTATCAAGTGGCCGGAGTGGATGGATCTCCTCCCCGCGGCGTTTATATGTTTTATTTTTCCCTCCCTCTCCCGCTTCGGATGAGAGCCGCTTAAAGGTGAGAGGTGCCCATTATTTTGACTTAATGTCCCCGCCCGGGAAGTTATTTCTCTGGTGCCTCCGAGGACGTGGTTTTCTCGTCTTCTTTAATGGGATTTAAAAGACGGGGCTCTTTCTCATCGTCACTCATTCTTTTCGCCTTCGTTCCACCTCGCTAAAGAGAAGTCGATTTTCTGTCGCGGGGCGTAAAATTCGCGAAAAAGATAAGGATCACCTCTATCTCTCTCTCCCAGATAATCCCGAGGTATAAGTCGCCGAGAGCCGTAAAACTCATCCCATTACTCATAATTCACGTGACCAGGCGTGTCATCTCGCTTTGGTGCTGCCGCCGTCTATTGGTTTTTTTTTCCTTCCCTTGTCGCGTGTCTTCTCTCGTCTCGCATGCTCGTCGGTACTTCATCTCCCATGCATATCCTATATATATATATATATATATATATATATATATACATACATACATATATATATATATATATACATATAAACCCATGCCTTTCCCATCGCAGCTGCGTGTAAGTGGCGCCTGTTCTTGCGGCGGCGGTTCTCGGAATTTTTTCAATGAGCCTTCAAGAGCCTTTCGAGCTAGCCAATTGAATTTCCCTCCGCGGAATCGCCCGCGAATTTCGGTGGCGTTCGCCCTCGCCGACAGGTGGTTGACAATTGCGAAGCTGAGCAATGTTCCTTCCTCCAGCTATTTTAAGTATGTTCATTCCTAGTCTTGTTTTTCACTGACGTGCCAACTACATCCGTAAAAAATTCCATTCCTCAAGTAAGTACAAGGCCGTGAAATGTAAAAATTTTAGTGCATCCGTCATATTCTCGCGGTATCTCGCTTCGGTGTGATACACCGTCGGATATGAGTGATTATTTAATGTTAATATTTGGGCGTGGCCCACCAAATGTTATCCGACTGACATCAACTACTCATAATTACGTCAATTATCCTAAACGGCCCCCTCCTTGAAAAGCTTAATAGATTGGAAATTAAATGTTAAATGAGTATGTGAGCTTCTTTCTGAAATTTTAAAACTAGGCCCATGAGGCTTGTGGATTTCTTTCCTTCAATTACATTTCTCTTACCGTTAAATCGGAGTTTGGTTCTTAAATCGACACATATGCCGCAATCTAATATTTATAATTGGGCTCTTTCGATCCTCACAGAGTGGTCGTTCATTTCTTTTGTTATTGATGTCAAATTGGAATTCATCACATTAATTCTCTTTGAGTCGCCATCGTGCTCAATTATTGTCTCCCTTAAAATGCATAAATTTGATTTTATCGTTTTGTTTTGTTTACACATATTTAGAAAAAGGGTGTTTATTTATTTTTAATTTTCTATCAGATGCAGGTATGAAAATTTCGTCACGATTAATGTATTTTATTGTGTTTTATTTCCTTGAGAAGTAAGTTTGTGCGATGGTTAGTGTACTGGGTTTTCACCCCAAAAGGCTAGGGTTCGGACACCGGCGATGGCAGAATTTTTTGCAGTGTTATTCCGGTCCTTACTTGGAGTACCACGTTGAGAGCACCTCAATTGGGGTACATTCTTCGTCCAATGGGGCGTGAAATTGCGTCGTCAGGACTTGCGCCTTTCGTCAATAAGAGTAAACAAATTACTTCACCCTCTCCACCCATTCTACCCCCCCCATTTGATGAAAATCCTACCTCTACCACTTTATCCGCACTGATTTCAATAATGGTAGCAAAAGAGGTCATCTGTCTGGGTCGCCTCCCCCCTACTGTGTCTACTGCTACTATAGCTATGGCAAAAGATGATTGGATAATGGTAGTTTTTGGGACCCGCATCGTTGTCATTTGGGACGTCTTTGTCCAAGATTTCTCGTATTTTTCTGTCCGTGTCCTCATTCACACTCCTGGCATGTGAGTGTTCCATGTAATCTTCGAAAATGAACTTTATAATATGAGTTAAAATACTGATGATGGCCGTAAAAGCCTTAGCATTTCGTATTTCCGTATCAGTTCTGAAGGATACAAATACTGATTAGTATTTCACCGTTTACTTAGAAATACGAAACTCATTTCTTCGTTTAAAGGACATAATTCCGTGTGCAGCAATGATGTAGGACTCCGGCTTAGTGGAATTTGTCCATATTTTAAAGAACGACACAGTCATCCATCAACCGGAGGATGCTGAGGGGGAGTAAAACCATGGTGGAGTGATGCAAAAAATGTGACTTGTGGAATTCCAGGGTTGTATTTCCTATTATTTCTTGAGATACTGTAGTGAAGTTGATTCGTGGAAACACAGACCGGGTTGAGGAAGAAATTGTGAAGATTTAATTAGTATATATTTCCTTTTCACATTAGTTGCAGTTGTAAAGATTTTTTGTGGGCACGTCGGCGCCAGAGGGCATTTCGTAACATTGCATCATCTGATTAAGCTTAAAAAGAATATTGAATTTCTCGTATAATTGTTAATAAGTCTTTAAAAATCGACATTAATTGTGTTAATTACATAGCACTGTACAAGAAAGCAGGAATACTGGTCGCAAATTCGTGGGGACGAATAGCGCAATGAAAATAAATTTGCCTCATGAACGATAATGGATTCCATTCGTTAATTGCCTTTTTTGTTTTGTTGTATTCATTCGCTGGATGACTTCAAAATGGGAAAAAATGCCTGCTTTGCCATTATTAAACCGCCCTAGTTGTCGGATGATCAATAATAAAAAGGGCTGCTCTCACAATCGCGAATATAACGGAATGAAATTTTGAAGAAAGGGGATCCAGCCATTTATGCAATAGCCTCGTAATCTGAGAAATGTATCGATCGATACTTTTGGGACTTCCCTTCAATTTCGTCATCCCTCCTAGGATTACGCAATCAATATCATATGATCCACTTTAACACATACTAAGCGGCGAAAACATTTCACTGATTAGTGTCGCAAAATACGTCGAAAGTTCTTTCGGAGCAGCGCGGCGGCGTATTGTGCAAATGCTCGATCGGTTCCGATTGGATAACAACCATTGGGTTGGGCCAGCGCTGGTGGAGGACACTTTTATTCTTCTGGACCGAAATGGTCCAAGTAATAGAGATGTTTGACTAAGATTTGCGTTCGGGAAAGAAGCTTTCATAAGGAGTTGGGAGTTGATGACAGGAACTTTGAGTAAAGATGTTAAGAAAAGGCTCTTCAAAACTTTAATATGGAGCGCGGTTTTGTGCGGCGCGGAAACGTGGTCATTGAAGCAGGAGGATAGACGTAGATCGGAGGCTTTTGAAATGTCGCTACGGAGTAGGATGGAGAAGGTGAAGTGGACCGAAAGGAAAACGGATGAGGAAGTACTTGGTATGGTGGGTGAAGAGAGGTGGTTGTTGGGAGAAATCATACAGAGGCAGGAAAGATGGATGAAGTCGTATTAATCGGCAGTGGGATGTTGAAGACTATAATAGAGGGGAGAATGTTAGGCAAAAGAGGAATGGCCAGGAATAGGATAGGGATGTTGGACGGAATGAAGGGAGGAATTTGGAATTGAGGGAATGTTGGATGTCCGGTTGTATTTTGTTAGGAGAGGCAAGAGAAATGTCGCTGTACCGTTTGATAGTATGTGTCCATCCAAACCCTACCTTAACAGGTAGATTACCGATGTTAATATTTATAATTCTAGGCCTGAGTAAATATAGCAGGTTGTATCTCAGCGAACCGAGTTCTTCTGTCGAGGATCGTGGTTCGATTAACGGTGGAGGCACATTAATATTAATCCGGTCTACTTGTGCAATTGAGGGGTGTGCTGGGAAAGTAGTGAGTACGCTACAAATAGGATCTAAAGTTCAACCGCGTCAATCCATCGAGGGCTTTTCGCTCGGCTAACACTAATGCCGGCGGTGAGTCACTTCCCACCCAGCCCCTCCCCCTCCGATCCTTGGACTGCTAATTACACGCCCATCATAAGTCGCCTTAGAAGTAGCGTGCCTCTTGCGTTCGCCACCTACCAGTAAGGGTGTTGTTGTTATTATCGCCTGCTCGGGACCTTACATTCGTATGACTTCTTTTATCCCGCCTTCCGTCCTTCTATCAGTCCCTCTGGAATGTATCACCACAGGCGGGAAAGGCACGTGGCCAGATGTCTACGGCGGAACTCTGTTACGATATGTGACGCAACGGGGGAAGTGAACGGATTGAGCGAGACAGACGTGCGTAGAGAACTGACGACAGGGGATGATGACATCAACATTGTCATTGGTAGTCATTGTCGTAAATGGTCGTAGTGATTATTTTTTTGTTGCTTTCATTTTTTTGTAGAGTGCGTCATTTTCCTTACGTTAAAAGAATATGCATAGTTCTAGCATGCGGACCACTTTCTTTGTAGCCCCCTTCGCATTTCCATCATAGGTGGCAATCTATTGGTAGGAACGTGACGTTGGCGATTCCTGAAAATGATCATTGGAATTGGAAATGGCCTGTTTTTCTCATCCGAACACTCGTGTCCGTCATTCTACAATTTTTCGTACCTTTCGCGTTGAATTGCGCAGTGGAAATAAGTCTGATTTCATAGACCTTAGGAGCGCCAAGAGAAGATAGGACTTAGTTTATTCTTTGAACCCTCTATGCTTATGAATTAAATGGAGTTAGCGTAGAGAGTTTATTTGGAACACCTAATATTTAATTTATGGCATTTCCGATTTTTCCTCATTGCGTTTGTGTTTTACTTAGAAAAATAGCGTTTCAATAATGATAGGCCAATTACACTCAGGAAAGTATTTTGAGTGGTACGTGTAATTAAGGAAGGAGGAAGTGTAGTAGAGCAGCGGTGGTTATCAAACGCACTCTATCAAACGCTTTTTCGACATCTACAAAACAGGCAAATACCTCCTGGTTGTATTCTATATTCCTCTCGATTAATAATCTCAATTCCTGCAATGCCATCACGCGTACCTCTCCCCTTCCTAATCCCAAACTGATCATCTCTAAGTAATTATTTGCCCTACTCTCTATCCTTTTGTTTATGATTCTGAGAGCAACTTTAGCTGCGTGGGATATCAAACTTATTGTCCTGTAGTCCTCACATGATATAGCCTTTACCTTTTTCGGAATAGGAACTAAAACTGATCTCAAAAAGTCTTCCGGCCAGATTCCCTCCTCATAAATACTACGGATCAGCCCATATAGCCTCTTCCTCCCGCATTTTACTAAACATTTCAATAGTTCCGCGGGAATGTTATCTACCCCCACGGCCTTATTTAGTTTCATCTCCCCTAATTCCCTTTCTATCTCATCGTCTAGTATGCCTGGACCTAAGCTATTTTCCTCTACGTCATATTCTTTTTCAATGTCTAGCTTTGTTGGTCGAAGTTCTTTACTATACAGTTCTTCTATATACTCCTTCCATATCTCTTGGATCTTTCCTGGGTCATCTATTATCTTACCCGCCTTATCTCTACCTGTAGGATAGATCTTCCTTTGTTTCTTCCTGATTAAGACTTGACTCAGCTGTACAGCGCACCAATTTCACCCTTCATCTGCAAGCTTTCCATATCATATATATATATATATATATATATATATATATATATATATATATATATATATATATATATATATATATATAATGGGTCGCGGTAGTCTAAGGTGTAGAGCGTTGGACAGCTGACCGGAGGGGCCCGGGTTCGATTCCCAGGCAAGGCACTCTGGGCGCTTGCAGCTCCACCCGAGCTATGTTTTTTTGTCGGGTACCAGATCTTCTTGGGTAACCATAACCGGCACACGGAAAGGAACTGGCCCATTTACCCTGATGTGTGAATTTCACACGCCGTCGAGCGCCGTAGTACTCGGTGAACTCTACCGTCATCTACCAAACTGACCTTCGGGTTGATTACAGTGTTTGTTTTTTTATTTATATATATTTGTATATGTATATATATATATATATATATATATATATATATATATTATTAATAAAACAAAGGTTATGCGATTTTCTAGAAAGAAAAAGGCTAAGCTAAACATTAAAATAGGAGGGCACAAACTAGAGCAGGTAGAACAGTTTACGTATCTCGGTAGTATTTTGGACCAACACGGTCAAAGTAGTATGGACGTAAGGAGAAGAATTGCGCTAGGCAAAGAGGCTTTCACGACGAGGAGGGAGTTGATGACGGGGACGTTGAGTAAGGATGTTGAGAAAAGACTCGTGAAAACTTTTATATGGAGCGTACCTATGTACGGCGCGGAAACGTGGTCATTGAAGCAGGAGGATATACGTAGACTGGAGGCATTTGAAATGTGGGTGTGGAGAAGAATTGAGAAGGTGAAATGGACAGAGAAGAAAACAAACGAGGAAGTACTTGGTATGGTGGGCGAAGAGAGGGGTTTGCTGGGAGCAATCCTATGGAGGCAGGAAAAGTGGCTGAAGGGGGTATTGACCGGCAGCGGGATGTTGAAGACTGTAATTTAGGGGAGAATGTTAGGCAAACGAGGAAAGGGAAGGAACAGGATAGGGATGTTGGACGGGATGAAGGGTGGAAGAAAGTACTCAGAGCTGAAGAGGGACCTGACGTAAAGTTGGATGTTGTGTTTTTCTAGGGGTCAAAAATTATTTAATTAGTAATTATGTCCATCCAAAAACCTACCTTAACCGGTAGATTACCTAATAATAATATATGTGTATAAAAAATATATGTTTATATACACACACACACACACACACACATATATATATATATATATATATATATATATATATATATATATATATATATATATATATAAAACACAGTAATCAACCTGAAGGTCGGTTTGAGTCACCCAATAGTAAATCCTATGCAGCGTGTGAACTTTACACATCAGGGAAGGGGGGGCAGTTTTTTTCCCTGTGACGTTTATGGTTTCCCAGGAAGATCGGGTACCCGGAAAATTGTATAGCTCGGGCGGAGCTGTGGGTGCCCAGAGAGGCTTCCGCTCTACCCCTGGACTACCGCGACGCTCATATTATATTTTCCCAAAACATTATTAATAGATGCAAGTTTGAACTTTTGTTAGTTTAAGTTTCTCGTTTCAGAATGCTTAAGTCGAAGGTTATTCAGGACTGCCACAAAATTAGCCGAGCTGATGTTTCATTTTGAAAGAGAGAGAATAGTTTGAATGAGCAGAGGAACATTGGATGATAGTCACACTTCTTGAAAGTATGTGAGCTCAAATAGTTATTTACTGGTACGGGCTTATTTTGATTATTTTGTCCGTCTCTGGCCACAAATGAAACTCTCGTGGTCGAAATCATTTAATAAAACATCGATTTTAAATATGTAAATCAAGCGTGTGTCATTATTTAAATTCTTATATTTTGTCGATGCAAGTCATCATGAACATTGACGTTTACATGTAATTTCATCCTCTCAGTGGAGAATAAATTTTATTCAGTCGGACAGTATCCAAACTTGTATTTGATTAACGCTCCTTCACTCTAGAGGGGATATGGAGGCTTTGAAGTCTAAATTCATTGATCAGGGGTTCAAAGAAACTGATGAATACGTGAAAGAGTCAGCAGTTTATTGATTGGAATTACGATTGGTTTCCCTGCAAGATTGCTTCAATTCCGATAAGGCGTGTTTGGGCAATTATGCTATCAAATGCCGTAAATCTTTAATCCTCCCGAAACCACCTCAAGCCACTTCATGATGGGAGGAGTTGCATTCATCCCCTCACTGTTCACTTAAGTGCAGAGTGAATTTCTAACGCAGGTTGGTTGCTGGCAGGCCTTTAATGAGCCGAGGTAATAACATCCCAACGTTTGCCAAAATTGAACTACCAGTGTTTCCCTCGCTGGAATGGGAACTGATTTCAATTATCAATTATTAGAGGAAACGGCTGAGGGGATATTTAGTTCTGTACAAGCATGCGCAGTGAACGCTGAACTGAGTTGACCTTTCGATGACTAGCTCGTCCCATAAAATTGAGTGTGGCACACCCGGATGAATGTCAGGGAGGTAAAAGGGCATGCGGGGAGGGCGAGTGATAACATTTTTATTAACAGCTTCCAACGTATATTTCTTCAACTGTTAGAGAGTCAGCTTGAGAATGGAATATTATTCAAAATTTCGTTGCGGATGTTTATCTTCGTTCATCTATGAAAACAGATAGGATTGACTTTCTGTTTTCCTGTAGCTCTAACACGAAACCCTTTTTATTTCGCTTTCGAATAGAATTTTGTAATTTTTGCGGGATAGGGTTGGGACCTCGCTTGATTGATTGACGATTGATTGATGCATTTTGCAACTCGTTTACACACTGTCAAAGAGTCCCCAGTTGAATTGGACTGGACTGGTTGACTGGATGACGGATTGGAGTAAGTTGGAGTGGAGTGGTTTGGTTCTGGCCCTCATGCCGCCGATTAATATCACTTTCATATCCGTATCATTTCTCTCGCGCATTTCTGTTACATAATATTATCAATTGGCTGTCTGCGGTTACTGTAGTTAAACGCACTTCTTTTTGGAAGGGAAATGATTTCGCCTTTAATTTTCGTGTGCCAATATTATAAGACTCTATGTGTGATGCAGTAAGCCGCGTAAATCGTTTTCTCTTCCATCAATTAGTTTTTGACCCATTTTCGGGCGGTACCTCTCGGTAATTAGATTCATTTTGTGGGTTGCCCCCTTGAATACTATGTATAGCTCGGACGCGCTGGTTGTAATCAACATCTCCGCAGCATTTTCTAGTTTTGTGTTGATTGAAAGTTGGCCTTTATTTAGAAGAATTTGCCATGAGCAAATATTTCATAAAATATTTGATGCACGAAAAAATGGAAATGTAATTTCTAGGTGTTGATGTGACATGTCGGGACTTGCACATCTGCCAAGAACCTCGTGGTATTTTTCATATTTTTTTTTTGCGACTTCTCTGACCATCGAGCTAGTGGAGATGATTTCATCATCTTGTTGTGCATTCATTTTCCTCGGTTTTATTCCTGGAACTATTCCCAGAAACCGCTCTGTACTGTGGAAGGTAAATAGGTGTGGGAAACGAGTTATGAAAAAGGGTTCATTGGCTTTAGTTTGCGTGCTTCTAAGTCACGTGGTGGTCTCTCCAGGGTTTTCGCATTGCATACTTTGGACTTGTTTTTCTCGTTTTCTAAGAACCTTTGGTACTTCTCCTAGTATTTATATTCTCTTTCGGCCTGGCTACCTTAATGTGTTCAATTTTCATTTCTTCATTTCCTCATTACTTCGTCATGGAAAAATAACTCTTTCGGGTTCTGTGCTTTTTGTGGATTCATTTATCCAGCAGAATTGGGAGTATGGAAAATATTATTTTTTTAGAAGCCGGGTTCTCAAAATCCTCGAATGATCGAACTCTTGTCCTTGCTTTGAAATATTTCTTCCGGAAAATGGAAATATTTCATTCGACATGCCATCATGTGACTTAACCCGGTCTTCTTGCTAATCCAAAAGTTTAAAGGTTCCGATTCTCAACTGGGAGATGAGAGATTGAAAGTGTAACGTTCGGATAATGTTTCGTCGTACTTATATGTGTGATGTTATCAGGGGTATCGAAGGGTCTAAAATTACACTAACTGTATTGTATAAACTATCGCCGAGTTTCAGAGATATTCTAACTATTTGAAAATTATATTCCAAGTGATATAGGATAAAAATAAACTGGCTTCTTGTGCTTTCATCATCGTCATCACAGGTCATCAATCCTCGGATTGGTTCCTATCTGCTTTCCAATCTGGTGTATCCCATTCCCTGCACATCTCTTCATTTCTTCATTTAATCCACCTTTTATATTACTTGACTCTCGTAGTTCATCCCTGTCCTTCCTATGTTACTCTTTTATCTATTTTTCCTTCAATAATGATGTTCATTAAGCTGTCGTACCTCTGGATAGGTGCAATTAACTTTCATTTTCTTGCCGTAAGTATCGTCCTCCATAGGTTTCGCTCTTCACTCTCACTCATCGAGTACTTATTCACTTGTCACGATGCCCATCCATTTTATCTTCATCTTCTTCTGCAGCAACACATTTCCAGTTTTCTTTCCAATGCTAGGACTATCGTCCACGATCTGTCGAAGTGTGGGCTCCATATGTGATATTTAATGAATCAGTTCCGTATGCTCGTGCTAGAACAGTTTGCCTTTCGTAGTTGTTTCTTCTGATTGTATATACACCACGTGTATATAAATTTCACCGTGGAAATTTCACCCATCATTCTACTTTTTTAACTCATAACGAGCTTATGCGTCTAGGTTTGATGATTTAAGAGTACGTATTTAAACTGGTAAAGCTCGTTATTTAAAGCGTATTATATTGAACACGCCATCGTCGATTTTAGAAACCATTCCCATATATCACTGTCACAATCCCTTTATAAGTTCCCGCTTATTTGTAATTTATTTTTATTTTCATAAATTATGTCAATTCTGTTTTGTATTCTCAGAAGTAGTCGTTCTTTTCTCGACGTAGACGAAACTCAAGTGCGTCTAATTGCCTTCGAAATCCTAGGCGGAGGTCTAGCGATTCTCGCTCCATCAAGTGCGTCATCACTGGCACTCTTCTGGAGCCATTTCAACTCAAATCCACAGGAAAATCATTTCTTGCGATTTCCCTGGTGAATTATAATTGGAACTGCTCTTGGAGCCATACGTTTCGAAACAGACCCATCGTTCGTTTTTTAAACATGTTGCGATATCTCCGGAATAGAAAGACGCTCTCGCGATAGAACTTGCGCATTAATCGCTATACTTTTGAATTATTTACAATCATTTAAAAATTACTTGTAGTTTAAAATTCTTGTTTAGTCACAAAATTATGAGCATACCTTTTTTTCTATGGTTAATTTATTCTTAAGGATAAGCTGAGAAAGAATTGTTTCTATTTATGGAGGTAATCTATAGATCTCTGTATAGGAAGATGACGCAAATCATTGCTGTATATTTATGTCCAGGCCGTGGTCCACGCGGCATGTATTTTTACAATTACTTCTGTACCGGACAACAGATACATATATGAGTCTGTTTGGTCGGCAACCAAAATTATATCAGAGCCAGAGAGCGTACCTAGTTTTCAGAACGTTTAGTGGGAATTTTATTCGATGGATTTTATTGAATACGACGAAGGGTGCTAGATGTCCCTGTGAAATTTTATCTCATTACTTCATCGTTTATATATTGCTGTAGCCTATTGTTTAGGTTAGTTCTTGGATGGTCACACAGGCGAATCACTGCGGCATTGCTAAGCCTCGCCTGACACGACACAACGTGAAACCCCAGATCACATAAAATATTTCTTCATTCCATGTACTTCCTCCATTCCTACTGTCCAAAATGATTGTCCTTTTCCTCCACATACCTCTTCTACCTGACGTCCTCCCCTGTATCATAGTCTTCAATATCTCATCGCCATTCAAAATACTCTACATCCAATTTTCTTGCCTCCTTTGGTATCCCCCGAAAACCTTCTCTCTTCCATGACATGCATAATACTTCTTAATATGCTTTCTTTTCCGTCCAATTTACCTTTTTATTCATGCTCCACAACCACATCTCAAAATACTTTAATATGCGTATGTCATCTTTCCTCAACGACCAAGTTTCCGATCCGTACAACGCTGTTAATCAAAGTTTTCGGAAAACTAACTGTTGAAAATTCCTACCCAACTTCCCTGTGATCACTTCCCTCCTACATGTGCAAGCTTCGCTACCTAACGTGATTCTTCTTCATGTCTTGAGGTCTCTATCAGTTTGATCGACCTCGTCCAAAACATCAGCCTCAAGACGTCATGAGCTCTTCCTCCTTCTCTAGTTTATGCTCTCTAACTCTTATTTATGTTTAACCCAGCCTTCATTTTTCTTGAAACCTCACAACCTTCATTTGTTTTGAATTGGGTCTCATCCCACCCCTAGCACGATGATTTTTTAATGCACCCAGCATATACGGCCACCCCTTGGCTGAATGACGAGCTAACTGAAGCTTGATGATCAGCAGACTTGACTGATTTCTTGAATTCCCCACCGACTTTCATTCCTGCTACGTCCAGTTCTGACTATGCCATTTTTACCACTTGCTCCTCATAACTTATATAAGTTGACAATCGTGGGAGACAAAGGACGTTGGTGTCTTAACGCAGAACCATCTCGATTTTCCATCCACCACACGCACCACGAGCTTTCTGTGGCAAATTCAGTTTACGGGTGTCCCCCACCCGTCTACTGAATTAACACCTAATCGTCGTCTACCTACCGTCTACTCTCATCTCCAGTGAAACAATCATTAATTCCAATAAATTAATCGAACCTAAAGACGTGAAAAATCACGGCAACTTAAGCATATTTATCTTTATTCGACCTCTTTTTATTTAACCTAGATAGTTGGGAGTTTTATGCCTTATTTATGTGCAAGGCGTGAGAGGTGGAAAAGCCTCCCCCCTATCGACCTGCGCGCAATTGAAGCTTTCGCCCACTCCAGAGAGGCTGGCTTGCACTTCCGTCTTGCTAACTGTTGACTTTTCCCCTTCAAAACGCCATGGCGGGCAATACCACGACTTCTTCGCCTCCCTTTCTTCCTTCCAGACATCCTTCTTCCTTTTTGCTTTCCCTGGCTTATTTCCTTTCTCGAAGGAGGAGTATACGTGCAGATGCCCGAATTAAAATGTTCTCTTAGGATGCATTCATTGCTAGCTTTTTTACCCGTACCTTTGCAAGGGAATCTCTACACTTTGCTTGTTTAATTGCTGGGTAATTGCTTTCTCGTTGACATTTCCTTTACACCATTAGACATCTTGTTTCCTCCTTTTATCTTAGGTCTTCCCAACGTTCCTTTGGGTTTTGCTCGAATGTCTTTTCCCGAGAGTCAACCTATTACAGTTAGATACGTACGTTTGTTTTTGTTTGGGTACGTGACGCACTATTCTTTGCCCTTTAAGAGACCATAAGATACTGATTATCTCGATTCGAGCCATGACTGCAACTTTAGCAACCTTTCTTCTTTGGTTCGAGTATCATAAATAATTATAAAGTATAATGGTTATTTGCTGTCGAGTCCTTGACTGAAAAGGGGTCAAATATGTCATTATTTCTCACTGGCTAATATTGTCTAAATTGTCAAATTATGGTGATCACGATCGCCGCTGTGTTGGTATACATATGCATATGGGCACTTAACAGGAGTCGATGCTCAAATCTAGGCCGAATCGTAGATACCTGGCTAGCTCTTTCTTCTTTTAAAGTGTTTCCAAGGAGTTCAAAATGAGTTTGATCAGAAGACAGCTCTCACGTTTTGCCCAAAAGAAAGGTACGTAGCCGAATGGCTGCGCCATTTGTTGTTTAAAATGTCCAGCGACATGAATGAATTCCTCTTTGGTTCTTTGAAATACGTCCGGCATTACTGATTTGAAGTTAACCACTGACGAACGTGCTTCGCCATCTCAATTCGAAAACCTTTAAAGAAAGAGATCGCTTCGTCTAAAAGATGCGCATGGCTCTGGGAAATAGGTTCGCGAATATGTTTTTTTGTGGCTTGGTGCTTGAATCAATGCTCTGCATCAAATTGTGGCTGTGGTGGCGCCGCAGCGTGGCGGAAAGTAGTTTGCAGCAAACTGTTCCCGCCCAAGTGCATATTTTTTTCCTCTATTTCATTTTGTCAAAGTCCCATAGTGATAAAACGAAAGCAGCCGTTCATGCTTTAATGCGTAAACGGATATGCTCGGACTTCATCTCTGTGTGTAAACGCACAAATAACCATTGAGGAATTTAGCCTCAGCCGAATGGGGATTTGCAATTTTGTTTATTTATTTCGCCTTAGTCTGAAAACAGCACTTTTTGGCCTTTACATCGGACTATTAACAGTACTAGCAATGGACACGATTAAAAACACCCATGCCCTATGCGGAGGAATACCCACCAAGTGGGAATCGAACCAGCGACCCTTGGATTGACAGACGAAAACATAACCCCGCCACCACCAAGGTCGGCAAATTATATTATTTAAAAAAAAATGGATTTCTTTGTTCGCCTATTTGATTTCGTAGTGTCTCTTTTTTTGAAAACTTGGGCATATTGCGTCATGCGACCTCAACGACGATTTTTTCTTTGCATGTTGACACTGGAGGCGAAGAGAAGATTATCGAAATCTGGATATGAAGTTCACAAAATTGTTTCGGAACTTGTTGTCATGTGGTTCCGACACGTGTTCGTTGAGGCAAAGAGGGTGCGCATAAGCGTGAATCTGGAGGACTATGAGGTGTGGGTGTGGAGAAGAACGGATGAAATAGCATGAACGGAAAGAAAATCAAACGAAGTGGTAGATATGTTATGCGAACGGTTTTTGTCGGAGAAACTCGAAGAAGGTGGTACAATTGTATTCGAGAGATTATGAGGGGCAATGGGATGCTGGGATTCTGAGAGAGGAGAGAATATTAGATTGGCGAGATAGGAAGAGTGAGTATTTAGGACGACGTGAAGGGGGTATAAAATATGTGTGGAGTTTAACAGCGGTTTATTAGAATGCAAGATTTGGCGGTTGTTTGTATTGCTCACTCTATTGATGAACCCGGACATTTTGTATTAGATGTGCGAGCCCATCAAAAACCACCCTCTGGTCCGCAGACAGCTGATAATAAGCATATTTTTTCCTTATCAATTCATTGATAGGGTTGTGAAATGTTGTTTGCATATTGATCAGCTGATATCGATGCTCGCGAGAAATGGCTTTTCCGATCGTGACCGCCCTGACTCCCTTTTCCTATCCGGGGCTCGGTGGGAGAGAATATTTATCTATTTTTCCCAACTCGGGGAGGCAACGCGTCCTCCCCCCTCCCTCTTCGCGGTTCTGTCGAAATTTCCCCGAATGTTTGGGTCCCTCGCCTATCTCCTCCCTCTCGGCAATGCCCTCCCAGCCTCCCTCCGCCGCCCCCCCACCCGCTCTTTCCCTTCCGCCCCTTCGATCAATCGCCCGCAGGCAGCCAACCATTCCAACCCTCCTGAATTTTACCCTCCCTCCCCCCCCCCTCAAGCCACATACAATGGACTCAGCCACACACCCCTCCCCTTTTCCCTCTCTCGCCCCTTTACGCTCTCACAGGCCATCCGGGACCCTTCCCATAATCCTCCCGTCACTTTCTACTCTTCCGAGAATTTCCGCCTCTTTCCCTATTACGGCCGTGGACATGTAGCACCGCTACCGATGCCTTCTCTCTCTCTGCGTAGAGATCGCGAGCCCTCTTCCCTCCTCCCCCTATTCGCCCCACACCCCCTCCCACTTCACCTCACCCCTCCGCCGTTCCCTTCCTCAGAAATGATTACGTGAAAGTAGCGTGAGCGGCGGTCGTAGAGCTCCTACAAAGCAAGGTCGTTCGGTGCTTCTCCCGTGATCCGCGTGGCGCCGGCGTCGTCCCGGAGTGGCTGGCATGCATTATTCGTCGGCTGCACCATCACCTCCTCTGGTGCGACGGACGGGCAGCCCTTCGCGAGAAACTGGATTGAAACGGGCGAGTTTTATGGCCCGGCGTTGGTCTAATGAAAATGACGCGGGGATGAAAAATTAATGAAAGCATTTCAATACACGTTAGTGAAAAAGGACGTTAAATAAATTCCGTTTGGTAAAAAAAGGAGGGAGGTTTTTACGAAGCGGCGGTGGTTGGCGTTTAGCAAAGATGTGAAAAAAGTTACAAAATGGGGCGTAGTTTTCTATGCATCGGAAACTTGGTTCATGTGACGAGAGATAAACGTAGATTGGAGGATTTTGGGATTTTTGTTTTGTGTGTGGAGAAGAATGAAGAAAATGTAGTGGAAAAATATGTAGTTAGAGATTGGATTATATTCTATTTCGTGTTATTCAGATCTTCAAAATACAGCAGCGTGTTTTTTCAGGGTCCATATAAGACCTACCCTAACTTAGTAGACTAAAACTATTAATAATGTTATTCATGAATATTTGATAACTTTTTTATCATAGGTGTTCTCCCGAATGGAGGACCTTGAAAACTTGCGCATGCCATTTTCTTCCAAAGAGCTTGGTGATTTTAAAACTCCGCGGAATATAAATACCATTGTAAACTATACCTATATTTAGCTTCAAATTGCTCACTTCACGTCTTCTAATATTCCTGCCATTTCCTTTTTCGTCCGGGAATTCCTGTCATTCTACTCCTTTCGCGAACCTTAATGTCCCATTAGCTCCTAATGTCTCTTCTAGGCACTTCCTCTGGGTTCTTCGAATTTTTCCCAACAACTTCCTCTCTTCCCCCATTCCAACATTCCTTCCAACATTACCTTACACCTCTTGCGTATGTCTTGCCTTCCTCTCGATCCATGTTATTTATTTTATCATCTCCTATGCCAAACATTCACGTACTGGATAAGAGAAAAAACATTAAATTTTCAAAGGTCTTTTATGTATTTTTCTTAAAGTGTTCTTCCAATTGTGATGTGGTCCTCGAGATTAGGCATGAAAATTAAAGTAGCTAGCACCAACCCGACCATAGAAACAGCTGCGATAGTTAAAGGCATTTCTATGAGGCTTTATGTAACAGAATTCTCCAAACGGTCGTTTTTTCGGTCTCAATTTATTTCCCTCGCGTCTACTTCGGCCCAATTCAGTTCGGATTTTTACTGTGATGCATCCTAACCCCTTTTTTCACTTTCAAAACGGGAAATCGATTCGTATCTGACTGGCGCACTCGTTTGCCAGTAATTCAGGGTAGAGCACGTTTTGACAGTGGACTATATGTCTTATCTTTACTATTTCTCGTGCTTCCACTCGATTACCCCAAACGCCGAGATGATTTACTCAAATTTATTAGAATTTCCGGAGAGACGCAACTTTCATGAGACGCAAAAGACCGTTTATGGGCGCTTACTGGCGCTGTCTGTTCTGTTTTTGTTGAATTACGTTAAAAAATTAGTGAAAATTTCGCACTAATAAGGCAGACTTTCATCTCTTTATTTGGTAGCATTTCCTCGTTCTGGATTTCGTAGAGGGGTTGTGACATTGGGGAGAAGTAGTAGTATCCATTGTTGAAATAGAAAGAAAGACTCGTACTTTTCCACAGATTTTATTATACGGCACGACGCGTTTCACCGACTTGCGGCATCATCAGGTACCAAGTACGAGTCTTCATCAAGTACGAGTCTTTCTTTCTATTTCAACAATGGATATCAATTACTTCCACGAAGTGAAGCCTGAAACAATAGAATGAAGTAGTAGTAGTTTTGAGGGGAGGCAACTGACATCTGAGGTCATTTGCGCCATAAGGGATGGACAGGAATGGATGAAGGGTGGAGAGAAACCCGGCGTCGGCATTAGCCTACTCTTTACGAAAGGCGCCAAGGGGTCCGCAGTTTAACGTCCCATCCGACGGATGGCGTACTCCCTCCACAAAGCACCTCAAGTAGGGATCGAGATACCTCTGAAAAATATTCAACACCGCCGGGATTTGAACCCGCGCCCTCAGGGTGGGAAGCCAGTACGTTAGCCCCCGCACCATCTCGATCCCCTGCAACATTGGAAAATGTATATTTGCTCATCATGGACACCCCTTAAACATGCAAAGGAAAGGAAATTCCAATGCTGAAACACGCCATGTTGCTTTTCTACGCCGCAAGCCGCATGCGGATTTTATAGAATGAGCCATAGATTCAGAATTATTAGTTTATGCATAGACTTCATTGAATATTCGATCAGCAACAAAACCTCTCGCGCACATACATACATGGTACCCTCCAAGCTACCACTAGGGTGTCTGGCGGGGGGTGATCACACACCAGATAACTTTTGACCCAAAATACTTTGCCCCCTTATCGTTCCTTTATCGTTCGCGGGAAAAATTTAATCTTTAAATCTATCTGTTCTGCACTTAATCTCTTTAAATTTGAGGACATGATCCCTCCTACCGTGGTGTGATGGGGATAATAATACATATTCAATTGTTCCTGGCTCAACCTTGTGGAAATTCATTTTAATGAAATTAAGAATACAAAGTAACTTTCCATTGTCCTTTATTAGCGTACTACCGGTTTCAACGCTCAAGCGTCATCATTGGTATATAAGTGAACTGCGACTGATTTATTTTGTACCTGATGATGACGCTTGAGAGTTGAAACCGGTGGTACGCCAATAAAGGACAGTGGAAAGTTACTTTGTATTCTTAATTTCATTATAATAATACATGTTCAACATCAGCGCTAAAGAGACCTGATTCCAATTTATGCAGCACCTATACCTGACTTACATGCAAGATACATAGTACGAGACCAATTAATTTGCAATTTAGCCTTCGCCCCGTGAGTGATTCCCAGCCTAAATCCTGTAGTAATTTTGATACGCTATTCAATTTATCATTATAACGTTTTACAAATCTATCTCACCTGCTCAGCACGCGATCTGATTCAGCAATCAATCCATCTTCATGAGTAGTATATTCCAAATAAGGCCTTAGTAAGCGAATGATAACATTGCTCTGTAACATTCTTGTCACATTTCCGCAATATTTCTTGCGATTAATCCTATATCTTTGCTGGGTTATCCACATATTCGGCTCTTCAATATTAAGGTGATAATATTATAACTCAGAAAGTACATTGCAAAAAATACCAGGTAGTAAGACAATTAGCATCAGATAAGGTAGGATGGAAGGCTGCAGTCAACCAATCTTAGGATGGAACGACCAGTGATGATGAGTTTTATGACTCTATCTCTGTGATAAGGAATGTGCTGGATGTGCATGCATACTATGTGCACAGCTCGCCCTTGGAATGCACTCGTTGCGAGGTCAAGCATTCTTGAGCCGAGCGCACAAGCGTGAGGGTTCCCAGCTCCCGGCTACTTCCAACTGCTACGGTCGCATCTCACTCTAACGTCTTCGGGGGAAGGAAGGATAAAAAAATCGTCCTTTTGGTATCAAGAGAAGATTCTAAAGCAACGGACTTGGCAATTGTTGCAATTGTCCACGGCAGAATACCGCGAATCGCTTTGTTTCATTTTGACCGACCATTTGCCGCGGGGTGAAGACGCGGAGGAGCACTGGGGGCTGCCCCTCACATTTCCGTATTTGTCTCCTCTAACGCGGAAGATTCACGCCGGTTAATTATTTGGAATAGTTGTGTGTGCGAAATTAAATCATTGAAACCTTTCATGTTGTTTTTTCTCTGCGTTGTAGGTGGAGGGAATCATTTGTTTTGATTCACTCATTTCTTTGCATTAAAGGAGCAATACGGTTGCAGCGATTGGCTCCGATCTAGATACAAGAACGAGGCACCCACTAAAATACTCGATAGCCGAACTGCGTAGCGTCGGGAAATCACGTTAGGTGACTCTTTGCAATTGAGAAAGAATTTGCTTCGCTAAACGAATAGTGAAGGTGTATTCACGGATGAAAATATTAGTGAGAGGTGTTATTCCGTGTCCATTATGCCTCACCTTTTAAAAGGGCATTGAGCTTATAGCCGAATAACGTAATTTGGGAATTAAATAAGTTAAGGATAGAAGTTGACCGTTTCGTGATTATCATTGTGAACGAAAGGAAAGCGTCACTAAAGGAAATAATCAGTCGGAAATCGCTGAGGGCTGGGATATTGTTATTTGTGCGACTTAAAGTATGAGGAAAAAAATATGTTTACTTCGTTCAGTTAAACTCTGGCAAAGAGGTAATAAATTTAGAGTATAAACATGACCACAGCATCAATAAATGTTAACATTATAAACGCCGATACCCTAATATGCGCTCTCCTAGAGGTTTGCGGGGCAAAATGTAGATTTTGAACCTTTGATTATGTTTATTGCTTCTAAATTAACCGAAATCATTTTCTTTGCCACGGAATTCATATGTCGATTGGATACCTCAATTTGCCTATTATATTTTGTTAGTTTCAGGCCATTAGTGTCTTTCTTACTTGTTAGTTAGTTAGTAGGAAAACTGAAGTGGGAAGCAAAGTTGGAAATGCAGTAAGGAATAAGAATAATTTTATTTAGAAATCAATTGTTTATTGAAAGATGTATTAATCGTTTTTCCCTTAGCCATCGAGGCCAATTCGACTGTTAGCGTGAGAATTTTTAAAACAAGCAGGAGGCTTTCATTCATCCACCCGCCCAGTTCATAATAAACCAAGCGCTTCGCTATTGAGAGGGCGGGAGTATTCGGTTACCGCCAGCGTTGGTGGCTGGGGATGATGCCTGAGCGTTGAAACCGGCGGGGAGAGCCTTAGGAAATTATCTGAAGTGTTAGAGGCTTTTTTTGACAACATTTTATGAAGGATTCCGTGGAATGGTGCTCATGAACTGATTTATATCGGGGATTCCGCCTGCAATAAGTTCAAAGAGCCGAAACAAGAGCGACAGAGCCGCCCGTCTGTCGGCGATGGCAGAGCAGGAGTCTTGGAATGGACCCAACCCATGGCATTGATTTCGAAAAGGCGAGAGACGGAAAGCAGAAGAGGTCCGATATTTCCCCATGGCTGGAAGCGACTGCCGTTGAAATTATTAAGAAACACGATAATTTCAAAATGGAAGAAGTCGCACGTTGTTCAGGAACGATTTGCGCGTCACTTTTGGGAGGAGCCGACTGCGAAACTCGTGGTGTCGAAAAAAACATTACGCGCGAACGAAACCCGAACGGAAATGCTTTATTTATTTAATTTCATTGAAGTCCGCAGTTGCTGACCGTGGGGGACCGATCATATGTTCAACGTTACCAGTAGCCTACTTCATAGTTGTTCTGCGCGTATCGCGCAGGCTGTTTGGCCTCAATCAAAGTAACCTTCTATTTCCATCGAAGCGGATGAGCGAAAGCATTAGTAGAGTCGATTCAGGGTTTCTTTTACTGAAATGAGAGCCGCAAGACTGCTTTTATTTTGCATCGCCATCTAGCCGTTCTAAAAGAGTGATTTTTAGCATCGACCACCGAGAGCGATTGCCATTCTTTTCAATGTTGTCTGCTCCGGATTACTCGAATCCGATGTGTGAAATTTCGTTTGCAGTCGAGGAGTTATTTTTTTGCGGGGAGTGGATTGAGGGGCGGGGATCGTGGGCGGTCCACTGACAGGACATCGAGGACGTCCTGCGCCCGATGCGCTATTAATCTGTTTTCGAATTTGCATTTTATTGCGTCCCTCGATTGGGTCATTTCTTCTCCGGTTATTGGATGTCGAAATGTAATTACATTTCCAGGTATTCGCAGAGATTTCGCAGAAACGTTGTTTTAATCGACGCGCCCTAAACGAAATTAGTTCCTCGCGCTATCCATTCTCTGATAATTTATCTTTCATGGTGTCTCTTCGGGTGTGTGGGGGGCGGGGAATGAGTGTTCCTGAATATCCTATGCAGGTCATTCGTTACGCAACCACTCATATCCCTCATCTGGTTCTAGTTCCTGCTCCTCTCATGACTCAAAACTGAAGGCATGTTAATAAATGTTTTTTGAATTCAGTTAGAAAATTGCCCATAGAGGTAAAAGGTATGACTATTTGGAGAATATTTCCAATTTTCTTTATGTTGTCTTTTTAAAATTTCGCCTTAATTTAACTGTAAAAAATACTGGCGTATTGAATGTGTTTTCTATTCAGTATATATATATATACATGTACATTATATATATATATATATATATATATATATATGTGTGTGTGTGTGTATATATGTATATATATATATATATATATATATATATATGTGTGTGTGTGTGTATATATGTGTATATATGTGTATATATATATATATATATATATATATATATATATATATATATATATATATATATATATATATATATTAATTAATGTCATATTTCAGAATGTTTAACCTTCCAGCCTTTTCTGAGGACTGCTTCTGGTCAGACTCATGACAAAATGTTATGTATATATATGTTTGTGGGATGTTGTATTTTCAAATTCAGTAATTGCACCTCAAGACGACTTCAGACGCCCCAAAATGTTCATCCTCGTTGATACATACTATTCGGTATACTTTTCACTGTTTTCAATTATGGATGTAATTTCTTTAGGCTTTGAGCCTCATTGAGGCTTGCGGTGCGTTGTGATGGTAATATCACGTGATAATCTTAGCGACTGCCGGGTGGTTATGCTTCCATTGGCTTTCATCCCCTTGTTACTAATGCACTTTGGTCCAAAGAGATGAGCTCGATCGCAGGCACGCTGAATGCATCCTTGAAGATTGTTTCCCGGCTCCCATGCATTGTTCATTTGAAATTTAGTTCCCGTATTGCCTCTAAGAATTTCAACGAAGTGGTCAACGATATCAGCTTGCCGGTGCTGAGTGTTTTTCCTGCAGATGATTCAAACCTACGAATCCTTTTATCGCGTATAGTTTTCCACCACATATGTTTCATTTAGTCGTTGAAAACTGGCTAATAGGTGCCTCATTTTTGTCTCGTCAACATTTGTTATGAAAGCTAGGATTGATTATTAGCAGCTGTTCATTTTATCGTGTTTCCTATCAATCTTCCCGATATGTAGGTCCTTGCATCGTCATTCTCCATTACATACTTATCATAGTTCAGCTTTGCTCTCTTATTTAGTTATTATTCCTGCCCATGTAGTCTTCAATTATGGTCTTCGATAAACTATCGTACTCCTTAATTTGTCCAATTAGTGTTCACCTTCCCCTTATGAAGTGTCGATGTTAGTTTATCTTCTATTGAATCACGTGCGTACAGAAACGAAATCCAGCGAATTTTTCATCACCCATCATCTTATTATTGATTTTTTTAAATTATTTTAATATGGCGCATCGATGCGATGAAAAGCGTTCTCTTCTTCCTCTTCCCCGCTATGAAGGCGACAAGCGGGACGTTAGTCGCATCTGAAACACCACCGATCGGGTGAAGGCTCGAAGTTGGGTCGTTGCAACAACCGTTGGAGCTCTCTTCTCGTTATAATCCACGGACGACGTAGCTTACCTTGCACAAGCTTCATCCCGTTTGAATCCACTTCATTAATAACTCACGAGTCCCAGCGGGTTGAACCCGTCGACGCCATGTGACGGCTTTACGACCTAGGAAACGGTTGCGGTCTCATTTCCGCTCGCATGACTTATTGATATCGTCGGGGGGGGGGGGAAGAGGGGGATTGCTTCCATTTTCTAGAGCGATATGGGGCCCGACTCCACCTTGGTCTTCCGGCAGCATCCGGCCACTCGCCACCACGCCCCCCTGCCGGCGTGCGACACCCGACACACCTAAAGCGACGCTGAGGTGCTGTCTCTTTCCATGCGCCTTATAGATCCCAAAAATATTTGAACCGATTGGCAAGCGCGCCTAATCCTATAATAGGATAACGGAAGTATTTTTCAATTAAAGAAACGCACTAGTTATATAAAACCAGAGGGTTTTGACTCAATCCTAATCGGCGACATTCATCGTTATTCGGGAATTATTATTTTTGGTGTTTCACCTTTTAAGGTAGGTTTTGGTCGCACACGTACTATGTAACGGTAGAACGATACTTTTCCTTGCGTCTTCAAACCAAAAACAGAACCCGACATGCAACAGTGCATTAAGCCCCTCTTCAATTCTGCATTCTTCATTCCTCCCTTCACTTCGTCCAAAATGCCCCTATCCTCTTTTGCTGCCCCTTTCACGTTTGCCTAACATTCTCCCCTCGATCACACTCTCCAGCATCCCATTGCCAATCAATATGCTCTACATCCATTTTCCTGTCTCCGTACGATTTCTCCCAACAATCCCCTCTCCTCCCCCCCCACGTTGCCTTGGACGTCCTCATTTGTTTTCCTTTCATTTCACTTCGCCTTCTCCATCCGTCTTCGCACCTATATCATTCCAAAAGCCTCCAATCTACGCCTGTCATCCTGCTTCAGTGGCAAAACCACGCTGCACATCGTAGTTTTAAAATACATTTTTTTGACATCCTTACTCAATGTACCTGTCATCAATTCTCTTCTTGAGAAAACGTCTTTGCCTACGAAATTATTCTCCTCTACTTCTGTGCTATTTTGACCGTTTTGACCCAAAGAAATTCCGTGTAGTAGTAGTTTTAGGGGAGGCGACCGAGAGCTCAGGTCATTTACTTCATTAGGAATTGATTGAAAAGGAGGGAGGGCGGAGAGAAACCCGGCGTCGATTAGTGTCGGTATAAGGCTACTCTTATCGAAAGGTACCGAGAGGTCCGCAGTTTAACGTCCCATCCGACGGATGGGACGGATGTACCATTCACTCAAAGTGCTCACAAAGCACCTCAAGTAGAGATCGAGATACCATTGAAACATTGTTCATCTCCATGATTCCAGCCCGGGTCCTCTCGGTGGAAAGCCAGTGCGTTAGCTACCGCACCATTCCGATCCCCGACACTTCCGAGGTACGTAAATTGGTATATCTAATGTTGTTTACGAGCAACTATCTCAATATTTAACTTAGCTCTCCTCTTTCTTGAAAACCACGTGACCTTTGTTTAGTTATCATTCGTCATCATCCCATGCTTAACGCTTTGACTTTCCAATTGGCTCAGCAACGCTTGTAAACCCTTGGTTGACTGGCGAACTGAAGCTTGATCATCCGCAAACCAGATGATTTTATAAATTAAACACACTGATTTTATAAATTCCCCAGGAACCTTTATTCCTATTTCTAGTAATGTCAAAACCCCTTTTAGCATCTCCTCCACACAAACATTTAAATTCACGGGTGATAATGGACACCCGTGTGTTACCCCATATCCTAGTGCTGTCCTCTCACATTCCTAAACCGTTTAGTAATTCCGTGAGAATATTTTCTACGCATTTCAATTCCCTGAATGCCCTTTCTAGCTCGCCATCGAGTAACGTTAGACCTGAGCTATCCTCATCTACGTCATATCGTCTATCAATGTCTAAGTTTGCTTGCCTAACGTCTTTACTATGTAGTTCCACTGTATGTTCCTTCTATCTTTGTTGAATCTTCCCTGGTTCAATTAATATCTTCCTGATTGATTTTTGGTGTCATGTACAGTTTTCCCCTGCAGGTGCTCTATACAGAGAGATCAAACCCTTAGCATTTCACTTTCTATATAGCGCACCAATTCAACCCTTCCTTTGCAAACTTTCCTTAACATCGCACTGCGTCTTCCAACTGACTTCTTTCGCTGTATTTCTTTCCCACACAAGTTTCAACTCTTTATATTTCCTTCGGCCTGACTGTTTGTTTGCATTCTTCCATTTCCTTCTCTCTATTATCTTCCTAATCACATATTCTATTATCCATGGTTTGCATGTCCTTTGCGGTTGCTGTAGTTTCATTTTATCCTTTCTAAATTTCTTCTTTAATGTGTTCCCATGTATATGTTCTACTTTATCCGTCTCCTTGTACTACTGCATTCTTTTCATCCCGGCTAATGTCTCCACATCGCATTTCGTTAACCGTTTTCCCTTTTTTATTCTCTTGAATCTGAAGTCACTCTTTACTAGTACTAAATTATGATCTCAATTCGCATTCACTTCCATGAAACTGTTCCAGTTAATTACGCTGTTTCTAAACCTGGTCCTAAACCTGGACCTAACCATAATAAACGTTCCAAATCCTTATTCTAACTAGTTCGGTCCTATTTTGCATCTTCTTTTCTGCTGCTGTCTATTTCCCTTTGCAAGGATTTAGTGAGATGACGACTTGGAAGCCTTGCCTCCCCCGCTGCCGGGCACGACACACGGCCGAATGTGCCGAGTCCCGTAGTTGCGAGGACTCATATTCTCTATACTGTCCATCATATAAATCTAGGGAATAATAATCGAGATGGTTTCCCGATGCCTTCCTCAATAGTGTTTTTAACGTGACACCATCACTCAATTGCCGCCGCCTCACTGAGGAACAAACTTTGCGCGGACTACCTTTCGTCTGGCTACTAACCTTCAACCAACCTGGCATGGGCGACCTTATATGGAACAATTAGCATTTCTATCCCCAACGCAGCTCCGGGGGTCAATAGAACGCACAAGACCAAGGTCCTGCGCAAGGTTTTTAGCCCATGGGGATGGTACCCGGGAATATGACGACAGTACGTATTCAGTGGCAGCAGAATTCCCGTTAGAAGCTACGCAGTTCCATTTCAGATGCTCCCCAGCTCTTTCGAACTGCGTATTTCTTTGGCGGTCGATTAGCCATCTCTTGCCCCGCCCCTCTCTCTCATTGGCTGGGCTTTAGTGCATATTGATTGCCCTGTAGTATCTGATTGAAAGTTTTACATACTTAGCTGTAATTAAAGTAGTATTTTTACGCCTACCTCCCATATCGTATTTAACGACCAATGGTAAATTCAAATGGAAAACTATCCATTGGTGAAACCTACTTTGTAGTGGTAAATTAGTATTATTTCCGACAGCAATGTGGTCCGTTGCCACCATCTCAATCCCGATTCTTCGCTTAAACGATATGCTGGTCATTTATATTAGTATTGGTGAAGGGAAACTTCACTCCCACGAAACCGTGATCGGAAATAATGAGCTTTATCCGTATTTATATTGTATACTTGCTGTGTTGGAAATGTTTCAATTATTAATGGAACTACATTATTCAAGGTATATTTCTGCTGCAGCCAATTAAATGCTGCAAAACCTCAGTTGACGCGACACAACGTTACACCCTATGCTACTAAGTGCAGTGAATTCTTATCCGGTTCTGGGGAGGAAATATGCTACGTGAGGATATGAATGCTTTGGGTTTTAAAATATGATATACTGCCCTTTGGGAAAAAAAACATTTGTTATTTTGTCGCGTCCTTTCTCCAACACTTCGCGCATTCCGAATCAGCGCCGCATTATGCTCTGCTTTCTTCTTTAAATCTATTTCCCTGAGCTTGTCGATTTTTGCGGTTTTCGCCGTCGGGAGTCGTCCGCCTCGCTGTCAAGACGGGGGAATGGATGAATGAGTTCCTGCCGAGAAACCTCATACCCTCCCTCCCCCGTTCACCCTCAGAACTCTTCCCTTCCTTCCCCTCCCGCCGCCTCACACCTTCAGAACTCTTTAATTCCCAATTCCTGTCCGTTGAACCCAAAACCACATTTTGAATGGCATATTTCCGTGAAGCCATTTCAGCTTCCCCGTCTCCGGTGCAGATTTTTCCCCGTGTCAACTGTCTTTTTTATTTTTTGAAAGTTGTGGGAAGTCGGATGGGAGGGGGGGTTCACCAACGGCACCATTCCCCACCCCCTCCATAGCGCTTCCCCGCTCTCATCGATCGTCCAAGGGGGAACGCCTTAAACGAAGTAGTGGTGCCATTAAAAACGGAACGGAGACCCTGGGTGCCGCACTCGCGGAAAGGGAACACCGGCGGATTCCGAAGACCCTTTAAAAACGTCCCCCGTGTTGACGAAGGGGGAGGGGCGGCGGCGGGGATGAGGGATTTGCGGGTGTTTGGAGGGTTCGAGACCCTGGGGTTACGGAGGGCGAGTGGAAAGGGAGGGGGAGGGGGCGGCTCCACCTTCCGGGGTGTCAGCACACGTGCGCTCCCCCTGATGGTAACGTCGCTCCTCTTAGCTGACCGTGAAGGCGTCATCCGATCTCTCTCTCTTTCTCAACCCCACACTACCGCCGCCATTGATTTGTCCGATGAGAGGGGGGCGCTTAACCCACCTCACCCCGCTCGAACTCTCCCCCTCTCTCCCGATGTTGGCTCCCCACTGCGGGGAGATGTTGAATCTGTCGACTCACGGCTCGTCTTTCGGTGAGGTGTATTAAATAAGGGTTCGCAGCCGCTTCCTCTCGTGGGCGATTGGACCCGTTTGCTTGGGTGGAAGGGCCCTTTGGGGGGGGGGGGGGGGGTCGCTCGGAACAACCGCCCCTGTGGCCACGCACGTGGGGGTGTACGGAATGTTTTCGCGATGCCATATCGATTGCATCCCCCCCCCCCTCTACCACCCTATGTCTCCACTCCGTGATTTCGGATGCCCTGCATTTAATCCCTGCGCGCGAGAGAGAGCGTGTTTTTACGCGAAAGTGTTGGGGCGCAGGGGGTTGCGTGCGAAAACGATGGAAGGGGTGTTTTTTTCCGATTCGGAGACATTCCACATCTGCGGAAGGAGCACGTGAGGCGTGGCACGCGTAGCAGTAATCGCCTGCGGTGTCTCTACTGTCTATTTATGCCGCCTTGCTGCTCCGTGTGCGTCTTCGCGGCAGGCGTTAATGTCATTAAGAAGGCAGACGTAAAATTAAACTTATGTAACAATCACCTGACTACGACGTAGTCACTTTCCGCCGTATTTCAACGTTGTTGATATTCTATGATATCAGCCGCTCATGCGCAGGGACGGATCCGAGTGTAATGTTGGCGAAACTGCTCGGCTTTGATGAGATTCAAAATGAATATTGCTAAAAAGAGACGTTTCAGGAGTGATATGGTGAAATATCATGATTAATTAAAAATAGCAATTTTCCACAAAAATAAAATTTAATGCGACCGGTCGCATTAAATTTTATTTTTGTGGAAAATTGCTATTTTTAATTAATGAATATTGCTTGGACGTTCGACACTGATGTTGGATATGCCTGTCCACGAGAGCGGAGAATCATTTACCGAACGTTACTTTGCGCACTCTGACTTGGTGCGATTATTTTTAATTGTAAATTGGTTTCAAATTCCTTTGTAGGATAATGTTTGTGAAACTATTGTTGTTCACGTGCGAAAATGGTGTCCACCGTAAAGAGTATCTAGGTTATCTTCTAGTCGAGCGGCCAATGGACGCGAAAATAATGGAGTGATATAATCGGTAAATGAGGTATGGTTTAATATTTCGTGGGCCTGCTTTCTTTTCCGCGTTCACCGTCACTCTTCCACGACGACGCAAAGCACAATGATTCAAGACATGAGCAAGCGCCGTGCGCCTGGAAGTTGCCTTTCCCGATTCCGTGGAAACAGATTTTTATTGGCACTTAAAATTGACACTCAAGATTGCATCCGCACATTCTTGCACGCACGCCATCATTCCCTTGGATTCATCCGAGTTGTTTATCGCACGCCTAATGGCCTGTTTTTGTTTCATTTCGTTTCATGTGCACGTGGAAATCTTCTGGTCTTAAATCTTCTTCGGCCTTCTCTTTCGCGTTCACCCCATTGAATCTGTGACAGGGAGATTGCTTTGTTTTTACCTTTTGGCGCTAATATTCCATTTTCACCACCAGCCATAGTATCCCTTATATGCTTGGAGGATTCCCGGGAGAGAAGGACGTAAATCTTCCTCTCAAGGAATAATCAGAGTATCGATTTATTATTACTGGAGCGTATTCCTTCCTCCTCGGCGCATTCTCTTTCGTCTCCGGGTCCCGGTGTGTTTGTCGGTCATACGGTTGGGATAGAATGGCAATCGTAAACGCGGCCACCTCCCCCGCTTTAGTCCAGGCATACCGGACGTCCCATTAGTGTGGGACAGATTTATTCCCGCTTTCCTCACCCGGGATCCCATATTATCATCAGGGAAAAAATTCCCAGTCGGGGAAAGAAAACACGCAAGGATCTCCTCTCCCTTTATGCTATTTCCTCCCTCCTTATCCTCCTCGAAAGATCTCCTTAGTCCGTGCTTCTTTGGTAAGTAGAGGGGGAGAGGGGGGTGGGGGGGAGTCCCACCTGCCTGTCAGTGTGACACCCCTCCCTTTATCCCTGAGGAGGCTTCGTGGAGGGGATATCGCTGGGCAGGAATGTCCGTTGACGGAATGCCCGGGGGAGGGTGTGGGGTGAGATGGGTGTGTTTCGGGGTCCGGGCAAGGGAGGGCGGGCGAGCGTGGAGGGGCGGGTGCGGAGGGGCGGAGGGCAGGGGGAAGGAATGGGACGCCTGTCGGGGAGGGCGTATCGCGCTCCAAGGCTACTCTTCAGTTGGGAGCTGGTGAGCCCAGAGCTTGTTCGCGTGGCGCGCGCGTCGATTAAGGGTTTCGTGTGTCGGGACGGAGAGGAAATATTCGGCGTTTTTCATCCCCCACCCCTTCCACCCTCACCTCCTCTCTCCCCCTCCCCTATTGCGTTTCCGTTCCGTGTGCCGGTGTGTTGAATAGTAGGGGGGGTGTGTGTGACCCGGCCCTGATATCGGTTACTCCGCTGAGAAGCGGCGTGGCGATCAGGTGACTCAGTCTCTCTATCTCTCTCACGGCGGGAGGTCGGCCTCCTCGTTCTTCGCGCCAGGGGTGGCGGACGATGGGCCGTGAACCATGTTTTGGCTCGCTGCCGATTCGAAGCGATGGATACGCGAAAACTTCGGGGAGAACAGGTAAATCATTTCGTTTGGCCGAGTACTTTAACTCTCCTCTCCCTCAATCCTTCTGGATGGACGTGCTTGCGGTTTTCATTTCGCCCCCGGTGCCAAGTAGGGCGCCGAGTTCGGCTGCGATCTTGGTTTCCCTCGTTTTTTTTGTTTTGACCGATCGAGTTCCTTTCTATGTCCGGGGATCATGTTTATCTGAATAGATTCTCACGGGAGTATAGCGCTGTTTGAAATGAATTGGCTCATCAGGAGTTACTTCTTTGGACTACTGCCGAGGGAGATCGAAGTTACCTTCACTTGTGTTTATTGTTTTCACTTACTCGCGTGTATGGAAAGAAAAAAAGCTATGTTAATTCCACTTAATTTAAACTTCAGTGGAATCAACATTTTTTTTAAATTCCGTAATGGCTAAGTTACACGAAGTCGAGCCTGGAACTACGAAATTTACTCGTGTACACTTTAAGGGTTGATTTTTTAATGTTCATTCCTCCAGATCTAGTCACTTTCAGGGAAAAGTGCAATGTAGAAACTTATTGTTTAGTTTTGGAGCGTTTAACTTTTATTTCGTATTTATTTTCCATGAGTAAAATAAGTTAACTTGTGCACGATAATTCACAGAATTTCAGCCGCAAAAAATATTCCATTTCTTACTGTACTCATTTCTAATTATTCAACACAGGTCTTATTCCAACAATTTTTTGAAATGCAGAGTGAAATGGACAGAAAATTTAATTACTTTCAACCTGTGGGAAATTGCAACAGCAATTGAATTACTACCTTATTTTTTCCTACGATGCAATACATGAAATTGTTGCGTTGGTTCGCTCGAGTTCCTTGACTCAGTTTTGAGGGAAATTATGGTGCCATTACTCGCTTAATCATTATTTTCGCTGCGTATTCTCTTAACTTTAGGAATGCATTGTATTTTATGGCGCTTCCGAGCACTTCGCATTGACATAAAGTCGAGTCGCCGAAGACTTACGAGCGGAATATTTCCTGATGGTGACCGCCTGAGGCAGTCTTTGTATCGGGAACAAATATAGACTTGTGTGATTTTAACCAACGATAGCGCGGAGCTCTTTGACCTGTTACTCTGCTGGCGGGGAATTTGAAACGTGATCGAGTACACCTAAGCGACGCTTAACACGTACGTCAGGCGGAACGTAGGAAACATCGGCGTTCCGTCCCGTGATCATTTCGATTTAGATGTTCATCTCATATTTTCCTTGAGTCAACCTTGATTTCATTTAGCATTTCCAAACCTTAGCGTCATAATAGTTATTTTTTCTTCTTTCAACTTTCTATGGCCTACGCAAAGTTTTAACCTAAGTCTACGCTGATTGTTTTATCATGTTAGGCATTGATTAATTTGGTTTCTCTTCATGTCGTATTTATCAGTTATTCGGGAAGGTCGTCAAATTAAATTTTTCGGTCGATCGGATAGTCGAGAAATTCGCAAAATAAAAAAAATAGTTCACACCCCAACAAAAGTAAAATAATTACAGCAAAGGACGTAAGTGAGCCCCGAGATATTTGCACATTAGTGATAGACTTAAGGTGGTTACTTCCAAGCCCTTAAGGAATCATTACGGGATATGAACCCGAGGATTGGTTTGCAGCAGATCTCTCCAATCTATTTATCCCACTACCTATCTCTTCACTCCCTCAAAGCTCTCGGCACCGACATTTTCCATTAATTGATTCTCGTTCTTTGCCCTCGACCTTCCTCTGCAATGCTCCCTATCCATGTTTCCTGTAATTAGGGTCATTAGTAACTTTATCGTGCGTCAGGATATGTCCAATCATTTTCTATTTTCTTTTTAGTGTCCTCCTTAGATTTTTCTCTTCGCTCATTCTTCGAAGTGCTTCCTCATTAGTCATTCTCCCTATCTATTTTGTTTGCATCATTTTTCTGGCCCACCGCGTTTTCATAGCCTCAAAATCTTATTTCCTCTCCTTTCCTGCTGTTCAAGTCATAGAAAAATAGACTCCTTACATATCTATGAACAAATCGCTTCGTCATGTCCTATGCTATTACTTATTTGCCGTTAGTAGTGGTTTCTATCGATTGATAACCTTTTCCTTTCCAGTTATTACATCCATATTGTTTTCTCAATCACTGCTGCTCATGCTGCCTAAGTAGCTAAACTCTTAAAGTCTTGTTCCAGTGTGTCTTTCCCTAGCACTTTGTTTTATTAAGTTAGTCACTGATTAATTTGGTTTCCCTAGCCTTACTTGGAGGTTATCTTCCCCACTTTGTGTGTAAACACCAGTGCTTCAATTGCGTTACTGAATCTTATCTGTGAGAGCGATATCATCGAGTTAATCCTACCTTATGTAATTGGAAGCCCATGGTTAAGTTAAGAAGCTTTTATGTGAATCAATAGTATGCAAAGAAGTTTCAAATATATCGCTGTCATTAATCCGAAAAGTATTTGCTGATATCGGCTTAACTTTCCGTCAGGGACTCGGCGAAAAAGCGCAAAAGAATCATCTTTTTGACATGATTACTGTTGGTGAACTGAATTAGTTCGTTCGCTATCTTCTTTTCCCTCCTGGTTTCTATGTGCAATCGTTACGATGAAACATCCAACTGAAGAGAATCGTAGTTGGTCAGAATTCTTTTTATAACTAATTGTTGGAGTACTTATCTTTTAAAGTCTTGCTGTGTGTAAATTAAGGGTTCCCTGACACGTATCATAGTTTTTCCCGTTTCTCTGTAACACCTACTTTCTCGTGACATTAGTTGACCTATTGACATTTTGGTACAACTATTTAGCAAAATTGCTGATAGTGATTGGCCATTCGAAATCCGTTTATCAATTCCTTTATATGCTCGAAATAGGCAAATTATTAGTAGTTTTGCCGATATAATTGTGTATCTAATGTTTTGCTTAATTTGAGGGCACTTTCAGAGGGTAATAATTCGCGAATCCGATGAATCGCGATGATTTCGCTCTCTTGAAGAGAGTAGCCCAGGTTGGCGATCCTATGTCCTATTAACAGATGGTTTTCATGTTAAAATATTTGATGCTAGCGTGTCAGCTGTTGGATTCAAGTCTGCGTATATTGAACCAAAGCAATATCTTCCCACGGAATCCTTCATGGTCATTTCGTGGGAATTGTCCATTCTTGTAGTCGGCATATTTGACCGAATTATGCGGAAACAATTTTCTATCGTAATTTTTTCCCGTTCGATCAACCGCCATCAATAAGGAGGGAAATGTTTATTTATGTCGGAGTGTTCCTGTCGATTGTTTCGAGTTTAGTGTGAGTGCAAGTGCCAGCTTAGTTTCAAGACGCGTTGGAGTGGATTTAATTTAACGCCAACTCCTTCAATGAAATCAATATCAAATCATTCATGAGCGTTTCTCAATGGAGTCCAGCGTATTGCTCGTTATGAGGGATTGCTTTTTTCTCGTTACATTTACTGTGATCTGGTGATTATTATTGACGACATAAGCATTCGTTCATATATTATATAAAACAAGTAGTAGACAAAAGTATTTCGTTCATATATTATATAAAAACTTGGTAGGATACCATGATGATCATTTATAAGCACCTGATCACCTTGACTCACTTACAGACTGATGACTCCTGAGATTTCTCAAGATCGTAGTCAATCTATATTTATAGCTTTCCTCTTGTTATATGCGGCTTTAACGCCGTATTTGTAAGTAGCTTAACTTGGCGAGGCATTGTTTTTTATTGATACCCAGCACCGGGTTCAGCTTTGTGTATCTTAGGCAAAGTCGCGAGTGTGATTAAATTCTAGTTCCAATCTGGAAACCCCTTCGCTCCGGGGAAATACCGACATCCAAGATTTATTCGGCCGGCCGTGTTAGTTCTTGCATCATTGATGGAATATATGCATTCGGAAGGAGAAACGGAGAGCTTTTTTGGCTTCGCTCCATTAATCTTCAGGTCACAGTCTTTTGTGTTTTACCAATTTCGTCACTCGAATAGAAGAATAAGTTTGTTTGACATTCAAAGTTACACCGAAGACGTTTAGGTGAACGGACTCTTCCCTGTGTTCAGTAATTGTATTCCTGGCTCTTTTCCTTGGATATACCGGAATTCCAATACAAACTGATATTTATGCAAGCCGTCGCTTTATAATGAAGACTGAAGCTTTCATTCTTCCATGTTTTATTAAGTTCTATACCCCGCGTATTCTCATCAATTTGTGTTTATGTTTTACGAAGTAGTTACACAGTGTGTACGCGTGTGTCTTGCAAGTATGTTTGTGTATATGTGTATATATATATATATATATATATATATATACACACGTACATATTATATATATGTATATATATATACATATATCTAATATATATATGCATATATAATATATAAATGTTTTATATATATATATATATATATATATATATATATATATATATATATATATATATATATTGAATGTAAATTTAACGTATACATATCCGAATGTATTTTTCCATAAACATACCCGAGTTAGCGTTTGTGAGTTGTGCATTTTTCAAAATGATCATAGCTTCGACTTAAGAACAGAAAACTAATTTACGACTGCTAAAAATGGCTATGCCCGTCATCGTTGAAATTTTGTTGACCTTTGGTTGAAGTTGTGAATGCTTTGCCCATCTCTCAGTTACAAGCTTATTTATATTGTTTTGTTCCCATGCTCTGCGTGCGACTGCTTGAACGATCAACACGTGCAAGTAAAAATTCAAATTTCTCTATATTTAACCGATATTTAAGTTAATTGCTTTCTTATGTGGGCCACTCATTGCGTCGTTGAGCTGCAACTAGCCACCCTGGTTCCCATGAGGAATAAAAAGTGTAGCGAAGAGATGCCCCCTTGCACAGCGCACTGGAACTATTTGGTGGCTCATAAGTTATCCTAGGCAAAGCATTATTGCATTCGCCTGAGTCATAGGTTATTAATCACTTGAATTTACGATTGAACTGGAATGTATTCTGGGCGGGGGGGGGGAAATACTTGAGTCATAATGGATTTCGAAGCATATTTTCTGCAAATTTTACATCAAGGCGCGGTGCTGTATTTACGTTTGCCATGATTATGATTGTATTTTGTTATACACTTCGGTAATTTGTCCGGGTATATACTTGTATTAAAGCTATGGCGATGGTCTTCAGTCGAAGTGGGGTAGTAATCTCCAAGTAGGACCAGGGAAAGAGGAGCTGGGACAAGTGTAAGAGTTACGCTATTGAGGTAGGTAGCGGGATTACTAGTGATGGAAGAAGATTCATGAGGGGCGCAGCAGGCAGCATAGGAATGGCGAAGAGGGCTTTCTATCGGAAAATATGACTAACTTCTAGCAGCAAAGAGTACCAGCATAGACATAAGGGAGCGATTCGTTAAAACTAAAATAAGAGGTCACTGTCCTGTGGTTCTCTAACTAGAAGATAGTTACGGTAAGGGGTTGGAGGAGATGGTGATGTAGTTCTGCAGAAGAGCGATGATAATAAAATGGCCAGAATCGGCGGAGTGATTAGGGCGTAGGGAATAAAAAGTGAAAATGATGAAATACTTCGGAGAGGGAGTGAAGAGAAGACAGTGCACTCATATGCAGTGCACTCACAAGAAGGAGAAGACGTGTACTAACTGGACACAGCCTGAGGCGCGAAGACCATAATTGTTGGATGCACACAAGGGAATAATAGCTAAAAGACAAAGTTAAAGGTTGAACTATGAGAAGCAGGTGTTGGAAAATTTCGAGGAAATGGGGAGCTATGAAAGAATGAAGAGATTGCCAGGGGACAGAGCGTATTTGGAGAATTTCTACGAATCTTTCCTCGGATTGATAACCTGTGATGGTGATTGATTTTTTTCGGTCCCATAAACGATTCAGCCTAAATACCAATAGCTGTGCGCTGGATTGGAATGTTGAGGTACAGGGGTACTAAATACTGAGGACGCTAAAAACCTCTCGTGATACATTTCTTTCCCCCAAGAAACTCAAGTCATTTTCAATATTTCTCCGAACTAGTTATAAAAGAAAAAGTTGTGAATTCAGCAAAATATTTAAGAGAACTTTTCTGTCCCTGTTTATTGGAATTAACATAAGTAAATATATATTTTACTTTTAACGATGGTACGAGATGCTAGCTGTTTAATGTAATAATCTTACACGAGCAATTTAAAAGACGATATTTTTGCACCGGGTCTGATATTAATGAATAAACTAGTCGACCAGTCTGAAGGAGGCGAATGATTTTTACACTCTGCAATTGTTGCATGGATAGGGATCATCTTACCGTGAAAATTTAAAGGCTATTAAGAGTGCTGGATTTGTGAGGATACGTCATTCCACCGTTAGTATTGCATGTGACTCAATGATTTGGTAGCAAAGGTGATTTTATTCTGCATCGTACTGTGACCCATGTTGCCGTCGGTATTAAGAGTATGCGCTTCGTTTAGCTTATCAGCCGCAAGAGTACTGACTGCTTAATGAAAAATGCTAGCTGCGTTTTATTTAAATACCAAAAATTGGGACTTTATGAAATACGGTGGGTACAAGTCAACAAGTGGTTCTCCAATTCAATGATCGCTTTCAAATATTATTTTCCTTCATTTTTTAAGTTATTCTGTATCCGCTGGCTGAATCGTATCAATTTTATAGTCCCAATACGAGAATAACAATGATCAAATGATAAAACTTACCCACTATACATTGACTATTTTTACAATCGGTTTCGATGTATTACATCATCTTCACCTGAAAATTCAGTCGATTTGTAGGTTTCGGTTCATTCCTCCTAAAACAAATTTGTGTTAGCGATTGGTCAATTTTACGTGAAATTTATTGCACTGCAGGCTTCACTTCGTTCAAGTTTATGATATGCATTGAAAATAAAGCCAATTCTCTGATGCCAACTGGAATTATCGTCGTTAGTGTGAATCCGGGTTACATTCTGACAATCTGCTTTCTACCTTGGTTGTACCTTCCTCTCTCCACCTGGTATTTTGCTTAGTATATTCCCGGTCAGAACGTGTTCATGCCCCATGATTCTACCTGATGATGCCATGAAACGGTGAAAGGCATTGTAGATAAAATTTCTGTTGAATAGTAGGCTTATTCTTTTTCAATTAATATTTTAAATTATTGAACTTTTTTGGGGGCATACATTTCTTTCAATATTGGGGGGTTATTTTCAGAATATTAATCGGCGCCGAACCGTTTTGGATCAGTTCACATCCCCTTTTTTGTCGTCGTGTTGAACAACTACTCACCGCGCAGGGAAAATATTTCAGATCAGTTTTACGCGTACGTTTGTGCGATTAACCTCTTGAATCAACTTTTTTTAAAGTCCACTCCCGGGGTGCACTCGGATGACTATTGTGCCAAAAGCGACAGGTGGGATGGTTTTCCTTTGGCTTATTTTTCGTTACGACCGAGATCCACTTTTCCTAAAAAATAGCCATTTTTTAAATGCTCGACCGAAAGTTTTCAGTCCTTCGCGGTGAGGGCGTCAATCCCTTTACCATCGTTCAGACATGTAATTAGAGTCCCATTTTTTCGCTCTAGCCTCAGTGATATATCCGGTAGCAGATATGGATAGAGAATGATTCTTTGATATGGGCGATGTCAGCGGAGAAAAAACTCTTCTTTAAGTGATAAGAAGGGCACGAAAACTCCGAGCTTAGACATTGCGAAATTTATGGTCCTCCTGCCCAGATTAGATAATTATGGGTTCCCAGGTGATCCAATCTGTGTCGCCTGAATACCGTGACTAACGGCAATGGTCAGCTTTTTGTTTGAATCGGAAATAGGAATTTTCGATCAAAGCTCACATCACCCACCATTGCCCATCGTACATGGCGAAGATGTTCTGCGTGAGCAAAGAGAGAGAGACTGGGTTACCTATGAAATCCATTTCCTTTTCACGTTTTCTGAGTGCAGTCGAATCTACACGGTCGAAGGTAGCGCATTGTGATGTTTTTAATTTCAGGATAGTCTTCTGTAACGGCTCTTCAGTGATTACAGAAGTGACAATGACCGGATGTTTAAGACCAAGGTTCTGAGGGAGGGCAAGATAATTTGTTTTAAGAATTTAGTTTTTAATGTCGCCTTTAGTGTAGCACCACATATTATAACGTGAAATGCGCGTAAGAAATTATAAGGAGAGATAAATGCGAGAATTATTGATATTTATACTGTACTAGATACTATAATTGTGATATAATTTATATTTTATGCCGTAGTAGTCCAGGGGTTAGAGCGTTGGACTACTGACCGAAGGGTCGAGAGTTCGATTCCTGGGCTCTCTGGGGGCCTGCAGCTCCGCCTAAGCTGTGTGATTTTTCGGACACCAGATCTTATTGGGAAACCATAACCGGCACAGGGAAAGTAATGGCACCTCCTACCCTGATGTGTGACTTTAATACAGCGTATAGGGCTTAGTACTGGGTGAACTCTACCATCATCTACCAAACCGACCTTCGGGTTGATTACTGTGTTTATGGTTTGCCAAATTTTGACAGCTTTTCATGTTGCCTTACTGACGAACTTTAAGTAAATTATGAAACTAAGACTTTATATTATAGAAGACATTCTTTCCCTGTAGGAATACAATGATAAACACGCTCCCTGCATAATATTAAAAAAAACATTCATTCTCGCTCATATACATTTAAGTTCACGTAATTTTATTGTAAAAGAAACTCGATAATCCACAGTCCCGTGGAGAAAACACTCAATTGTTGATACAAAAGCAATAGAATTAAACAAGCGTACTTGCGCTTCGCAGCCCTTGGGAAAAACACCGAAGGAACGGCTCCGAGTTAAAATTCAGCGTTTTTAAGTTCTCGACGGATTGCTTGAGTGATTCGTCATAAGTGTGAGGAGTAGCTGGTGCACTTGGCCGTGGCTATCAATGTTTGAAATACTATTTACTAGTATGTGGCTTGCGGTACGAATGTGTACGTAGTTATCGGTGGATTAATGCCACACTTTGGAATGGTGTTATCCTACAGGTTTTCTTATCTAAAAGGTCTTATTTTTACTTTTTATGAGTTCCGAACCCGCCTCGGACCCTCTTTGGGGCGGCGTTCTTATTTGTCCCCCCCACGGCGCGTCCAGTGAGCTTTTCCGCGACGGCGGCGGTGACGTAGCGCGACGTCAGCGTTCTCCGAATGAATCAGCGTTGGTTGGACTAGGTGGCTGGCTCCCTTGCGTAGGTCGTGGCACTGACACGGGGAGAGCCGCGGGCGACGCACGTGTGAGCGATGATGAACGGAGGAGGAGGAGGCGCTGCTTCGGCGGAAGGGGTCGTCGCGGAACCGGAAGGCCACGAGCTCGATCCACAAACGCCGTATGTTCACTGCTATTCCATCATCGCCTGCCCACCCACTCGCTTATTCCGGGGGCACTTTCCGAATTCCCCGCGAGCTAATAGGATTCAGCCCAGAGGGAATCGAGGCCGTGGTCTCAAGCACGGAGGGGATTTCACCGCAGGTTTGCATAGCGGGCATGCGAGTTCGGAAATTTACTTTCATGTTCTCAGCGATTTAATTCCGTGCTCCTCGTTATTAAATCGAACCTGTCGATTACTTATATACTTAGACGGGTTTGCACTTTTATTTTTCCTTCAAAACATGATTAACTAATCAGATAGCCATGTTCAATCATTCAACGGTGTCCTTTCTTTGTTTTGCCATCTCATACGTATATAGTCTCGGTAGACGCTAGCCTACAGGTATATATAATCGTCACCTGTATATATCGCCATCATGCGGCTGTTTCACGATAATGGCGTTGGCACCCCTTTCTTTCCATGCCTAATAATCAGTGTTTTTATCGGTATATTTACGTTTATGAACTTTGCAATTCTAATGTCTTATTTGTTTAGATTAATGGTAGACGTTGTGATCCACTGCGCCTGAATATATTCACGATCTGTGAAGTCGGTTCGGAATGGCACGCCCTCTTCAGATTAGCCGCATATTAGTGGTTCCGCATTAATTGCACGTTGAGCTTCTGAAAATGAACTTATCGGCCATACTATAACAGTTTCATGAGTCAAGTTATTCGACGCATGGTTAATCACCAGAATACGAACGTCGGCTTCCCTATCATTAGTTTTCTGCCTGTCTTACATAAAATATGTGCGATCCTGCTGTCTTGTGTCATTGTTTACTTGGCTTAATTATTATTGGACGTCACGATGCTGACAAAACGGCCTGTCCCTATCCTAAAATGACATCTGAGCGTGTATCATTGATAGTGAATAGTTTGTCCTATGCCGCTGTTTGTTTCCTCACTTCAGAAATTCAGATAGGACCGGAAGTACGTAAATGGTGTAACCGCAAGGATTTGCCGAATTTTCGAAAGCTCTCAAAGATCTAAGTCTTTAATTTTCTTGTTTTGGAATATGACAACTGCGCTGTCGTATTAAATTAGTCATTTGATTGATGACGAAATATTATTCCGGCATTATTGGAAGCCGGAAACCTCCAAAAAAGGAAGAATAAATTTGGGTTAAACAATAAACCCGTAGGGTGGAACGTATTTTAATATTTGCCCATAGCATTTGAAGAAAACATTGTAGCGCTTTATTTTGAAGTGGTAACAATGCAACAATTACAAATGATAAAAATCATTCGCCTTGAACGGGATCGAACCTGGATCCTTCGATGTCCGGGTGAGTGCTTTAAGCCAGTTAAGATACCGAGGCGTCCTCTTACATTCCGGCATCAATGTGAGCATCCCGGCCGAAGCGAATCATTTTTACCTTTTGACATTTTTGCACTGTAATGTGAATGAGCGGATGACTCCGTTTAAATATTGTCGCGGCATTTTTTGTATTTTCTTTGAATTTAAAATGACTAGCTAAAAACGTTGGAATTGTAGGAAGCGAATTAGTCCTGTCATTTTCCACTTCCATGTGGAAGAAAGGGAACCTTCCCTCCTCAAACGTGGCGGAGACAGATTTTACCTGAAGCGGCCACTGAATTCTCGGAGTTACTCCCGAGTTGTTAGCGGAGGGGAGGAATTCCTTGAGTTTTTCAGGTCAGCGGAAACCCTGTAAGACTTGCAGGAGGTTAGTGGGCATATATGTCAAACTGAAGGAGAGAACGTAGATGATAGTAAGTACTAATTAGCGCTATGATGGTTGGAGTGTAAAACCAGCAATTGCGTGGTCGCGTTTAGTTTTCTCTACTATAAAAAACTATATTCGATATTTTATTTATTTTACAATATAATGAGTGCTTGGAGTGATTAAGGCTTCCTTTATTGTCGATGATCCTGATTGCACGAAAGCTACGTACTTTATTTAGGTATTTTATTTGTGTCGATGATTAGTTTTCTGTCGGCATTTATTTCAGTTATACGAAGCGAGCAATTAAGTGTCCCTTACTAATCGAGAATTGTACTCAGACTAGGCGTTCCCTTCCATTCGTTCTCTCGATCAAGAGTTGAGACCTCTAATGTCCTGCGTGACCTTAAAGAGTGCCTGGCAACGAACGCTGTCTCTATGTTATCTGCATTTGAGGAATGCCAAGTAAGCTCCTCTTCCCCTTATGAATTTTTAACAGGTCTCTCTTTCTCTTTACCACTCCAGTAGACAAACGCGTGCATCGGGAGTCCGTAAATGAATTTTCCTGCTCGAAGAAATTAAGTCGAATAGAATTTCGTGCGTAAATTCGTAAAATGTGAAGGAATCTCAACGAACAATTTATGTTGTCAATAGCTTGTCATTTTGTTTTTAGGGCTAAATTAACTATCGATACCCTGCACCGCGGCTGCAGCGAGGGTCAACATTCAATGCAAAAAAATATTGACCATCGCGAATATTGACTTTAGTCGCAATGAAGTTTTATGACAATTGGGTTGATCTCTTGACTCTTGATTGTTTTTACACGTTGTCCTTTGTCTATCTTGAGACCATAAAGTTGGAAGCCTCTTGCATACTGTATCTATTTATTCAGTATTTTGCCCACAACATTTCGCCATTAATGATAAGCAGAAAATGTACGTGCGCAGGGCTGTGAAAGTTAGCATCATTCCGCGCACCGAATGATGTCGAGTTTCACGAATGCACGGAGTGGGCACCCACGAGCATCTCTCTATGACGTGAAAATGGAGACGGCCGTTTCGATTATTAATGAGACAGTTCGGCTGGGATGAGCGTGAGAACCGCAGACGGTGGAGTGTTTGTCGAGCCTCCTGTATTCCGCTTCGAATGTTCGGGAAACATTTCAAGTGTCATTTCTTATGCCGCTTCACTTTCCGGGTTTCTACCCGCGAGTTTTTTTTTTAAAAGCGTTTTGGGAGGAGATGAAGGCACACTTTCAGGAGACGGGCCAAACGTTTCTTGCCCCATACCGGCTGCATTAAAAATCTTCACCGCAATCTCGCGACAAGATTTTTGTGGAGTGGACAAAAATGTTTTCGTTTGATGACTTCATTTAGCAATGTCTAAACGCCAACAAGGATTGATTGGCCTACTGTTCCAAAAGCTTTACATAGAGAAGTACGGCCAGCGTTGAGCGTGACGTCATACGGTAAAATAGGCAATGTTAATATACTAAGGTCGGTTACAGGCGTCGAGGTTGACAATAGTTCTTGGAAACAACACTCAACTTCTCCCTTCACAATCACGAGTATCGACATTGTCATGCTTGTGCCGTTCACAAATCGATTATTTCCTGTTCAGAAGAAACCAATAACCAAATCTTTATTCCTTACTCTTTGAGGCGTCCTATCTCGACAAAGTCAAATTGCCGGCCATTCAGACTCTTCCTAATCATTTAAAAATAATGATATATTAGTTATCTACGATTTATTTTCATGCAGCAATTGTAAAAAAACTACCTATACGTTAAAGACCACGATGGATATTAATTAACGATTGCCTTGGTATAACTACGGACTCTTCTCAGTTTCAATCGTGGTGTACGTATTTCGTTTCTTGGAATGGAAGCGGGATGCAAAAATGGTAAACATAAGCCATTCCATATTTTGTCTTACTACCGATCAAATATCATATGATTAAATTACTTTTTGCGTTACTTTATTTGAAATTGCTCCCCTGCTGTTCACGATAAACTCTGAAATATGTGACAATAGGCGCCATTTTCACCTGGTGTTGAAATTCGATCTCGTATTCTGCGTGTTCCCTTCATCAACGTGCATTAACTACAAAACAGACTACGTTATTTTTTTATATATTTATTTATATATTTATTTATGTGAACACACGCAAATTTATACTTATATTTGTGTGTGTATTCGCATTAACATGATCAGGAAATATATATAATTATGTAATTATTAGTTGTTCTAAACACCTCTAGAATATATTTAAATATTGAAATGAACTATTTTTGTGCTCGTTGAGAGTGCCCCGTGTTAAAAACGCCATTTTCAAAGGAAGAACTTAGCAAGAATTAGCTCGGGGAGCCCTTTTTTCATAAACCATCACAGTCTACGGAACGTACTTCGGAGATGCTTTTAATTTCGGAATATTTGGAAAATGAGTGATTCTCCAGCGGGAGCCGTCATTAAATGAATTGTAACAAAAATGATAACGCCACTTCAAACATTCTGTCCCCTTAGGCGCCTCGACAAACAAAGTAAACCAAGACATTCTAATTGGCAGACGAGTCCTCAACCAAGTAGTGCATCGGTGGATATGACTAGAACTCCACGGAGAATTTCATCAATTTCATTCCCTCCTCGTCCATGCACGCTAAAATTCTTTGTCGAAAAAATAAAATGATACCCCGTTTTTAATGTGAAGAATCATTTGCGGGCTCATTTGTTCGTCTGGCAGCTGTCAGTACAGAACCGAGGGGCGGACGAGGGATTGCTTCTGTTCCCTCCACCCTCGGGGTTGGGGGGTGGAGGGAGCCTCCCTCCACCACCCAACCCCGTGACTTACCTAGATCTCGACTCTTAACTAAAAGGGGGACGGAGGGGGGGGGCAGGGGAGGTAGGCGCGCAGTCGTAAGTCTTCCCGGCGTGCAACGTGATGGGCACGTAGTGTATGTAAGCCCCGCCGGGCGTATTTTGCGCCCTCTCATGCTCTTGACGTCAGGCGAAGTCCGATATTGTCGGGGGAGGGGGGACGGCGACTCCCCTCTTCCCACCCCCTTGCCCTCTCCTCATAACCTTGTGAACTCCGACACATGCACGGCCCGAGTGCATGTCGTGTTTTTTCCCCCTCCCTCCTCGGAGGCCGTTGCAAAAATAACCCAAGGCATTTTAAGGTATTATAGGGGCCCCCATTGTTGATCCAGATGAGTAACTGCGGATTATATAAAATAACTGCCACGCTCGGGCTAAAAAAAATGCATGCATTGTCATCCGAGGGTTGCTCTCTCTTATTAGGGGAAGAAGATTACATGCAAATGAAAGGAGAGGTTGTGTATAATGCGATACGTATGCCAACAATTGGGAGAAATTCGCGGACGTTTTCATTCTTTTTCCTGGATAAACTCCTTCGAGGGAGTTTAGGATTTTGCCAAAGAAATGGAAACGAGGGAAATACATCTATATTCAATGGGAAAACTGCGTTGCTTTTTTACGCCTAAGGTCTATTTTACGTTGCGAAAAATAACGAAGTAATGTTTTCCTGTAATAATCATGCTCGTAAAGTCTACCAAAAGAATGAACATCGTAGTCGTAAGAACGCAATTCGCGATTTTTTTTTGTTAAAATTTCCTCCCAAAAATTGTGCACGCTTACCTGTCTGTATATGATTCCTGGCACCGAATTGAACATGGAAAAAAAACGAGGCTTATCAATACACTCCGAAGTGCGCATTAATAACTCCGCTTAATAAACGTCATTGCCGCTTCTTCATTTCTCCAGCAGAATAAAAATAGTCTCCATTGCTAGGCAGAGACACGAGTACATCAATCAATACGGACTTCAAATCGCTCCAGTGTGTACTCAATTGTGAATTCCACACGGACGGTCATCAGCACCGCTCGCGAGTGAACAATTAATAATATTGAGAACCGAAAGTCATTTGCGCCGAAACCCTTGCGCATCGTTAATCTTTGTTATATTCTCTTTGTGTGCATTTATAATCCAGGCTATCATAATTACTTGATATAACCGTAGGGTAATTTCATAGCGTTTGCTAAATAACAGGTGACCCCGAGAGCCCAAAATTTGGCATGGTAATTTATTTTTCTCATGAAATACTAAGCAGCAGGTGTTTGAAGGAATTCCCGTAATCAATCCTCGTAAATATCTTAAGAACCTCAAAATGCCTCCTTATCTCAAACCCCAATTTTTACCATTACTTTTATTATTGCTCAATGAAATCAATCAGAAGAATGTAAACATTGGACTTTATACGAGGGCGATTCGAAAAGTAAGGTCCCCAATATTTTTCATGAAAAATCAAATTTAATCTCAACTTTGCGTACATCGTTGGAAAGGTTGAGCATATAGCTATTTTTCTACATAATCGCTTTGACGATCAATCGCGAGTATTTTATGTCAAAATATATTCTGGTGCGTACACACCTGTTGGTGGCTTGCAGCGTACCGTTTATGATTGTAAGGTCGGTTAGCAAGATGAGGGTAGGGCTTTCTTCTGTACCTGCGGCGTATGAAATCCGTAAGCACATCATATTAGTCGAGGGCAGTGAAGCAATTCCCTTCCCTCCGGTTTTGCAGGAGTACCGGTGAAATCACCCTGTTCGGCATAGAGGCACCCCTTCAAAGATGTCAGCCGTTATGAAGACCGTGGGCCCTCCCTCTATTTATGGTCCGGATGATCTTCGGCTCGATTTCCTTCCCGATAAACTTAGTCGAGAGCACCTGGGGATAGTAGAACCAAGTCATGACATTGGAAACTGACAAATTAACAGAAAACAGTGGTGGTGGAAATTAGGAAAAGGGCGGAAGGGACTGGGCGAGGTAGAAGCAAGTGAACCTAGGATGGGATTTCCTTTCGAGTTCGGCACGGGGCGTGTGACGGCCAAAATAATATCTGAGCTGTTTATGTCATTTCGAGTTAGTTGACGCGGGGATTTCACCATTCGAGTCGCCTGCGTGGATGGAATTTCAGCCGCGGCCAAGTGCGGAACGTCTCGTGGGCCATCATTCTCGACGCCGCGAATGATTTCACGACCGCAAAAATTGCTTCCTCTTCGCATCCATTACCACCGCGACTAAACCCCGGACGTGCCCTCCTCCAGGGGCGCCACCCATTTGCACGCTCATTCGATCACGTTTGGGAGGCCTATGTTTTCATTCGTGACGGTGCTGCAACGGAGAGTTTGTTTGCTTCGCCTGCAAAATCACAGCGCTTGTCTCTCACATGCGACCGAATAGTGTTGATTGCAATGGTGCCAATTTTCCACTCAAAAACTTTTTTTTCGATCTAGTTTTTGGAAGTGATTATTGCTTCATTATCGGGTGGAAAAAAGTAAAAGTTGCGAAATAACTAATTCAGATACTATTACATGGACGGCTCAATAGTTCTTCAGAAAAGTTATAAAAACTAATTAATTTGGGAATGTTTTTTATTTATTTTTGTTAATTTAGAGAGTGATCAGATAGCACTTCATTTGGCTTTGTAAGTAAAGGTAATTGCTAATTTAACATGTATAATTACTATGGATCCTCTAAACACTAAAAAACATATCACAGTTTGAATTGCTTGCCATTTTTTATTTACTTTTAAAAGTTCTACTCGGCAAAAGTTTTGTAACAGTCTGACATCTTAATTACGGGAGTGTAATGACTATACCCAACAAATATGTGAAAAAGAGTAAAAAATTTTTTGAGTAAAAAATTCCGCCGATGATATAATCTGATTATATTCTGTCGAGCTTTTTTCAAGACCGATGTTTCAAAGATCTTTTCTGTCTCCTCCCTCTACCTAAATATATACAGTTATTTTCATGTTAACTCTTTAAGTCCTCAGCCTTATGATGCTTCCTTACCATAAACATAGTTCAGTCAGCTTCCAATCTTGAGCAATGGATCATCTGCGAACAGGAGAGAGCAGTTCCTTCATTCTGGAAAGTGGACGCTCATTGTTAACGCTACATCGATTCCATCAATACCAGATTCGTATATTGTAAAATGGGGTATGGAATATCAAGTTAGTTGACGAGCTTACGAAAGTATCTTGAATTTGAAGTGATAAGAATTTAAAGTTTGAGCAAAATGTTATTTTGTAGCCATCAGTATCGCCCAACAGGTGGAATCGAACCACTCTGACGCTAGTCAGCTACAGGTTTGAAGCCTGCACCCCGGACCACCGAAGCTCAGTTAGGCGAAAATGTAGATGGAAAACAAAAATATTTAATACCCTTTTCAAGTCCGGAAAAGTGTTCGCGAAAAGTAAGGATAAGCTCCATTTATTTGGCGTAAACAATCCAATGGTAACATTTTAATTATTTTATATTTAGTTTTCATAATAAAAACCTAAAATTGGTTATAAAATAATTTGCATAAGTTAATGTACAATCGAGGCGAGATGTACGAAGTGAAATATTCAAGAAACATTATTTGGGATGAGCATCGGCAAGTGATCGGTCTGAATAATGGCTTCGAGTATTCGTGAAATGTTGAGGCTTACTTATTATTTGATTTTTTGAAGAGGTTATCGTGTCAGCGTGTCAAAAGGGAAATAATTAAAAAAAGCAAGGTTTATCAGATGACAGCTGTGGTGTGTTACGGGATGCAAACTCTTCAGGATACACGGAGGCTAGTCTGACTTCGTCTTCGTGTATCCTGAAGTTGAAATTGCGTGAATGCTAAGGGCTTACAGGTGATTGCAAGGTCAGGCGCAACTTTGTCCCAGAAAACGGCATTAAAACCTTGTTTAATCGCTGTATTCACTCATTAGATGCAGCAAACCCTTCTACTTCGGTATCAATGTAAGAATACACCGCCAAAACATTATTATTAACTAAATACTAATTACGCGTTTCCGAAATAACGTAAGGCTAACTACAAGACACAAAGATTAGAAATTTTTCCTATAGCCAAGGGGTATATTTGTGGGTCTTTTGAAACATGTATTACCCGCAGAACGTCCTTCATTGGTTTTCATTAGTATGCAGAAGATATTTTATGTGGTTGGAATAGCAGTCAGTGGAAGCCGATAGCTTACAACATTTCTAATGTCCTTCCATAAGTATCCTTTGAAGTAAATCAATTCGCGCATGTCGTCATTTCTTCTCAATTATTAATGTGTCATGTTTCACATCAAATACCATCGTATAACTGGTGACAGTGTACAATTGGAAAAAGTGTGGATGAAGTCCTTTGCTTTAATTATTATCAGAAACCTGCTGCGAAATAACACCTGGAACTCCAAGTCGTAAGAAAATAATTTATGAGAAAGAATACAAAAATTGTGTTGATTGAGGCGTCACCGCATATGTCGGGGATAAGAGTTTCTCGTGATACCTGTAATATTGCCCTGAATTGAAGTACTAATTCACAAGTCCTTGACTAATTTTACTTCGCCTCATTCTTTATTTTCTCAATTTGTGCGGAAGAAAAACTCACGCCACTCTGGCAGTTTCCTGTTATTGCGTGAGTGCAAAAAGTCGTAGCGCGTGAGCTGCCATCCTCCTCCTCCCGCCCCCATTCTTCTCCATATAATATATGTAATCACCAGTTCCTATGTCCGCTCGGAAAAACCTCTACGCGAAACCTTGGGCGGAAATGTTGCATGTTGTGGTGGCCCCTCACGCTGAATCTCGCGCGAATACAGAGAATAATAGGATATCAAAACGAAAGTCAAAACTCGCACAATTTCAATAGTTCCGTTGCGGGCTACGAAATGAGGATAACGAAATTAAATGGAACGGGATTCGAGGAGCGGAACTCTAAATGTCAAAGCGAAACTGGGGACGAAACTAATCTCTAAACTGAAACTAAACACCCACATTACAAAACTGTATTGAGTTTCAGTACCGTACGTATTATTTCATGTCGAACTAAGAGGAAGCGAAACCAGGACCTCCTAGTTTCGGTTCTCTTGTGACGAAACTCTTTCGTTCCGCCTCGGTAACCGTCCTTGGGGAATACCTCCTTCATAATGTATGATTTCTTTTAGCGAAATCAGTCGAAACAAAAACAAAATTTCTACGTGACAAAAAATTCAATACCATGTGGACTAACCCAAAAGTGCCATCCAAGCCTTTTCTTATTGGGATATTCTTGTCATACGTATCCCACCTATTTAAAGGTAAATCTTGGACGGTCCCCAACGACTATTCACTTCCAACTATCGCGAGAACTTCCTCCGCCATTGCCCTGCGTTATTTCTTTCTCTACATTTCTTCGTAACTTCTGCCTGCCTTCATGCTGTCTAGGAAGCCTATTCACTACTCCTTCCTCTGCCCCGCTTAACGAACCTTCTCCCCTCTAGCGCAGCATTCAACATCCCACTACCGGTCAGTATTTCCTCCACCAACTCTCTCTCGCCTTTTTCGAATTTCCCCCAGTAACAACCACTCTTTGCCCACCATATGTATAACTTCAGCGTTTTTCTTCCTCTCTGCCCAACTAATCTGCATTCTCCGCAACGCCCATATCTCAAAAGCGAACAATCTACCATTAAATTACGAATTATACGCGTAGTAAATTTAAAACAATTGTCAGTTTTCACTGGGTGAATAATTTAATCGAATCCGCGAAAAAAGGCGGGAATCTGCGTGTTTGAGTAAAAATGATGTAATAGTGATTATTTTTGTAGTGTAATCGTGATTATGTATTCAGCAAGCTGTCTTGTCATTTCCTCGACCGCAATGGTGAGTGAACACGGCATCATTAGTGTCCCCGTTGCCCTCCAAGCGAAGCGCCCGCGTCTCTGTGCAGATTGGGACTCCCGTAAACTTGTTCCCTCATTTTGGCCTTGGATTAGTTTCTTCCCGCGAGTGTTAGATGTGCGTGGTCTGGTTTAGGAGCCCCGTTCGATGGGTGGACAAGCTGCGAGTGGAAAAGAGGCAGTGCCAATGGCCCGGAGTCCCGGTCAGACTAATCGCTGCGTAATATTTCAACTGCAGCAAAAAAGATAGTTGCGGTCGACTCGTTTGAGGATATCGGAACAGCCCACCTTTAGATAAGGTTGTTGAGACTTTCAGCGTCTACCTTCATCCGTTGCGACTGATGGTTTGAAATTTGGGATTTGAGTGGAGGGATGATGAGGCGTAGATCGGAGGTTTTTGAAATATGGGTGTGAAGATGCTCGGAGGATATGAAGTTGACATAAAGGAAAGCAAACGAGGAAGTGCTAAGCATGGTGGGGGAGTAGAGAAGAGAGCATATTGATCGGCAGTGGGATGTTGAAGACTGTGATAGAGGGGAAAATGTTGGGCATATGAGGAAGGGGTAGGAGTGAGATAGGGTTGCTGGGCGGAATGAAGGGAGGAAGGAAGTATGCGGAAGTGAAGAGGGGCTTAATGTAATTTTGGATGTCAGGTTGTGTTTTTTGTTAGGAGAGGGAAGTAAATATATTGTTGTACAATTGTATAGGCTTTGTACTTCCAAAACCTACCTTGACCGGTAAAACACCGATGGTAATAATAATAATGACAATAACTCAATAACAATTACTTAAGGATGAATACTTGTAGATTAATTAAGAACTGTTGCAGTCCTCTGTAAACAGCCCTCAAAATGTTCATATCTTCGTTTATATTTCTATCGTTGATGTATTTTGCGATGATGTGTACTCTGAGTGGACCCCACATTCAATTTATAACAAATAAATCAGACTTTACTCTGTGTTTAATAGCAGTCGGATTCATATGGGTAGTATAATGTTCTGATACAAAGTGCTGCAACTCGTTGTGGTAAACCTTTGAGGGGTGTTCTCACTGCTTGGGGAAACGAGAAAATTTCAGAAGGGAATAACTTCAAGGGGAGTAAGGACGAAGAAGAGAAAGTTCTCGTGATACGTAGAAGACAGCAGACGTTAGGTATCATCCAAAACTTACCTTTAAAAAGGACGATTACTCTGAATGAATGAATGACACGGCATGAGAACATCCACGAATTCCCTGTTTTTAACGTGGGGGGATGATTTTATTATTCTCGTGGCTGCACTCTCTTTCCTTAAGTGCACGAGAGGGGTGTCTCGGGGGAGGATCGAAAAAGGGGCCGTGTGCGACGTCATTTATTAGTCCGCGTGTGAGGCGCGTTTGATTGGTTGGCCGTTTCAGCGGGCGGAAGTGAGGGCGCTCTGGTTTTACGGATCTGTGTTTGCACCTGCAGCCGAAGGAAGTTTCCCCTAATCTCTTTGGGAGATTATGAAGGGGCGGAGATTAGGGCATCCTGCTCGTGGAACGCGTTGGAGGGTGGGTGGGGGGAGGCTTTGGGTCAGCGGACGGAAGGAAAAAAAATGATGGAGCAGCTCGGTGAAGTTCGCGTTATCTGTTAGGAAATCCGCCGTATTTGCCTCTTGTCGCGTTGCGGAGGCAATCCAGGCAACATTTTGGGCTATTGCCTCGCGGATTAGTGCGTTGGCGTTGTCCAATGTTTTGACCAGTTCGATATATTCCCTTCGAGTGTGTCGGCGAGAGGCGCCCCAAATAATTCTCCTCCAAATGGGGTTTGGAAGTCGAAACGTAATCTGAATGTTGAGTGTTTCTTTTATTGGAGATCTCCAAGCGAGTCGACATTATTGCATCAAAACCACTTCCGATTGAAATGAAAGGAGTACTTTGTGATTCCACACCTACTTTATTTTAAATACGACCTAAGTTTCGATGTCGAACGTCATCATCATCATGATTTGATGATGGCGTCCAACGTCGTAACCCAGGTTGTGCTTTAAATGAAGTGTGTGTGAAATTACTGAGTTACTTCATTCATTTCAATGTGTTGTTTAAATTCCATAAACTTACGCCTAAGTCAACAGACTTCTGATTGATGTTATGTTGGACGTAAGCAAAGAGTAAAGCCTTTTATTTTTTGGGCGAGAAACATGTGCTACGAAAGGAAGTGCCATCGTACTATTTCGGTTATTTATAGAGTGCGTTTTTACCGAGACTCATGAGTGAAATACCACCTGAATCAATAAGTGCACCCGTGCGTTGGTAACTTACGTGTCTGGACTGAGTCAAGTCGTTTAAATAATCCATGGCAGGCAATTTTGTTGCGATAGTTTCGCGTTTCCTGTGCTTCAGATAATTTGATTGATCCGTTCAAACGTATTCCCAAAGAAACACGTTTAGATTGATAACTGTTCCCATCTGTTGGTGAGTGGTCTGCTGCGTTGGAAAATATTCTGAATAGTTCGGACTCCGTTGAATAAGATTGATCACGCTCGCGCGTCTGAAAGAGGATCTTCAGGATTCTCACTTGATATAATTAAATATTGAATTTATTCAATTTTATTGGTGTTATATTATAATTATAGTTTATATATTTAAAATATTGAGTAGACGATAACATGCTGATGCAGGATTAAACGGCAATTGATTTTCCTTTTGTATTGTCCCTGAAGATGAACTTATCGTCTTTCAAGCTTCACTTATCAAGCCGATCAGAGGGTATTTGATAGATGAGAGCCCTGGGGTGAGTGAAATTCACGCGCAGGGGACCGGTGTGGAGTGTGCCCCGAGTGACAAAACATCCACGGCATGACGGTTGGCGGTCTCTGAATTTCCGCGAATAGTTACAAATTCAATGTGATTTTCAACTTCCCTTGCTTGAAGTAACTTCTACTGCATTTGAGCTAACTCCATCTATCACTAATTTTTGAACCCGACCATTCAAAAAGTCTTTAATCCAACCCTGGATATTTTTATCTATGCCATGTACTTCTAGCTTTGCGAGTAGTTAACTATGAGGTACTTTGTCGATGATCTTAAAATCTAGAAATATCGCCTCCACTGTAGCATTGCTCTCTCCCGAAATAAGAATATCATGAACAGAAAGCGCAAGTTGTGTCTCATAGGATCTACCTTTTCGGAAACCATGCTGATTTTTCATTAATAATTCCAGATTATCGAAGTGTCTCACGATCGAACTAGCAACTACATGTTCCATAACCTTGCACGAAATGGATGCGAGGTAAATTCGTCTGTTACGTCAGCCGTTTTCCAATCTCTAGGAACCTTGTGATCTACCAGCGACTTCTTAAATATAATTTTTAGATACGGCGATATTTCCAAAACTAGATCCATAAATATACGAGCGGGTATTTCATCGGACCCGGAGGATTTATTAGGCGTGATATTTTTCTGCAAACGTCCTATTCCATTGTATGAGATTTCCATATTGGGAATCGGTTGACCAGCACGATTTGGTATGCCTTCGGAGGTAGTCTGTGAGATATTAGTGAAGACGCTTTTAAAGAAGGAATTTAATAAGTTAGCCTTTTCCAAACTGCTGGCTACTCTTTCGCCTTTATCATTTTTTGAGTGAAATAACGGTTGACTCATTTTCCTAAACTTCTCTGACGTATTACTAAAATGCCTTTGGATTTTATTTCAAATTTTCCGCTAACCTTTTCCTTTTGAATTCACGTAACGCTCTCCGAAATTCATTCTTGCATTCGCTCCAGATGAAATATAATCATAAGTGATTTCATTCTTTTTGTCGCTAGAGATATCATCCCTAATATTTTTCATCTTGGCGTGACATAGCCTTTGACGTCGTAATGCTTTGAAACATCTAGGTTCCGTGTTATCTTATAAAATTATATTGGCATCAGGCCATTTAATTTCGCTGACAAAAATGTATTTAGCTTCATCCTAGCTATCTCTATCTTCGCATTTTTCGGATTGCCAAAAATTCTTAGGGACCTCACGTTCCAGGTCTCCATTCAACATTCCCTCGTTTTGATTGATGCTCCCCTCCCAGTAGTCCCCAACCCGAATACCACATTGTCGTACTGTTTTACCCCTGAAATGTATCACTGGGGGTAATTCCATCACGTAATGACATGTGAAGACTACATCCACCCGTGAGCCTAATGTGGTGGCTTCCTGACTGATCGGCATTCGCAAAGAAATGCGGATATTCGCCTGCAGTAGTTGCTGCATTGCAGCGAAACCTGGGAATCCATCAAGAAATTCGTCGTCCGAAAGATATCAAGTGAAATTGTATCCATGGTTGTCGCATTTCCCATAAAACACTCATCTGTTCCTCAAACCAAGGCCACGAGATGCGAAACTTGTCAACAACGAATAATATTTCGCAGTCACATAGACAGTAAGGACGCCGTGGGCCAACTGAAGTGAAATTACCGAAGTGTTGTATTTCTTGAGTCATGAAACGGCTTCATAAACCAGGCACACACACCTACGAGAGCGCGCTCCTGGTCCGGAACGTGGTCGAATGGGCGTTAATTTCGCTGCTGCGCAGAGCACGCCCCCGTCGAAGGAAGTGGAATTGCGCTCGCCTCGTTTGAAACGCACCGAGCATTTCGAAGCGACGACGCCCACCGAAGGCGTTGCTGTGACCACCACCACGCCCAGCCTCAGGAATCGTCCGGCTGTTCAAATGGAGTGCTGTAGTCGCCGCCTTGGGTGCAATAGAACGCGTCCCCCATTGTTTCGTCACAGAGGCTTGCAAGTGCGTCGCACGTTTGTTTGAAACGAAGCCAAAAAGCTCAGGATAGCTAATGTTATGCGTGCATTCGTAGCTTACTTTCACTTTGTTTACGTTACGTAGACGTACCCGGGTACCCGAGCGAGTAGCGGATCATGAAAGCCTGTAAGAAGAGGGTGGGTGGGGGTGGGGGTGCGTTTTCATATTCATTCAACGTATTCCACCTATCAAAGGTAGATTTTGGGACGGTCCTTAACGACTATTTTCTTCTACGCATCGCAAGAGCTCCCTCGTTTGCTTGCCCGACAGTATTTCCTTCTCCATTACGTCGTACGTATTCTTATTTCGGGAGAGAGCCATGCTCCAATGAACGCGATTTTTGTAGATTTTAAGATAGCCTTCGACAAAGTACCTCATAGTATACTACTTGCAAAGTTAGAAGCATATGGTATAGATTAAAATATCCGGGGTTAAATTGAAGACTTTTTGAATGGTCGGGTACAAAGAATAGTGATAGATGGAGTTAGCTCAAATGTAGTAGAAATTACTTGAGGTGTTCCCTAGGAAAGTGTTATCGGACCACTTTTATGCCTACTTTACGTCAACGACGTTCACTCCGTAGTCACTAGTAATATACGTTTATTTGCCGACGATGCAGTGATTTACCGCGATATCCGTGATCCTGAAGACAGCAGCTTTGTCAGATGACCTTAATGCTACACAACGGCGGTGCGACACTTGGCAATTAGCATTAAACTTCAAAAAGTGCGAAGTGATGAATTTTTGGATAAAGAGCAATTCCCGCCCGAACGCCTACTGCATTGGGGACACCGAAATGGAATGTGTAGACTCAATACTCAATACCTAGGCGTTACCCTCACTCATGACCTCTTCTGGGTGAAACACACATGGGGGATATGTGGGCAAGCTAACAAAACATTAGGATTTATTAGAAGAGTACTGAGTAAATGTGATGAAAAGGTCAAAGATAAATGTTGCATATCGCTGGTTCGGCCTCATTTAGAATATGCTGCAAGTGTATGGTATCCTCGCGAAGTTGGATTAAATGCCGAATTGGATCGCGTGCAGCGCAGAGGAGCTAGATTTGTAAAACGTTGTTATGATAAACTTAGTAGCGTATCCAAAATATTAGAGGATCTAGGCTGGGAATCACTCACGGAACGAAGGTGAAATTACGGATTGAAGCTCTTGCATAAATTGGAAGGAGGTCTCTTTAGCAGTGATTTTGAAAATGTATTATTACTCCCATTGTACTACGGTAGGAGAGATCATGTAAATAAAATTAGAGAGATTAAATGTAGAAAAAAAATATTTAAGATGACACTTTTTCCGCGAACGAAAAGGGATCATAATAACATTGTCCTACCGCGGTAGTGTCATGTTCGGGTAAAATTATTCTGGCGTGTAATCTCCCCCTAGCACACACCCTGGCGGTAGCTTGCTGGGTATTTTTTTAAGGTAATCTACCGGTTAAGGTAGGTTTTTGGATGGACACAACTACAAACAAACATTTTATTACTCCTAACAAAACACAAAATCCATCATCCTACTCTATATCAGGTCCCTCTTCATCTCTGAGTACTTTCTTCCTCCCTTCATCCCGTCCAACACACCTATCCTGTTCCTTCCCTTTCCTCTTTTGCCCAACATTCTCCCCTCTATCACAGTCTTCAACATCCCGCTGCCGGTCAATACCCCCTTCAGCCACTTCTTGCTGCAAGAAGTGGCTGAAGGGGGTATAGGCTAGTGGCCTAGTCCTAGTGGCTGCTTGCTGGGTATATATAAATAAAAAATATATATGCATGTACATACCAACACATGGAAACAATACTTGTAGAACAATATTTCTGGTTTTATTTACAATCGCCAATACAAAGTATGATGGTCCTGCGAAAGAAGAAGGAAGGATCTCGAAGTCTGCTTACAGCTCTATTTTCACTGGTTAGTTTGCTGGGAAATTAGTGATTTATGAAGTGCCCGCTTGAATGATTGGAGAGGTGGTGCATTTGTTATAATGGGTGATAGCTCATTCCAATGACGACATGCTGTGACTGCAAGTGACTGGTTGCATGTAGTTATTCTGTGATTAGGGCTAACAAAGTTATGATTTACCTTTTGTTTATGAGAAGTCCTGAACGAAATGAGAGGGAAATTTAGCCCGAATTAGAGTGGACGACTGGAATTCAGTGGTTGGAGAAGGAAAATATGGAAGCAGCGTGGAGGAGTTTGGCGCGGAGAAACGGACAGAAACTGATGCAGTTCCATTACAAGGAGAATATGGCAATAGCAAGGACTCTTCGAATAGAATGAGCGCCGAAGATACCCACGAAATATATGAGTGTGGGGAAAGCGGCCAGATACTAAATTGAATACATCCTGGTCAGAGAGAGGTGTAAGAATCGAGTGGAACAGTGGCTATCCCAGATATAAACGGTGATCACCGCTTGGATTTGAACTCAAACCCTCGGGATGGGAAGTGAAGGTGTATCCTGGGCACCACACTAACCCGATTCCCTTAAGCACTTAAGATCTGTCCTTTTAACCCCAGGGTACATCTTATGCAATAAGCAGCGGAGGTTTTCAATAAGTGGAGGTTTTCAATACGTATCTATATATATGCAAGTCTCCACAGCCGCCGCAGGTGCGTGTGGCGGGAGGTGTTAAGACGCCGTTTCAAGCATAAATATGCAATTACACATAAAAATATATGCGTTTTAAAACAAACATAAACGCGCGTAAACGTACACGCGTAAATACAGGGTGCGGCAATATAACTTCCTTTTTTGAATGCGTTCGAAAAAAGGAAGTGATACTGCCGCATCGTGTACATTGCTATCACCTTCATTCAATAATGGCTGCGTTCGACCAAATTAAAGTTTTCCTGCTTGATTGTTCACTTTGGGAGGGGATGCGTCTGGTTTTTTTGTCACTGTTTATAGTGTGAGGTGATAGCAAGTACTTCAATCCTTAAATCTTTATTAAATCTTAGTGATGTCATCTTCAAATATAATGTGGGGTCGTAATGATCCCCTCTTTGTTGTTGCAAGCAAACTGAGGTTTCCTGTACCTTTCTGAAAATCTCAGTCATTGCTTGCTTTCTCCATAAATCAGGGAACTTCCAGTATAACAGTTTGCTCGAATAAAACTTTAAATTTTGCTTTAATACTTAATAATATAGCAGTGATTACATGTGAGTTTGTTGTGATTATTTATCATTAATTAACTCGAGTTAATACGAATATATAAAAAAATATCTACAAAAAAATTGGATTTAGGAGAAGAGTTTCGGGGAAATGTGACGAAAAGGTTAAAGAGCGATGCTATCTTTTGCTAATTAGACCTCCATTAGAATGTGCCGTTGGTGTATAATGGAATCCTCACGAATGTGGATTGATTGCGACATAAGATTGCGTGAAGCGTAGTACAACTAGATTTGCGAAACGTACTGATGATAAACTGAGTAGCTAGCTGATGAAGATCATTAGAGGGACTAGCACGTTTTTATGGCAAACTTCTCCTGCATAAATTGGAAGGATGTCTCTTTAGCAATGATGTTGAAAATGTTTTATTAGCCCTATCGTACTACGATATGAGAGATCATGTCAATAAAATGAGAAAGAAAAAGTGTAAAAAAAGATAGATTCAAGATGTCATTTTCTCCACGGACGATAAGGGATCAGAATAACGTTGTCTGACCGCGCAAGGGGAGGAAAGCATTTTGTGGGAAAATTAGTCTGGTGTGTCATCACCTGCCACGCACCATATCGGCGGCTTGCCGAGTGCTGTGTATGCACGTGAATCAGAATTAGATGAAAGTAAGCCGATAATGGTTTGAAAGCTAAACTCATAATACGGACGTGAAACTTTCGTCATCAAATACAATAGCCTGCGTGAAATGACGAAACAATGGGCATGAATGGTTTTATCATTTGTAGCTGCCAGCGATGACGTATCACGAATACGTTTAGAGATCGGCGGACAAAGCTCGTCTGGGAATCTGACCGACTTCCTCCTTCGATTTCATCCGGAGATGATTAATTTTATTTGCAATTAGTCCGCCAATTAGCTTTCACGTTTTGTTTCGACCGAATCACCCTTTCCCTTCCCCCCCCCTCTCGACCCCGGGCGCTCATTGGGCGAGAGGTAATCTCAAAGGATTCGGTCCGGATGCATCGCCACTCATCGTCGTGTAATCGCCGCCCTCTGTCCTTGCATACGTGCGGTGAATATTAATCAGGGTATCGATCGAGAGTCGCGCGCGCGGGGTCGCCCCATCACTTTGCACTCGCCAGGATCCAAGATTGATTTTCGGTCGCGTGTGTGTGTGTGGGGAGGGAGGGGGTGGAGTGTAGAGGGGGGTGGAGGCAGAGGGGTGGGGTGCGGAGGATCGTGTGTTTTCGCAACCTCCCCCACTTTCGCCTTAAATTTGGATATCACGTTCGATTGGCCTCCCAAGTGGTGCTCTTAAAAGCGTGCCGGTGGAAATTTTCCCGCCGCCCCCCCCTAATATCTCCGCTCTTCGTTGTGCTTATTTTGGCTCGAGAGTCAAGGACAAGAACGGGGGGGGGGGGACCCACCGGCGTTCGGGGGAATTTCAATACCCCGGCGTGTCTCTTTTGATGTATCTTTTTCAGCGTAAAAACGCTTCTGTGTGCGCTTTCATGAATTATTAACAACTTCACTCTCTTTGGAGACATAGATTCATTTGCTTGGCATACGTTGATTGGCGCGGTAAACCTGTCTCTCTATAAAATGTATTAGTTTTTTGCGGCGGAAAACGTCGGAAAATTTACTTTTAATATAAATTTGAGAATGAATATCGGGTTAGTGGGTATTTAGTGTACTGGATCCCCACCCTGAGGACCCGCGTTCGAATTCCGGCAGTGGCAGGATATTTTTTCTTGGGCGTTCTGTTCCCAACTTGGATGCGATCTGGAGAGTTCCTCAAGTTGAATACACCGTCCGTCGGATGGGGCGTTTGATTGTGTGACCCAATGGTGTCCCATGGGTTTTCTAATGCCCTCGCCGGGTTTCTCTCCACTCTTCCCTCCCCCATTCCCTGAAAGCCTTCTTCTGCCAAATTGCACACCTATGGTGAAAATGACCTCAGTTGCCGGTCTACTCCCCTAAAAACTACTTCGGCTACAGTTTTTGGTATTTATCTTATTAATTATGTTGGATAGTCAACTCCCGTCCCTTCCTTCCCATGGTCTCCTACCCCCTTCCCTTCATCGTTGGCAATTCTATCACGCCGCCTCATCGCACGTCACCTACCCTTAGTAATGACGGACGCATGTTGCGTTGCAATCTGGTTTGGTTTCACTCGTCAAAGACGATGTTTTGTGGAAACTAGGTTTTGTAGCAAAAAAAATATATCAGTTGAAACGTATGCAAGGTCAGCTTTTTACACCTATATGCGACCATTTTATGTGAAGTCGGATAAGTGAGCGGTGGAAAGTTCAAAAATCAGACTCCCGTCACCGTTATTTCTCCAATAGGCCAGGTATACTTTCAAGTCATTTATTACATTTATCCATCGTGTGCTTGGCGTCTATCTTCTCCAGGAGGAGTCTTTCCCACGGTGGTTTGAATCCACGTCAGCGGCAAATTAAAAAATCTATGGCCCGGGAGCGGTTGGTGCGTATGTATAATGAGAGTTGGGTCTGTTGTTATGGGATTCATTTCATTCCATTGAAAGTGTCTTCGTGCAGAAATTCGCCCGAGAATGAATGCAATACGCGCGTGCAACGATCATCCCGCGCGACGACCACTTGGAAATTTACTGCCGAAGCCACAAATTCATTAAGCGAGGATTTTCGCTATCACATTCGATTCGCATCACAATGGGAAGTCATCGGTGCCATTTTGTTGGTATGAATAATGTTCCCTCCTTAAATATTTCCAGGGGGACTTTAGATTGAAAACTTGGTTAAACAGTTGGCAATTCGTGCGTGAATCTCGTAAACCGCGTGCTCTCGCGTAAACTCTTCCGCTGGTGTTAATCGCTACGTGGATATGGAGGGTGTAAATTAAAAGTTTCCGACCGGTGTGTGACGATTGCATGCATGTTAATTGGGCCAGAGACATGAATGCGAGAGAAAAAGCATTTAATCATTGGAGGCACTCCTTCAATTGAATCTAGTTGAATAGTTAAAGCAATGACACGACGATTACATCTGAAAGTGTTACTTGAAAATGGACTCGAGTTTTTGCTGGAAGCACGGGGGCGGTAGTGAAGGAATTTGTGCAGTTAATTCAAAATTTCGATGTTGCGTGATTCAATCACGTTTTATTGCGAAGTGCATCCTTGCAAAGTGTTTCGGGTGCACCCTCATGTCGTTTGCAATTGTTTGCGTCAGAAATGTTTACTTTTCGAGTCCCATCTAAGTTAAGTGGTTTAGCTCGGGTATATATATATATACCCGATATATATATATATATATATATATATATATATATATATATATATATATATATATAATTTTGATTTTTAATTAACTAACTGAGAAGAATAATTTTCATAAGTTTTTATATGTACCGACCGATTATTTGTTGACCATTCTTAAGGCCTTAACGATGCGAATTGAAACTTTTTAGTTCACGGAATATATTTGATATCATCTTCACGTTTCAACTGCGCACAATGACTTGTTTAGTTGCCTATTCTGGCGGTAATTACGTACATGAAATCTGGAGATCGTCCCTATTGGATATCGTCTGGAAAATTCCATGGGTAAGTGTTAAAAATTCATTTAATTTCCATCGAAATAGCTAGGTATTTCTATAGATTTCCATGTTCAGTAGGTGTAATAAATTAAAAGAAAATTTAGTAGGCTTTGATAAAATCAACTCGTGCGATCAAAACTCGAGCCTAGACATTCGAACGGGAATGAAAGCGATGAAAATTTCGTATGCCGCCGCTTTCGTATTCTCGGTGGTTTTAGTGTTACACACACCAGAGAGCCGACAATCGGTGATTTAAATAAGTAATTTCATTTTATCAGTCTTTAAATAAAGTTTCTGGTGGGAGTTTAACGTCATCATTTTCGCCGTTTAAATTTGGCTGAAAGCGTGGGCAAACTCTCCGGAACGAAGGCCAAGGACAGGGCTTGAGGTGAAATGCTCGGATTTCGTTTATTTTTGAGGGATTGGAAAAGAGAACCGTGAAAATGTTTTTGCCTGCCGAACTGTATCTTGTGACGCCTTCGCGGGGCGGCAAAAGGGCATTAAAAAGGAAAGCCTCTAAGGATCGTAAAATGGAATCCAAATCCCTTTTATCAGTTGCCCTTTACCTTCCGAGCCTTCATAATGTCGGCCCGTTGAGAAAAGTAACTCTCGTGATATTTAGGGAATGACCTGCATATTCTTAAATGGAATCCATCTAATTAAATCCCTCCCCATTTTGAGGGTGAAAGCAATTATCAATGTGACATTAGCCGCATGGCCTGATGTCTGGACTTTTCGTGCTCAAAGGCTAACATATATACATCTATTCGCCCATCGTATGCGTTCAACGTATATGTGTGGGAAATGATTAAAGAGGCATGGGAAGAACTCGACGTAGGAATGAAAGTGGGCGGGGAATTCGTAAAATCAGTTAGGTTTGCTGATGACCAAGCTTTAGTTTGTCAGTCAGCCAAGGGGCTGCAAGCATTGCTGAGTGAATTGGAAATTCAGTGCGACAGGTATGGGATGAAAATCAATATTAATAAAGCAAAGGTTATGCGATTTTCTAATAAGAAAAAGGCTAAGCTTAACATTAAAATAGGAGGGCAAAAACTAGAGCAGGTAGAACAGTTTACGTATCTCGGTAGTGTTTTGGACCAACACGGTCAAAGTAGTAGGGACGTAAGGAGAAGAATTGCGCTATGCAAAGAGGCTTTCACAAGGAGAAGGGAGTTGATGACGGGGACGTTGAGTAAGGATGTTAAGAAAAGACTCGTAAAAACTTTATTTATTTATTTATTTATTTATTTATTTATTCAGAATTAGTCCGAAAACAGCGCATTTTGGCCTTTACATCGAACTGTTAACAACGATAACAATGATCACATTTACAAACACCCAAGCCCTAGATGGAGGGAAACTCACCCAGGCGGGAATCGAACCCGCGACCCTTGGAATGGAAGACGAGGACGTTACCCCGCCGCCACCGGGGTCGGTTTGATATGGAGCGTAGCTATGTACGGCGCGGAAACGTGGTCATTGAAGCAGGAGGATAGACGTAGATTGGAGGCTTTTGAAATGTAGGTGTGGAGAAGAATGGAGAAGGTGAAATGGACAGAGAAGAAAAACGAGGAAGTACTTGGTATGGTTGGCGAAGGGAGGGGTTTGTTGGGAGAAATCCTATGGAGGCAGGAAAAATGGATGAGGGACGTATCGATCGGCAGTGGAATGTTGAAGACTGTGATAGAGGGGAGAATGTTCGGCACGAGGAAGGGGCATTAGCAAACGGGATTTAAGTGGAAACTATGGTTGACGGATACTTAAGGACGACGAATTCCTGAAGAGAATGCGTCAAATCTAGTCTTGTCTCTCCGACTCGAAATGTTGCGGAACCGCAGCGAAAATTTACTGGTAATACCCAGAAAATAAATAGTGTCTATTAAGAGACATCAGCTACACGAGTACTTAACGTCACATTATCTGTACCTTGGTATAGTTTAGATGTCTTGAAGGTGGATTTATTTGTATTTTATGGTCAAATGTTTAAGTATACTATGGAAACTATGGGTTGAATCATATAACGCTGCAATATCATCACTTGTTTTCACTGAAGTCAGTTTGCTGTCCTGAGAGAATGTATATTGCGCCACCTGGAAACGTCAGTATCCATCGTTAGTAATTAACATTTTTTGCCTCTATTTTTTTTCATTACTTATCGATTTTGAAGACACAACGTCATTTTCAAGGTACAATTTACATTGTCGGAATTGATCTGAAAAATAAATAATCCTGCGGAAAATCAAAAAGTGTCCAAACCTCACCGAATTCCACCTTTAGGATAACGGCCTGAAATTAAGGGAAATTTAGACTGCCGATATAAGGTATCCTGTTTTTCTCACGCAGTTCTAAATTATCACGTAAGACAATTTCCACTGCCCGGAAGTAAAATAATACCAAATGCCGATGCAAGTCACGGATAGCACTAATGTATGGCGACCGAACATCCGCTGCCCCACAGCCTTGTGGCAGCTTACACTTGACGAGATTGGGGTGTAGATACGGCCCAACCGGATGTTGTCCACGTTTTGGCCGAACATGAGTGGGCAGTGATAAAATTTGAGGTGACGTTTCGGATTCTTGATAATGAGTCGTGGGCGTTGCACGTCGGAATCGTGTTCTGTCTCTGTTATTGGTCGCGAGGCGCGGGTGATTCGTGGGAGCACGTAGGGCAAGGGGGGGGAGGAGGAGGAGGAGGTGGTGATTGTGGGACGACTTATTGCCAATTGTCCTTCCCCAGTCCACTGCCCTCCACTCCCAGTCTCTAATGCATTTAGAGATTGCTGAAGCACAACCGCGTTCTTGTTTGCGCCGCCATTTAGATCATTCCACCTTTAGTTCTTTTTTGCAATTCGATCTTTTTCATTTCCTTATGCCACTCGCGAAGGTGCAAATCAACTAACATATTGAAGGGAAGAATCGAAATAAATCGAAAGCGTTCAATCCTTTCGTTTTCATAGGATTTCGTGGTTTTGTTTTCTATGAATTTCTTTAAAAATTTCTTCCACGTCTACGCAGAATTAATGATATACTATCGGTTCGCATTTGATTGAAATGTAGTAGTTGATTATCTTGTTTTCAACAGCGAGTTCACAAGCTCTGTTACGTGTGAACAAAAGTTACCATCAAGTGGTAGCTTACGAGCTTAGTGCTTGCTGCACTCTGGGCAAGGAACGGAACTTGCGTAAGCAGAGGAGATCGAATTAATTTGGATTTATGAAGATTCGGAGCAGAATGGAAAAGATTCTGAGCCTTAGGTCACTGTAGTAGAAGGATGGCTGGAGGAGGATCAATTGGACGACATTCATTGTGAATTCGGAAATAGCATTAGATGATAACGATTGCGAATAATTCCAGTTGTAAAAGGCGTGCGAGTATTCTAAATCCAAGTAGAATTTGGAGCATCAAGACTAGATGGCTGCAATTAGACCACATCTTTTCATTCTTTTCATTTTTCTCTTTAGCTAATGATGTTAAAAATGTATTATTAGCCCCATCGTACTACGGTAGGCGAGATCATGTCAGTCAAATTAGAGAGACTTAGAATAGAGCAGATAGATTCAAGATGTCATTATTCCCACGAAAGATAAGGGATCAGAATAACGCCGTCCGACCGCGGGAGGGGTATAATTACCACACACCTTAGCGATGGCTTGCAGGCTACGAAAAATTACTGATTGAAGAGGCAAGAATAGGGTGAGGACAAAGTGTCCATTTAAGACCCATTCTGAATCCTTCCCACTCTGCTGGTCCCTCGACGGCAATTGTTATATTTTTTCCCTCTTTTTTCACTCTTAGCACACGGCCGACCCAGTTTTCTTTTTTCTCCCAGATCCTGTTCTGGCGTGTTCCGTCCTTCCTATTACTATTTAAAGGCCGATTTACACGATGCTGTCGCATTTCAATATCGAACTGAAGATCCCTAAAATCTTATCTTCTGAAATGGGGGAACCGTATTCAATAAATCAGCTGATATATTGAATACGGTTATCAGCTGGCCAATACTGAATGCAGAAACTTGTTTCTATCGGATTGTTGAACCCAATTAAACCAATCACAGATGAGAAGAGTCGTTTCCGTAGACCTCTTGATTGTGGCGCCGGAATAAACATTTTGGTTTTTCAATCAACCTTTGCGTCGACGAAAACACACAACAAAAAACGTTTGCTCATGCGCAGAAGTTGAAAGGAGAGTTGGATCGCATAAAAGGGTTCATCCGAGGCTTGTTACTCGTACAAAGTTAGCATTCATTATCATGGTCATTAAAGCGGTAATGGCATGAAATAAGCACCGTGTAAGACTGCCTTAGCACACCTCCTTTTTCCCACTCCGTCGACCCATTTCACCCATTCATCTCAGAGAAAGTCGGCCTCGGTGGCGGCGGGGTAAATTCCTCGCCTACCAACCCAGAGGTCGCGGGTTTGATTCCCGCCTAGGTGGGTTTTTCCTCCACTTTAGGCTTGGGTGTTTGTAATTGACTTCAACCTTGTAATATGTAGGGGTTATATGTAAGAAGTGACACTAAGAGTCTCAATCTCGGCCCAATAAAAAAAGTCGATAAATAAATGAAAGCATCTTACCCGAAGAAAGATCTATTATCAACTAGCAACCCAAAACTGAAAATAAGGAAGAATAGAGTTATGATATAATTTGCTCCGTGTCGTGTCCTCTATGAAAATTCAAATAGTGCAATTTTAATTTAGGTAAATGACTAATTTATGTGACAAACTAGTGAGAAAACAAAAAAATAACGCATTTAATTTTCGAGTTGTATTTACCAAAAATGTATAGTATTACAGTAATTACTATTTAATTAATTACATTATTCTAATTTCAATCTAAACTATTTTCTTTAGAAGAGTTTATTATACTGCATGGTTTGTATAAAAAGCATTGGGTAAAGTTTCGGAAAATAGATGTATTTCAGTTACTGCCACAATGCCTCGAAATTCTTCAAAGCACATCCCTTGAGCGTCGAAACACTTAAGCCAGCGGGTTTTCCACGGGCTCCCTGCACAGTAGGTGGATTCTGGAAGGTCCTTCAGAGCACGCGTGTAATCTTCTTTGACGGCACTTAGGGTCCCATGGTGGTGTCCTTTGAGGGAGGATTTCTCTTTTGGTAATAGGAAATAGTCTGCTGGTGCCAAGTGAGGACTGTAAGGGGGTTGGGGAATCGTCGCGATGTCGTTGCAGAAGGTCTTCGCAAGCAGACACTCGACTCTGCTGTTCGTCATCCGTCAAGACTCTCGGGACGAGTTTAGCGCAGATATTCAGTGATAACGGTGTGTACACTGTCATCTTGTCAATGCCAGCCAATACGATCTGCGATCAGGCGCACACTTAACCGACGGTCTGCATTCAGCACTTAACGCACACGTCTGGAAAAAATTGCTGTCGATACTTTTTATACAAACCTTGCGCAAAATTATAGAGACCAAAGCAAATTGAGGTACATATTTATAGGTCAAAGGCATTATATTATAATTACTAGTTGGTTTACATAAAATGGATACAATTATGCAATGGATACAATGGATGCAATATAACGAAAAATATTGTATGAGTACATAGTTTGATTACATACATATCCATACTTAATCTGTCAAAAAATATATTATTAAATACAAGATTGGGGAAAATGTTATTAATACAGCTTAAATTCCGTCGTCCCATTGAAGTAAACTACTTTATTGAATGTATTTGTGGCATTGGGAGCAGCAGAAAAGAGATAGTGGGAATGTAATCCCATTAGGAGAATGGTGATGATCAAGTTCAGGAAGAGAATAGCCGAGGAGGAAGTTACGAATCGAACGGGCGACGAAGAGCGGCGGAGGATGTGGAGTGACCCTGGAGAGCTTAAGAAGGCCGGGGTGTCACCTTATCGGGCAAACTGTTGAGACTGCGTAGAATGAAGGGATGATGGGCAGGGGAAGGTTGAGAGGGAGGAAGGAAATACCCCGAATGTGATACGCGATCGCAAGAAAGCCAAAGAATCCGGATTTTTGCGAAGTTGCTAGGCGATAGAGAATCGAGTGTCCCATCAGGCCAATCCTGAATCAAATACAACCTTTGGTGTTCATGACGATGATGAGAATGAATGGCGGACTTTTAAAGACGTACATATCAGCCATATTGTTTCATGGAGTGTATGGTGATCTGTAAAATTCCCCTGATGAGATGTTTCTTTTAACCGTAAGTGTTACGTAAACATTCCATACAAATAAGATCTTCCCCAGTGAATTACGGCCAGGCAGTATCCTATATAATTAGCGTGTTTTGAAGCGTCCTTCCCCTTGTCCCTTTTTCTGTAGTATATGATTTTCTTTTTAATGGATTAAATTAAACGCATGAATTTTACTTATACAAAAGCGATTTTTTTGGAACAAAAGATCGTTTGAAATGGCTTGTCGGAAATCATGTCTGGTATTGAATAGTTTTGTTATGCTTCGTCATTTGTAGCGGAGTTTATTGGTATTAGCATATATTCCCGGAAGTTATAAACGTGTGGTGACATTTAACGAGGCGCGGGCAACAATAAAGAGCTCAAAATAAGTAACAAACAAAGTGAAAAATGTCTCCATGACAACCGCCGAAGTTCACGTTGGCAGTATGTAATTTTGGTGTAGATGGATTCGTCGTGTCAGCGAATGAAGTGCAGTTATTTGCAGTTGAAAGCATTGGAGTAAGTCGTATTGTACTAATTGCCGGGACCTTTCCCAATTTGATAAAATAATCTTCTCTCACTAAATTTTACACCATCAGCGACATTTGGTGAAAATATCAAGTGACTTAGTGACTTCGTGAATTGTCTCCCAACAGCGGGTAGGTATTTAATGTAACCGAAGCGGTTTATGTGAAACGATTAGGAAGTCAAAGTTTTTCCACAAAGCACCTCAAGTAGGGATCGAGATACCTCTGAAAAATATTCAACACCGCCGGGATTCGAACCCGGGCCCTCTGGGAACCCGGGCCCGTGTTCCCGGGCCCGTGGTCAAACATAAAATATGCGTAAATGAATAGGTGTCAAGTGTTCCCTGTTCCCATTATTTACATACAGGTACTATATAAACTACTAGTTACTATGTTTATTTAAAATTTTAAAAGTCTCGTTTTTTCATAAAATCTGAACAATAAAATCCGCGTTAAGTTTCATATCGACAGTTTCGAAGCACTCAAGGATGTTTTTTGATTACTAGGATAATATTTAGATATGTTTTTCTACGGCGATAAGATATGAGTTTATCTTGCGGGTAAAACAGTTGTATTTTTGATTCATACGTTTATGGTTGGATTGTTTGACAATTTGTGTATCTTGGGAGTGCCACTAAGAATTCCATTAATCTGTTTTTCGGTCGTTGGAAAAAATACTCCCAGCTGACTAATTTGAGAATTAAAGGTTGGCTGAATTGAATTTCAAATCAAGTGTCATTTGATAAAGGCGTGAAAAAATATATGCGTTCCTTCAGTGACTATTATATCTTCAGATAAATCAGGAAATTTAATTTAAGCTGTCTCTGTGGACGGCAGTCGTTTTATTTCCTTGTCGATATGAAGGACTGGTCCGTTCATGATTTCAATTTTGTTTATATTTTTGTTTAGTCTAAAGGCGTTCTTCTAGTTATTACATTAATAAACATTTTTCGTCGCATGGTTCTGTTCAATATATCCCGATCAGTACGTGTGCTTGTTGTGTTTTCGTGTGTATCGCATATCCAGTCGGGTTCTTGATTTAGGGGAGCACATATGTACTGCTCGATGAAAATATGAAGTATCTCGTCTAAATTTTCGTGCGATGTTATTATTATCGAGCTCAAATTTCCTGCTAAGAGTTGCATTTCGAGCAAGCAGAGGGCATGAGCGCAGCGGCGTAGTTTTTTGTTCGGCGTTTCTGCGGGCTTCCGAGGGCTGAAAAAGAAGAGTTCGGCGTCGAAGGAAGGTGGGAAATGCGCATCACCCACCGCCCTCCTCCCGTCATTCTTCTTTCTCCGCTCTGAACATTCGGCGCATTATGTCGGGGGAAGGGGGGGCATCGGACTCGCGGCGTTGGGTCGCCGTTTCCTCCTCTAGGGCCCCACGAAAATCCTGCCTTCTCCGCCGTTCACAGCGTATGAAGGGTGAACGGGCGCTAATTTTCCCTTTTCGCCGATCGCGTCTTCTTCAAAAAGTCTCCAGAAAAGTTGGTAGGCATATTATTCAAAGGCGTGTCTCTCCCTCTCGTGCTGGATGTCTTAAGATCCCATTCATGCGCCGTCCGTCGAGTCTGCGCGCACCTGCTTGGCAAGTTACCAGTCTTGTGTTCTTATGTGCAACTTAGTCTTTGAGACCACTCACACATATCTTTTCACTTGGCAAGCACGGTATTTGTCTCTGCCTTCCTTCGCTCCAGCGCAGTGCACTTGCCATTTCCATGTTTAATCGTGCACCCTCATCTGCAGTTCACGCACAATGTGAACTGCCACATTAATTGCTGTGAGTGGAGTTCTTTGCATGAGGAGATAATCTCAACGATTACTCTTCCACCGCAAAGTATTCTTCCAAGTATTCTCTTGGAGAGAGATGGAGTAATTTATTTCCTGCAGCAATGCTCATTATCTTTAATTTTTATTGACTGATTTGAGTGTCGGAGTGGGAAGTTTTGATATAGGTTTTATTTAACGAATTTCAAAGCTAATATAGTGATTACTTCAAACATATGATAGATCTTTGGGTCTCGTTTATTCATCTCCGATTCTTCTTTGGCAGTATCGATGTTTTTCAGTTGTATAGTTTCGGGGGGAGAGCTCGTGAGGTGACATTTTGACTGTTGGATGTCACAGACGTGACACGCACAAGAAAACAGAAATGCAGAGATCTCCCAGAATAAGAGACAAACTCGCGCGAGAGTCAGAATTGTCGGTGGTGCGGCCGGCTTCTTCAGTGGAAGGAATGAGGGGACGACTCCCAATCCAACACTGGCCGATTAAAGGAATCGATCTTCTCTCACGCGCAGTTGATCTTCGTTACAAAATCAGAAATACCTACTCCCACTAGAAAGACAAGTGTTAAGCTGTGTTAAGTATGTGGATGTTTATGCATAAGTGAAAAAAGCTTTAGAGCGTAGTAAAATATGTTGGAGAAATTCCGTCGTCGAGGCATGGCAGGGTCGTAGCAGGGTAGGAGAAGGCTTTTGAGATGTTAAAGTGGAGGAGCAGGGCCAAAATGTAATGGACGGAAAGGAAAAAAAGATGAAGTTGTAGGCATGTTGGGGGTGGGAGGAGATAAGGGTGTTGGGAAAAATTCAATGACAGGAAAAAAGGATATCGGGTCTTATTGAATCTCAAAGGAACGTTTTGAGACTGTGATAGAGGGTAGAATTTTGTGTAGACGAGGAACGGGCTGGAAATGAACATCAAATAGAAATTAAAAGGTTTGCTGTACGAAATGGAGACCGAAAGTTTATGGATTTGAGGAATGGCCTATATTAATACAAGTTTTAAAGTAAGTGGCGTGATGGGCGTGTCTTAAAAATGTAGCAGAGATTGCAGGCAGAGAATCGGATCTATTATAACCCTACCCTGACCGGTAGATTACATCTTAATAATAATCATTAATGGTAATAATAATGTATGAGTGAATATGTATTGTATGCGCAAGCTACTGGTGTCATAACAACCCTTGCCACACACCTTTGCGGTTGTTTTATGGATGTATTTTGCAGCATTAAGTTTGAGTTTTAGCTTGGTTGGCGCTCGCACGGTGATGTTTCATGTAGTTCGTGTTTGAAGGGGGGACTCACCCTCTTGTCTCTTTCGCCCTCACCTTCAGGGTGGCCAAGGACCTGGAGGAGCGCCGCAGTCACTACGAGCCGTCGCTGGTGGGGGGCGGCGGCGGGGGTCCTGGCTCGGTAGGCACGGCCGCGGAGGCCGGCCTGGACGGCGAAGTGTGCGGCTCCCCGTATGCCCTCGACGAGCACGACTTCGTGCCCCACTTCCAAAGAGTGTCCATCTCGGGCGAGGACACGAGCGGGGTGAGTGAGCAGACCTCGGCCCGAATGCGTGCATTTACCGGCCGATTCCCTTTCACTTCCTTAATGGTATTCAAAATTAATCATAATCCTGATAATATATAAATCTGAAAATTAATTTGTTTTTATGTTCCTTTGGCGAGACGTCACGCCAAGATGGAACGGAGTAAGGGCTCCTATAATCTTTTTGCATAAATATGGTAAAAATACGGAAATTAACTCAGGCTAGATCCGATTTGGATACTATTCTGGAAAATTTTGGAACCGAAAAAGTATCGATTCCAAATGAAAATAATTTTTTTCGCATCCAGAAAGCAGTGCATGTTTCACTCAGAATCAGCATTTCAATTCGTTTACTTGAATGAGGTGAACAATTAAAGTGTCGCAGTCTTTCTCTAGCTATCATATAATTTTCATACGTACGTTATGAATTATGCCGACAGTTGAGCAGACACTTCGTACATTGCAAGCAGCTGCTGCTGCTGCTAAATTCGGGTTTTCCGGATTATTTCTTTAAAAGTTAACTTTTAAAATTGCATTATTTTTTCGGAAACATGCTGCCGCAAAATTCGATGATCTTTAAGAGTTTGCGTTTGAAGAAAATGGTAAAACTACGAATATTTTGCATAAAACTGTCCTGAAATAATTAACAATTTACATACATTAATGTTTTTAACCATAGCAGTATTTCGGAATTACATTGCACATAAATAGAAAAATTATTTTATTGAGATTTATTTATATTTTTACGTACATTATACTGCCGTCTTATATGGGCACATGAAAAGGCCTATGATACGATGAAATCCATTTGCAGTTTTACGGATAAATTGGTCCTGCAAAGCCGGTATACATAACCGCTAGTTAATACGATAAATGCAATTGATGTCACTGTAATAAGTGTAAGCCAGCGTCGACTTTCCATGCTCTCACATCCCACTTTCAAAGTAATTGGCTTTCATAGGATCGGCATGGTGTGGTGGTAAATGTACTGGCTTTCCACCCCGAAGACCTGGGTTTGAATTCCAGCGTTGGCTGATACACTTTGTCTATCCATTTAATTTTCTGCATTCTTCTGTGACACCGAAAATTCCAAATCTTCTATTTTTTCTCTGGACACTTAGGTCCAGCTATCATATCCATGTAACAGTAGACTCCATGTATACTTTTTAACGAATCGCTTCTTTATGGGGCCTACATGTATGTTTCCTACTGCTCGAATCGCAAATGTAATTATATATATATATATATATATATATATATATATATATATACACACACATACACACACATTCAAACACGAAATCCCGCCAAACGGCGAACAAATACTAATTTATATAGAAACAGATGTAAGGAAAAGGGATACGAACACAGGAGAGGTGGGGAAGGCGGAATCAGGCAAATCACGAATGTCTAGGAAATATTTTTATATTCGTGATCTGTTGGATTTCCGCCTTCCCCACCTCTCCTGTGTTCGTCCTTTATGTGTGTTCCTATCCCTTTTCTTTATATCTGTTTCTATATAAATGAGTGTGTGTGTGTATATATATATATATATATATATATATATATATATATATATATATATATATATATATATGTATATACACACGCACGCTCCCACGTACGTGCACGTATTTCTCGATAACTTTTAAACCCTTGAAACATTTGGTGGACAGAAGAATACATCATCCAATCGAAATACATCAAGGTGAGGAAAATTTTTCGGACTGGAATTCGTTGTCCATTCGGAATGTGTCCGTCCTTTGAGCATTTGCCGTGCTTGTTGTGCAGTGCCGTCAGAGAGGGAGAGAGAGAGTGGAGTGAGGTGGTAATGACTGTGCGTCTCGGTCGCATCCCTTTCGATGCGGGGCTGACTCCCCGCGCACTCACCATCCCCTCCGCGCACCCCCGTCATCGACTCGGCCACACGCCACCACTTCCCGGTGGCGGCGGCCACTTCCCGCCCTCCTGACGTCATCGCCAGAGGAGCGATTTATCCCCAGTAAGGAGTTCGATTGCGCGCGCGCCCTCCATTCATGCTTCCCAGCGGATGCAAATGAGCAGCGAGCTGCGTCAGAGGTATAGCAGCATCAGCCCACCGCCGCACGCTCCATTCAAAAGATATAGGGACGGAGATCTTACCCCGCCCCACACTTCCCGCACTCTTTCACGTTGGTGTGGGGGGGGGGGGTGGAGAGGCAGAGGAAACCTTACGCGCGCACAGCAGCCGACTACCCCCTCCCGCGGGGCAGTCATTTACGCCGCATCCCAATCTCTGACTATCCACTCGCGTGTTTTTTCGATTTCTCCTCTCCTTTTTTCAGGTTCTGCGCCAACGCAGTGTGGTTTCATTCGAAAGAGAGAGAAATTCCTCCCTCCGCCTATCGCTCGGTCGGCTATTTGCTCCATTCTCCACTCCACTACTAGTATTTAGCCACGCGGATCTCCTATTTGGAAGATCGCTGAAGTGACTCAATCAGTGAACCGGGACATTCGGGGCAAGGAATATCTTTCGCATTTCGAAAAAAAATGAAGGAGCACATCGCTTCCCCACGCGTCACACTTTTCACGTCTATAAAATATGCGGAAGCTTCGGGCAATCCCGGAGAATTAGGTCCAATGCAGGTCTCACCGATGGTTAATAAGTTCATGCATCGTATTACAAAAATTAACCAGAAATAGAACTGCAAGAAATTACTGGAACTAGTGAAACACATTTGTGGAGGGGAAAAATGTAATTTAAGTCATTTATTAATATTTCATCATCTTTGAGTTAAAACTTATGGTTAGATTTTTTCGATTGTTTTCACTTTGTAGCTTAATGCATGTAAATTAAACAGTATTGGTGAGAAGTTAACAAAATAGTGCGGAAATATAATGGCATGAAGTTAAGGGAGTAACAGTTTAACGCAACGCAACGGAAATAATTTTAAGTTCCGATAAAGTGGAAAAGAATGGCGGAAAATTTTTTTATTGATTATTCGATTTGATGATATAATTGGATGCGTAACATGGCGGGAATCCTTCATGATGAAAGAAGACACTTTGCTCTTCCACGTAGAGCATTTTTATGACGACCTAGGTTTCGTTCTCCAAGGTGACGATGTTAAGCTGTAACGAAACCTAGTTCGTAATAAAAATACTGTATGTGGAAAAGCAAAATGTTTTCTTTCTTTAATTATTCTCTTGTCCTCTTCGTTTTATTCCAATGAAAACTTGGTGAGGACTGCGTGTACATACTATATGTCGTAGGCTCGGATTCCGCCATAGCTGCCTGCGGTCGTGTGAACCCAATGGGGTGAAGACGTGTTCGAAAGGGAAGGATGATACGGGGAACACGAGGGACGACCTCCTGTAGGTCGTAAACATTCCACTTCTCCGGTTTTGGTCACTCCCTCAATCCCACCCTATCATTGAAACCACTCGTATTGCCACGCCCTCGTCACAATTTGGGACGCGGGCATCGGAATAGTTGTCCCTGAAATGTCTTTGAGCTAGTGCTTTACTCATATTCATCGGATTTTCAAAATTTCTCTCATAGCTATCCCCTGAGTAACCGCTCACAAAATGTACAGCGCTAGCGATATACAGTCGTGCTCACGTTCACATGCTTTCATCAACGCACGCCCTAAGTTGATCATTTCAAAAATCGATAGTTTTTGGAGCTCGCTGTTTGACGGCGAAAGTTGATGTTTCACCTGTTTTCGTCGAGCCGATGGACCGTATGTGTATGGGTGTAATTTTAATCTCGTTCATTGGGTTATCTCAATTCAACTTTCCATTTTACTGAGTACTGCTATCGTAAAATTTGATAACCATTCCAAATATATTGCTGCAGATTCTTGATGGACTAGGATTTTAGATAGCTCCGTATTTTTAATAACCTTCTAGTTTGAATGCATGCATTGAGCTCTCCGTAATTCTAGTTTTGATTTCGGACGAGTGTTATTCTTCTCTCAATCTCTAGGGAGCAAACTTCTCAATGCCTAGAAACATCCCTAGGTAGTTATCATCATTTTGACATGAAAATGGCTTGAAGTGGATGGTTTTGTATGCTTCTAAGCTTGAATACGAACTAATATTTGGGCAGCGAAAGATAAAGTGAGGTAAAATAATCCTTTGTGTTCCTGAATGAAAATCTGTTTTAATAAACGATCTGGTTTCGTTGCAGAGTAAGATCCGCTGGTGCAAAATATCCAGAATTCCACTCGAATGGAATGAGAAGTGCACAGTAGTAATGTACATTTTTCACTTGATGATATCACTCTGCAACGAAACCGTGGTCGTGTGATAAATACGTCGATTTTTATGCGGAAACCGCAAAGCGTTGTTTTGACGTGTACATTTGACATTGTGCGCTTAACCATGAAGGACTTTCGCAAATTTAGAGCCAGAAATAGTTTGTTTGATCTGAGTTTAGTCTATTGGGCACTACCTTCGCCGAATGCTAAATCGAAAGCTATGGGTTTGAATCCTATTTTGGACGTGGGCGTCGTGCTGTGCGATAATAGATTTTCTGGTATGGAATTTTCGGCGCAATATCAAATCGTACAAACTGGGTTTCAAGTGCCACTCTGAGGCAAAAGGTCGAGTGGATAGTTTCATCGTAGCGAAATTATACTATAGATGATTCAAGCCCTACATATCCAAGCGGTCTTGTGAGTAATACTCGTATCGCCTATCGTGGATTCGAATCCTGGGCACGTTAGGAATGTTGTGATGATTGGCAAGTTGGCCAACATAAGCTAACCAACGCGGCCGTGCCTGAAACGTTTCAAATAACATCGCTGTTAGTAGTTGTGGCATGCTATAATTTGTAATCTCTGTCAAAACTTGCATTTTTTAACTGATAAAGACAACAATTTTATCTTCTATCAAAACTATTTGGTAACGATTACGACAAAGTGGAGTTGACCGTTTAAAAATTCGTACCAATGGTGTGTTTTGTATGCGAGGTCTGACGGGAAACATTTTCAATAATAGCGTCAGAGAACGCGCACATACGAAGGTATACATCCCCCACGTACGAAGAAGAATCGCGTTAGGCAAAGAAGCTTTCTTAAGGAGGAGGGAGTTGATGACAGGGATGTTGGTTAAGGAAGTCAAGAAAAGGCTCGTCCAAACTTGGATCTGGAGCGTAGTTATGTACGACGCGGAAACATGGTCATAGAGGCAGGATAATATGCGTAGATGCGCAGTTTTTGTGATAATGTGGGTGTGCAGAAGGATGGAGAAGGTGAAGTGGATCGAAAGGAAAACAAATGAGGAAGTGCTAGGTATGGTGAAAGGGAAGGAGAGGGGATTTTTGGGAGGAATCATAAGGAGAGAGGAAAAATGGACGCAGAGCATTTTGGTTGGGAATAGGAAAGACTGTGATAGAGGGAAGAATGTTAACAAGGAAGGGGCAGGAATTGGATTGGGATGTTGGGCGGAATGAAGGGAGGAAGGTAGCAATTGGAATCGAAGAGGGGGTGATTTTAATGTTGGATGCTAGGTTGTATTTTGTTAGGAGAGGAAAGGGAACTGTCTCTGTACCGTTTGGTAGCTTTTTTCCATCGAAAACCTAGCTTAACCGGTAGATTACCAATAATAATAATATATCCACCACTTCCAACTTTAAAACTGCTACGCACGGCACGTGATGATGATGCATGGACATTGAACTGCATTGTATGGACTAAATCAATGTGGACAATTACTATGCCATTTTTTAAGATAGTGAAATTGGATTCACTGTAGTGGTAAATGCGTTTGTGCAACGTTAATCCTACACCAAACACATTTTTAGGCGAGAATGCGTGCCTTACTAATTACGCGTCAAAACGAAAGGGAAATTAATTGCAGCAACTGGAAGGTTTTAAAGAATCACTCCTTTAATTATTGTTTCATTTAAAATGGTGGCTGCTTTCCCATGCCGGTCAGCCCACGTGCGATCCAGTGGGAGAGAAGGAAAACATGTTGCTCCAAAGGTTGTTTGTTTCCATTTGCCAATGCCTGCATTGAGGGGAAAAAACTAAACCTTATGAATTAAGGTGACCGAAACGATGTCGTGGAATGAGGATGTCGTTTCCAACCATCCAAGGGCCCGCCGCCAGCCCTCCCTCAGGGCCGTGGAGAGGACGAGGAGCAAAGTGGCCGGCCCTCCGCTGCGTCTCTCTCCCGAGCGCGGAAGGAGAGGGAAGGAGGGCTCTTCCCGGCCCTCGTCGAGAGGGAAGACCCTCCCGCACTCGTTACCCGACCGGGCTTCGGCGGTCGATGTTTCTTCCAACTCTTTTTTTTTCTTTGGCACTCTTGTGCGTTCTTTTTTCCATCCGCAACCCTCCTCCTGCCCCTCGACACGCGGGAGGGGACCCCGCCCCCCATCATCGTCACTGTTTTGAAACCGTGTAAAAGGCCTCTCGCCTCACGCCGCCTTCGAAGCCATTCGGGTCCGGGGAAAAACTGGAGCGAAAAAAAATGAAGATCGATGCGCGAACAACTCCTCCCCTTCTCTCGCGAATCCATTCAAGGATGTGATCAAGGGTGTGTTCGGCAGGGTCGCCCTCGGATGGTGCTAGTGCTGGTCGTAGGCAGTGTCCTAGCGACCCTTATGGGCCTGATCACCCGCTTGATTCCTGGGAAAACGTGTTCGTAGTGTCATCAATCGGAGGTGCCGATGCGCTGTGTATGATGTGCCGCGGCGGTGTCCTTCGTACTGTTGGTGGACCGTAATGCCCATCCGTCCTTTTTAAGTCACCCCACTCTTCGTCGGGACTTCGACGAATTTGCAAGTCCACAAACAAAAGTTGGCGACTCGACACCTAAGGTGGCAATCGAAACGGAACGAATTGAGTTCCGTTTCATGAAACGAAACCAGAAAGTCCTTTAGTTTCGCTTCGTCCCACGACGAAATGAAACCCGTATTCGAATGGAAAATCGCGTGTTCTCACCGTAATGAAACATGCAGAATTATCAGACGTGGGTTTAGTTTCGCACAAGAAGAGTAAGCGTTTACGTGGTTTCGACCGAGAGGGTAGTTTCGTCTCCGGTTTCGCTTCGTTCTCTGAAATTTCGTTCCATTTAGTTTCGTATCTTCATGTCGCTCCCCGTAACGAAGCTATTGAAATAGTTTTGACTTTCGTTTTGATTGCCATCCGGATTGATCCTATACGCCAAACGTTATAATGATTCGCACCAAATGCGCAGAAAACATAAATCCGCTCTGTAAGGTCGTATGCGTCTAAATACGGGCACCGTTCACGCGTCCTACCTTTCGAGCAAGGCTGAGTTAAAAATCTTATTTTATGTTTTGCCAGGAAACTTACACCGTTTCTCCCTAAACCTTTCAATCTTATTCTAACCCTGTGTGCCTATGTCTCTTCTCTCTCATCCATATATTTCGAAGAAATACTTAACCATGTGAAAAATGCCTGCTACCGACAAAATCACTGCATTTTGCATACATTCTCCTCTGTTTCTGATGTTTCTAATAATATTCCTTACCTTTTGAGTCCCTTCAACTAAATCCCCACATGAATTTCAAGTTCTATCCCTTCCGCTTTAAACAATGCAATCCTCTCTCATATATGTCCGGTGATTTTCCAGTCTTTGGTCCTATTTTAAGTCTGGTGTTGAGAAAGCATGAGTGAGGCAGACAGTTTGATCGAGACCCGGGCATCAATTACGGAACCCCATCAGACGGGCTCTGAGTAAGATTGCGTGTACATTGATGTCGCATTTCTCCGCGAACATCGATCTGCTCTCTGAGGCGAAAAGTGGAGATTTGACATTCTCTTTCACGCGAAAAAAAAGGGTCGAAAGTAGACCGATCGCCGTCAATCGTCTCCTTCCTTCCAAATCGAATAAAAGAATGCATAGTCGGCTTACTAACTGGATACGTCGTGGAATAATTCCTCCAATTCACGCTGAGTGCCATTTTTGTGAAATAATATGTTTTTAGAACGTAAATCTTTGTGTGCCTCTGTGTCCAAGTATGTCTCTATCGCCGATTACCGTTCTCGACCTTATCCTTTTTTTTACGAATTGGCACACACATCAGACTGGTTTCTGCAGCATCGGTTAAAAGTCGAAACGAATACTCGTATCCCGAAAGCTTAACCTCGCCAGCGTTATTGAATTTAGTGGGCTCGATTTGTCAGCGAAGTCGTCTCGGTGATCTCCATTGCCTCGAGGCATTGGGAGGTAGAGGGTTGCCTGGATTCCTTCAAGATAACCTCATTTAGTGGCGGACTAGTCACACCATAGCGGAAGGTGTGCGACGCCTTGATGTCTTCAGACAATTTGTCCTCCAAATCAGTCAAGTTGGGAATGGAGTGAATCCCCTGAGATTCAAATTCATGCTGACAGAGCTCACATGTCACGTATAATCTTACTGGTCGTAGAATATTGTACAGCAAATTACCTTTATTCGTAAGGAATAGAGAGTAAGAATCGTGCTATTCACTATCATGAATTACGTATGATAATGAAAAATACACACATACTATTTATTAGTAGTAAAATAGCATGTTATTTTATGTAACCAGGAGCGAACCCCAAATAAGTGCGTTTCAACAAAGTTTGTAACATAAAATAACGCCTAGGGCAATCACGAACACTCGAGCCTTAGTTGGAGGAACCCTCATCTCGACGGGAATCGAGCCAGCGACCTCTGGGTTATCAGGCGAGGATGTCACCCAGCCTGCTTATTTATAGCACAAAATGACAAAAATTACGTACATATCGTACATAATTGTACCGGAAATAAAATTAAATTTTTGAGGTATTCTCTTGGTGAAATGTAGGTTTTCGGACGGTCCCAAACGACTGTTACGTATCCTGTACATGTCAAAACTTCCTTTTGTGTGCCCTACATTATTTCCCTCTTCATTTCTTCGTAAATTCAGCGTGCCTTCATGCTGTCTGAAAAGCCCATTCTCTCTCTCTGCTGCTGCTGCCTCTGACCCGCTCGCCCAACATTCTCCATTCCATCACGGCCTTAAAACACCCCACACCCGTGTTATTTTGTTTCCTCGGAAACTTCCTCTCTTCGCCAGCCGTATTTAAAATTTCAGCGTTTCTCCTCCTCCTCTCCGCCTGACTTATTTAATCGGTCCGAACATAGACCATGAATTCGTATGGAATGAGTTAGATTGGTTACGGTCTTAGCCGAGTTAAATGATTATTCTTCATTCATCATATGCAATATAACATTTCAATATAAAATACATTCACAGGCGATCTTCATCATATGCAATAGTAGTATAAATTCAATACTCATTCTGGTCTTGCTAAGCCAGTCAGTTCTGGCTTTTGGCAGCAGGTGCCACATAAACAAAAATGATAGCTATAAAATGTTGCAATTGTAAAACTACGTATATTCGATGTCAATTTTTGTTCCTAGCTCTGAATCCATTCTGTGCAATAGCAAGTCTTTTATTCTCCCTTTCGCAGCATTTGCCTACTGTAATATTCTTAAACTCTTAGGTACGCTCGCATTTCATTAAATATTAGAGGTCGAGTAATCTCCAATTTTCTTCTACCTTGATTTGTTTGATATTTTTTGTTATATACTTAATATTGTACGATATGGAGATTGGAAAAAAATTGCACGAGTTTGAGGAAAATGCTTTTCTTTCATTTAGCTTTAATTGAAAGTATCCGCGGCGGGTCTCATCTTTGGGATGTTGTAAATCTTCCAAAGCGTACCGACGAAATAGATAAACATGCGATCGAAATGTGATACAGAAATAATGCACAAGTCGTGTAAACATTTTTGAGAAAACGATGTACTATCGTATGTTAAGCCAGGCATGTTCCTATGACGATGACAGGAAGACTGGACGTTTTTGACCAATATCATAAGAGGGCAATCTCCTCTCACCTCCGGTTCTCCATTTTCCCTCCGCTGCCCATCCTGCGATGGAATACGCCCGCGAAAAAATATCTTCCCTAATTGCCCGCTTTATTTTCTCGCCGTCCGAGAAGAGGGATAGGGGCAGGTGGGCTGGGGGAAGGGGAGGGGATGAACATTGCCCGCGCCCTCCCCTGCCGTTGAGCTGGCTCGACGAACATTTTATCCTCGTTATGAGCTTCAAACAAACCCGTCGCCGGAGAGGAGCAGGGCTCCGAATGCCCATTTGTTTCTCTCCCTACTGCACTCTTTGTGCTCACCGGGATATTGCATGGGGAGGGGTGGCGCTTTCGAGAGCCATGAACGCGATTTAAAGTGGCTCCGGCCGCGGGGTCACTTATTCCAGAGAGAATGAAAATTTCATTATTGCGTCTCCCTCTGGTGTACGTTTTATCGACTGGGATGATTGAAAAAAATGGGTTCCCCGGACTACTTATCGCATGATTATTCCTTGAATTTGGCTCTCTTATGGACCAATTTATTCTAGCCCCCAGAAGAACTTTCTTTTGCATGGACATATTGCATGCATAACTTAAACTTTAATGGCCTGATGTTTCGCGATCATATTAGAGCAATAATATGTCAAACGGAGTTGATATTTCAGTAAATTAATGTTGGAGAATTGAACTTTTTTTAATTTCACGTGCTAGATTTACTGTGAACAGAGGACGTGTGTTTTAAAATAAAAAGGGCAATATGTGCTTGCGGCCATTTGCTATTTGATCAGTTGGAAGTAGAATGTATTGTCGCGTTTAATAGTTGTTATCATTCAATAGCGATTTATTTAAAAAAAGAAACGTAATATACAATGAGTGGTGCTGAAATTGCAACCTTACATATATTGCTCCATGATCCTCGGTAATTATTATGCAGTGTAATCTACCTTACCTGTAGTGTTTTGCCATTTCTCAGTGCTTGGATGTAATGTGTTATTAATTATTATTTATAAATTATTTTTTAAGAAACGGAAAATTTTGGATTCTTTTGGCCTTTGTCAGCCATTCGCCCCTCTTGGCGCTAGACTTCCGTGCCTTCTTATTCCGATGAAGACTGCCCTCCATCCAAACACATAAATGAGGGAGTGCCAGGCATGGTGGAGTGGGGGTTTTTGAGATAAATCTAAAAGAGGCAGGAAAGATGGATGAAGAGCGTTGGGCAAAGACGTTTTCACAGTGAGGAGGAAATTGATGACAGGAACGTAGATACAATGTGTTTGGATCGGTAGTGGGATGTTGAAGACTGTGATAGAGGGGAGAACGTTAGGCAAGCGAGGAAGGGGCAGGAATAGGATACGGATGTTGGAGGGAATGAATGGAGGAAGGTAGTATTTGGAATTGAAGAGGGGCTTATTATAGGTTTGGATGCTGGGTTGCATTTTGTCGGGAGAGGCAAGGGGATTGTCGCTCTACCATTAGGTGTCTCGTGTCTAGGCAAAACCTACCATAACCAGTTTATTACCAGTAATAATATGTGGGGTGTGAATGGAAATGGTTTGTTAAATCATGCGGTGATGCCGGAGTCGTGTTAAAGGGAATGTGCGCGGATAACCGCGGCGAATTAAAAAAAAATACGGGTTCGAACGACATGAATTCTTGGTCATGGTTGCATAAATTTCCGTCAAGCGTTGTATGAATGGAAAGGAGACGGACGTGCATGAAAGGAGACAGGTGTGATGAGGTTTAGGCGCCACGCGTGGTACGCAATCAAAGGGGGCCAGGACTACCTCTCATTTTTCCCCTTCGCGTTTACGGTGTTCTCATACTATATGCATGCCATTTTAGTGGCTTGGATGATGCCTCAACGAATGAATCAGCGTTATTTACTCGAGCCATTATTCGTGTATTATTATCAATTAACCTGTAAATCTGCGTGCCAGACTGTATTACGATTCCGGGTAATAATACACAATACGAGGTTAATTGTCCGAAAATTTTGACGGAAGGCCAGTTGGCCCAAAGCGACTCTGCGTGCAGAGGATCGCTGCTTTTCAGGGACAATGTCAAACGTTTTCAGCACGCATTCAGTCTAGTACCCTGGGTACTAGACTAAGTACTTACATCGGAATTAGAAATTTCGTTTCTTATCTTACGCTCAATAAGGCTTCATTAAGTGCTTTACGTGCTACGATGAAATGTAGCCATGACGGGTGAATTATAAAGGAAAAATTACAAAAATAAATGTACGAATCTTGTGAGCGAAGTACTGAATCCGTGGTTTTATATTGCACTTGAGGGTAGACGCCCAAATTCGGGTCGGTGCACTTTTGATGCTGGTTGTATCTATTTGTAGGTTAGTGGGAATTAATAGGAAATATTTGCCGTCAATATCCATTGCACTGATTAGACAAATTTTATAAGACCGAGACATAAGGACCTAACTGTAACTATGAAAAGCCATAAATGAATTCAATCCAAGGGAAAACGTTTTTATATTTTGATTGTCTTTGGCGTTGATTAATAATTAAACACTTGTAGATTTCTGTTTTATTGTCGATTTACACAATTTTTCAATCAAGCATGTGGTTAATCGATGGGAATTGTGATACGTACCTGTATACGTAACGCCTCCGTAGAATACCATCCTTGACTTTCTATTAAATTCCTTCATCACTTTCATCTACAGAATTTCTTGCGAACTATGGATATTTGAAGGATATATCTGATTTTAAATTATTCTTTTGCTTCTATAGAACAGATTTAAATTATTTTCCAAACACGCGTCTTCATTTATGCATCCAAAATCAGAAAAATGTGGTGAGAAACCACATCTTTTTATGTTGTTAAAGAGAATAATACGGCCGCATGAAGTTTTTGCTGTTATTTTTATTCTAAAAAATTTTTTAACTTGCTTGGAAACAGCTCTCTGTGATTCGCGTGAAAATTTACAATTTGGTATTGATCCATTAGTTCGGGAATGGTGGCACGAATTTCGATTCGTGGGTGAATGAAAATTGCCCAATTTTTGCGCGGGATATCGTGAAATGCGGCAATTTCTCTTCAAAGTATTATCTTGAAGAATTGAGTTGAATGTTTCGAGATTATCGCGCCAAAATTGCAAAAAAATGCTCGGCCTCTTAGAAAGCTTTACGTTCAATAACACAATGTTTTGATTTAAGACACCGTCTGTTAAAACCGGTGCTATATTTAACGTGGCAGTTTATTTCTGCGTCGTGAACACAATGAACGATTTTTTTTACTTCGAGTGACGCAGCCTGTGATTCTTTACATCATTTTACAGTTCCAGGATCTAGTGGGATCAAAAATCCATTAATATTGAGCTGAGACTTGGAAATTTCCAAATAATGAAGTTTCTTGAAAGTTTTTTGTGGTTTCGTCATGCACTGTTCGGGAAAATCGACACCCACCTCCGAAAAAAGGTATCTTGAGTCGGTGAACATATGTGAATACAAGGCTGGACATCACATGGTTTTCTTCTGAGAACTAACTCATTAACGCTGATGCAGGGCGTGTTAAAGATCGTATTTATGAATCAGACGATTTCTCAGGACGATCGGGAATCTTCTGTGCAAAAGAAACGTCTATGATCTTGGCCATAATAAGACCTTGCGTCAGGCAAGAGCGAATCACCCTGAATTGACTGTACGTTGCTGCAAAACAAAATCTGTGTATTAAGGGTGATACCAAAATGAGTGCTCCAATTGTTTTAGAATTGAAATAAACATTTATTTTTTATCATTGATATCTATTTTGCTTGATAATCGCCAATTCTGTCGATATTTCTCGTTTGAACTAATTGCCAAACTGCTCACGTCACGGAGCAAGCTTCGTCAATTGTTTAGTTTATTTATTATCCGAAAACAGGCTGTATTTTTCGACCTTTACGTCGGATATCAAATAATGATATAACATTGAAGACAATTACAAACGCCCTAGCCCCAAGTGGGTAAACCTAAGTGGGAATCAAACTCGCGACCTTTGGGTCGCGACGGGGACGTTAAGCCCGCCGCCAACGGGGCCGGCAAAAAAATATTCGTGTGTTGGGAAAGGAACCCGGACCTCCCGGCTAAAAGCCCGGTATCGGCCAGGTATCTTAACCACGAGGCAATGCTGGAGCATACTGCATGAGATATGTCCGTTAGTTCCCGTTAAATCACGGCATTTTGCGTGATGACCCGAAACGACCCCAATCCCTGGATGCACCCGAATAAGAAAAGGAAGGAAGTGTTCTCGGAGGGCATGTCTACCGAGCGGTGCCACTCGACGAAGACGACGCAAAAAGTTAATTAAACCCTCCGCGGTTCCTTGCGTGAGGCTGAAGGTTGAGAATGATGGCCTCCTCCTCTCCCAGCTAGCCATCGCCAAAAAAAAAACAACAAAATAAGGCCTTTCACTTTCACCCTTTACCACCCGTGGAACGCCTCCCCCCTTTCAGTGTCTTCCGGTGGGGGAGTGGAGGGGGGGATAGAGGGGCTGCATCTCCCATCTTTATTCCCCGCCCACAATACGCCCCCTCTCAACGCCCTCCATCCTCTCCGCAACATCTCCATCTGGAGCGGGTGATTGGTTGGGGTCGACAGAGTGGCAAGGGGCTGAGGGCTTGATGTAAAAAAATACACACACATGCATGTGCGTGTGGGCTATAGAATGTAGGGCGAACAATATATACAGGTATATATGTACAGAATATTCAGAATCCTTTTGCTGACCAAGGGCCTCCTGCCTCCAAAATGTTCTCCATCTAATTCACACGCAACAAATAGGTATAGGAAAAATGAAAAAAAGAAAAAAAACACTACAACTTGATATTTCGGTGGTCCCAGCCGTATTCATCAGAGTGCAAGGACTAACTCACGGGAAGATAGGGAGGTGGAGAAGAAGCGTAATCGGGGCAGGGGTAAGGATAAAGAGAGGGGCGTGTGTTATGGATGATTGGTTGTTAATGGAGCGGGAGAGGAAGGTGTGAGTTAAAGGGAAGGTTGGCCGAGGAGGCAGGAAGGATTGAAATAGCCAAATTTAAGCTAATTCCAGTGCCTTTCACTGGATTGTGGTAGATGTACGTAGAAGGAAGGGAGCAAGTAATTGATGCATTGTAACTATAATCCAAAGTGATAGATGGGTGTCTGAGAATTTGGAGGGAGGCGGATGGGAATGATGAGTTCAGGATTTTCGGGGATTGTTAATTCTAATATTGAGGAGGGTGCTGCATCGGCCAATATACGAGAAAATAGATATGTGTATGTACAAGGGGACTTGGTAGTTTAGTAGATAGAGATTTAGGCTAGAGAACTGGGCTCTATTCCTGGTTCACGCCTCTGGGTACCCTCAGCTTCATCCAAGGTGTGCGATATTTTCGGGTACCAGAACCTCCTGAGAAACCGTAGCTGACACAGGGAAAGGAACTCGCCACCCTACCCTGATGCCTGAATTTTTCACGCCGTTTGGTGAGCTCTACCCTCACCCATCAAACCAGCCTTCTGGTTGATAAAATTTGCTTTGCTCTCCATCCTTTTGTTTATGATCCTAAATGATATTAAATTTCATCTCCCTTAATGCCCTTTCTATCTCATCTCCTATATATGTGTTTGTGTGTGTGTGTGTGTGTATGTATATATATATATATATATATATATATATATATATATATATATATATATATATATATATATGCACACAGAATATCGATTAACGATAAGACATGTAAATATGTATATGCTACGTGAATATTCCTCGTGGGTATCGATCGTCGGTCCACGCAGTGTGGACACGTGGTCTTGGATCGGTTTACATGTCGCACTGCGGCCGTGTGTCTTCCCCGCGCTCCCTCGAAATGCATGGATCGTATCCCTGGGAGTCGACCCCCTTTTAACCCGCTGAACTCCCCAGGGAGGATGGATGGGCTCCGCGTCCCCACATGGTGCAGGGCCCCACGTCAGTGCGTGAGTGGCCGCCCTCTTCGCGGCGTGCGCGAGTCTTCCCAACTGGGCATCGTGGGAAACATTTGCGCGCCCTTTAAGGCGAAAAAATAAGTTAAAGAGGAACGGTTTCCGATTAGCGGAGAAATCCGTGTCAGCACGCTGTGCAAATAAGGACGACTCTTTTTGAAAGAATTCTCTCCTCCTAATGACCAAATAGTATGACGTATTCCACAAGGTTAGCGAATTTATTTCTAACCCGGTTTCGATGTGCGAAGGGATGGAGCTATACATTTCTCAATGTCGTTTCTTTGACCTTTCGAAGGCCGTAATTGCAGATTGATCCACCAAGATTGCGACGAACACCATTGTTCCACCTCCTGAATTATGTCATTTGTGCTGTCAAAACTCCGACCCCGCAATGCGTTTTTGAGTTCTGGGAAGAGAAAAAGGTCGTTTGGGACGAGTTTGGGAGGATGGAGCCGATGAAGCAAAATTTCAGGCAGGTCGCGTCGTGTTTGCTTTTGAAAAGGAGTCTTTAGTCGTGTAACCCTTCGTGCTGACTCCTTTGAGACGTGCAGTTCATCGTGAATAATTTTCCACACACTGCCGTAGCTAACATCAGTCTCATTCATGACAATTTCGATAGTTACTCTTCGGTGTAACGCATAGGATATCGTCCTCCACTGTGAAAGCGGCGTCATTCTGGCGGTGATGGTCTTCTTGAATCGTCTGTGAGGGACATATAGTATGGCTAGTTTGAAAATTCCTTTTCCACCTCACAACCGCGTCATATGACGGGCTATCATTTCAATGAAACAGCCATTATGGATTTGCCGGGTCCTCGAAACTTTCAAATGAAGGAACTTAATCAAACTCGTGAGCCTCTTATCTTCTCCATACTGCTATTTACGAGCATTTCGTCTATGGCTTCCCGAAATAATGAAAATCAATATTGATAGCTATAATTAAAAATTGATATAATTTTGCTCGATAAGGTTCAATTAACATGAAGAATACATTTTATCCAGATGTATAGGTTATTTATTAATAATAATTAGTGAAAAATGATGTCCCCAGATGATCGGGATGGTGCGGTGGCTAACGTACAGGCTTCCCACCAAGAGGGCCCGGGTTCAAGTCCTGGAGAATATACAAATATTTGTCAATGGTATCTCGATCCCTACTAATGGTGCTTTGTGGAGAGAACTTTGAGTGAGTACGACGTCCGTCGGATGGGACGTTAAGCTGCGGACCCCTTTTCGCCTTTACTAAGAGTAGGCTAATGCTGACGCCGGGTTTCTCTCCACCCTTCATCTTTTCCCAGACATTCCTATTGGCGCAAACGATCTTAGCTGTCGGTCGCCTCCCGTAAAAACTACTACTACTTCTACGATACCTCCGCGTACTGCGTCATCCTCCGGTATAGATTTAGTGCGAGTGACATCTTATACACGCACTACATTTGGCAGAGTGAAGGGTGAAGTGGGAGGAGGGAAGGGGTGGGCAACGGAGCAATTGTTTGTAAATTCTAATTTTAGAACTTGTTTCAAAGATACAAAATTCTCGAGCGTCAGGGAGCGCTGGTCCACCTAAGGAAAACGCTCGAGTGTTTTCTCTACGACAGCCGTTAACCGCTTCAGCTACTCCCTTACGTTTTCATATTTACAGGTATTAGTTCAAATAATTATAAACAATTGAGGGGAGGGTTCCTGCTTTGGCTTATACCTCTTGTTACGGCATTTTCAGTTGGCATTTAGTTGACCATTGACTGACCATTAGATGACATTACATTGAGAATTTACCTGGGCATTAAGTACATATTTTCTTTAGTGCTATGCTTGTTGTGTTTTTTTAATAAGCGTGATTATTTACATAAATTTGTGATGGAGTGTGTAGTTGGTTAAATATATTATATTATTGATTGCTAAAAAAAACTTAAGAAACAAATAGGTATTATTTTAACATTTGTGTGCTAGCGGTTTATACCTGATCGGTCTTCGTGTCGCAGTCGACCCGCGGTCTTCTTGCAACTTCACTTCACTCCTTTCTTCTTTTTCCCCTCACCTAGTCCGTGGTGATCTTCGCCTCCATCCCCCTTCTGCTCTTCCTGCCCTCGAATCTGGGGCAATATAACACAGTGTTTCATGGATTTTATTTTCAAAGCAACAGAGTATTGTTTCACTTTGGGATTGTGTTTGCACCGCTTAAGCAGTGGGAATGCACTTGCGGAATAAATTTGGTGCATCGAAACATGATAGGAAGTAAACTCGTCAAATACTGGGCAGTTGCAATTATTTGACCGTTAATATGCTCCAATACCACCGCAACATGCCTGAAACTATGCAAAATTTTCAACCTCTCATTGAATTTTAATTAAATTTGATATAATTGGACACTCTGCGACAGTTTGCTTCCGTTGATGGTGGTCATTCTTATTAATGACAATAAGTAAACTGCTTTTCAAATTCATGAGCTATGGCCGAAGAGTATCGCCATGAATCGCTATTCCATTTTTTATGCGCGTCCTATCACAAAAACGATATGTCCTGATAACATGTTCTGTTTCTTGCCGTGTAGTCTTGCGTGCGTTTTGGATGCGATACATTTCGCCTGGGTGAATACATATCTACCTCCTCTCTACCTATCACCCATTACATTTTGTTTTACTAAGGGTAAACTACCAGTCAAGGTAGAAATTAAATTTCCATTTTAATCGATACTGTTGAAAGAATGTGGTTTTCGGGGCCAATGGCGCCATAGACGGGCGAACCCTGATTTTCCGATCCACTTCTCGTCTTCCTTTTTCGGGGAAACTCCTAAATCATCCTTGTAGCGAGCAGCCAACCTATATCACGGGGCGTTAACCCACCTTTACAATGTGGCTGCAGCCCACACACAGCTCTTCCCCTCGCTCTCGCCCGATGCCCACGAAATCTTTGGTCGTAATCCCACGGCCTATCACAGCGCTTGCTCCTTAATTCTGGTCGTAAATTTCCGAAGACTTTAAGTACATTTCTACGGAATCCCACAGATAAACAACTTCATCTTCGGGGAAAATAATACGAAGCACCTTGCAAAAATCAATTTTTTTCAACTTACCTATAAGGGATACATTTGCAGCAGTGTTGATATTATATGATTCGCACCTTATCGTGAAAATGTGAATATTCGATCAGTTGCCATTTCTGTATTTATATTCGCAGTTGTTGCGTAGTCAGGGTAAAAGGGTGAGGGGAAGGGATGCTGATTTTATAAAATTTTCTGGAAAATCATTCCAGGTCTTAACTGAAGACCTCCACCTGCTAAATAATGTTTTAAAATTCCTCCGAGAATCAAATATTTGTTCCAAATTATTAATTATTTTGACATATGTTTATATATATATATAAACCATAAAACCATAAACACAGTAATCAACCCGAAGGTCGGTTTAGTAGGTGATGGTAGAGATCACCCAGTACATAGTAATCAATTGTAAGTTCGTTAAAGTTCACCCAGTACTAAGCCCGACGGCTTCTGAAATTCACACATCAGGGTAGGGGGGCCAGTTCCTTTCCCTGTGCCGGTTATGGTTTCCCAGGAAGACCTGGTACCCGAAAAATCACTTTAGCTTGGGTATTGCTGCAGGTGCCCAAAGTGCCTTGCCCGGGAATGGAACCCGGAACCCTTTGGTCAGCAGTCCAACGCTCTACCCACTGGACTACCGCGACCCACATATACAGGTATATATACATAAAATGTACATATACATAAATATATATAAATACATACACACACATATACGTACATATATTGGGCGAAAACTTTGAGCAGCGACAGCAAAGTCCATATTCTGGACCCTTAGAACAGAGGCAGATATAGAAAATGACTATCGCAGAAATATTTTACCTTTCAGGGGCCTTCGTAGAACTAAGGATGACCTTCTGATGATTAAACGTGAGGGGTCGTTTAAAGGTGGAGAGGGTTACAAGGAGGTTGCTAGAGGGGGTGTCTCCGTGTTGGGGGGGGAGTAATGTTGGCTATTGGTAATTAATGCACTTGGTTTAGACCGGGTGATTCAAAGGCCCTCCGCAGCCAAGTAGGTGCCCACTCGCGGGTTTTAACCTCAATGCTGCTTTCCGATGCTGGGAGGGTTCTTCTTTTACCTATAGAGGTTGTCGAAGCCGATATTTGTGTAGTTCCATTTACTTTCCTTGGAAAACTATATTTTGTTATTCTTCCACTAGTTTTACTACACTGTATCATCTTCCAGAAGATAACTTTCTGCTGAATGCAATTTCTATATATATGATGCTATGTGCTTTCAATGAATCATTATAAAAATTAAATTATTCTGATATTAGGTGTATAGTTCATCATCAAATGGATTCGTATAATTTTATCCCGTTATGAATAATATTCCAGTCCTTGGTACTTAACGCATTAGCAAAGTTTACTCTCTTTTATCTTGATTTAAATGGCCATTCATAGTAGTGTTGGACTCAAGCGAAGGAAAGGATTATTTCTTCTACATGGCGCACGCGTGATAACGACTTTGCCAATTAGTCTGCTGTTTAGCTCACATGCTATGAGGAATTCAAGGAATCTCTGTGCTTTTTGATCACGGGTTCTAGAATTATTCCACTGCACTTGAGACATCTTTGAAATTCTGGAAGTATTCAATAGGTTCTATTCAATTAAATGAAGAACAAATGCATTTTGATTGAAAATCGAAAAGGCGATTCTACCGTCTACGATCGAATTTTTTCCTCACAGCGGAACGCGTTTCAACACATGAGCGTCATTTTCAAATTCAGTGTGAATAAAATCAACTCATGGTTCGTAGAATATATTTTATTTATTTAATAATTTTTCATAATCAATTTTTAATTCGAAAAATATTCTCGAAATCACCCCAAACACTTGATTTTCTACGGCGTAGTCTTCCGCTCGCCGAGACGGGTAAGTTCATGATCGAAAGGTATTCTGCCTCTGGAGTTGCAGTAAATGACGCATTTCGTTACATTTTCCGTGGTTGCAAATACGATGGTGTGACCTCCAGCCGTCAATTCTCACGGCGTTCATCTTTCTTTCGATCTGCCGCTCTGAACGTCAGGATTCGACGCAGGTTTGACACATCCAATTTACCTTTTTTCTTGGTTGATAAGGGGAGCTCCTTCGTTTCTGACAGTCGTCGAATGCGCTCCCGATTGTAATCAGTCGTGCGAACTATTCACTCGTGACAGGAGATTGTACAAATTGTACATTGAATATTGTACGAATAAACAACTTACATCGTTGCTGCATTTAAATGAGAAAGTAAGGTAATATTTATGTCAATAAATCGACTTAAATGTTCGCATAGTGAATGAGTGCCTCCTATTACTTATGTTATTATTGAAAAATCTTACCTCGGTGAAGTTTACTCGCATTAAAGCTATGGGCGATAGTCTTATTCATGCGATAATGGCTAATTTTCGCATTCGCAGCAAAGCCAAAGGGGAAAAAAACGATAAAAACTGAAAGTATAATGGATTTTGCAGAGTATTGTTTTTTAATTTGAAAATGTTTCTCAAGAGATAGTATGAAGGTTAGATAATTTTAGGTACGTAAACTGGAACAGGCAGAGTAGTAGGCTTATTGAGGAAGCGGCGATACATATCCATCATCCACATCCATAATGCTTGTACACACAATCCGTACAGGCATTGCCTCGCGCACGGCGGTGCTAGAGATCCAAGGACGCAGGAGCGGGCTCCGCTGCCTATTCCAAGAGTGGGGGGAAGGGGAAAGGTGCTGGTAGGGGTGGGGTGGATAGCCGAGGTTTGCTATCTTCATCTCTTCTTCCGTCTGATGTCTCCGTTTCTGAGAAGCGAGGGTCGCTTTTCCTCGAGCGTCGTCGGCCATCTCGCTCCCGCGCCGGGACGTTGAAGTGTGTCGTTTATGACCCGTCGGTGCGCACCCGATTCGCGGAAGGTGGAGCGAGCCGTCCTCCCGCCTTTTACTTCTTCACGCCCCAGCGTCAAGGGGATTAATCTCGCTCTCCACGCAGAAGACTTCTCTTCTTTTTTTTAAGCAAAGGAGGCTCTTGAGGCCCCCCTTTCCTTCGCCCGCGCGTCCCATGACGGCTCTGGACGGCGTGGACGTAGACCAACAATTTTTGTTCACTTCCCTGAAAGGAAAATAATGTTTTAGTTTGCATACAACGCAATAATATTTAGAGATGGCATAGCAATACCGACATGGCATATCACGATGAATATAAATTTGAGATCGTCATGATACGCGGCTTAAATAGATGGCCTAGGCTCAGGAAAAGGACTTCTTGACTCGACGCAGGCCTTATGCTTTTTTTCAACAAATTTGAAAGATTTTAAAATTAAAACCGGACCACATAATTAATGCTCTCTTCGCATTGGTTTTTAGTGTATTGGTGAAAACTCCTTTAAACGGAGCTTCGCTATAAGTATCAACGCGTTTACGTTTTTGCTTAGAACTTGTATGGTTTGTTCACTCAACGCCAAGTTCCTCACTAGTTATGCGGGAGATCCACAGGGAATAATATTATTGTGATTTTCACGAAGAGCGTCTAGTATCAGGATAATGTAATAGAAAGCGTTTGGTTTGCGAAGAAATAGCCATCGTCTAAAATATATATGTTAATGCACACGCTCACACACGCATTATTTTGCCGGAACAAAATTGAAATCGTTTCAAATAATGAGGAGAGAAAGCCTGCCTCCTGTACTAATTTCGTTCATTTTAAGTATTCTGTCGGAAAAAAGTAGGCTTTGGATGTCTCTAAAGCCACGTACCTTCCACCTATAGCGGGAATTTCCTTTTGTTCGCCATACATTACTTCCATGTTCATTTCTTCGTATCTTCTACCTGCCTTCACGCTGTCCATGAAGCCTACAGGTATTCTCTGCTCCTTCCTCCACTCCAATTACCGTCTCCCTTTGTCTTGTTCTTCAACACCCCCCACTGCTTTTCCACATTATTTGAGAAAATACATCATAGGATACTTAATTTATAGTCTATGGTTTTCAATAGATGGAAATATGTAAGCTTGTTGTGAGTTTATCCATTTTAAGGCCCTGAAACGGAAAACTTAATCATGATACTTAGGGAAATAATAGAAAGGCTGATGGCCATAATGTGTCATGTGCCTATTAAAAACTTTATTTTTAAACCCCAATGCTGCAATTATGTCTAAATGAATAATGTGCTGCAAATTTATTGGGAAACAACTGTAATTTTTAGATGTGGCCAATAAACTTAATCACTCATCAGGTTGTGCCCATTTTTATCTTATTTACAAAGTACGTATAATATATTTAAAGTATGTTGGATTTAAATGTAGCTTTTGAGGAATTTTCTAAGTCATAATTTTCCGGCACAAAAATCACCTATTACCACTCGTGTGTCTTTGGAATAGATAAAATAACAGGAATCATTTAATACTGATTCATGCAAAAATATTTCACCACAAAAGACTCCAATAAAAATAGCACGTAGTGGTCCTTCCAAGAGAATGGTGATTCTTTATCTTTTAGTTTTAATGCAAACGGCATTTTTTGTTGAGGAAATTGATTGTTGACCCTGTTAATTTTCAATTTGTAAATAGGTTCCTTTAGAAGATCTGCAGCATGCGTCTCAACTTCTGGTTCAAGCTCTGGGCATCCGTGAGCGCTATATGGCCATCTCTCATCAAAGTTTCCCCTGCACCACATCTCGCTTCATGCGCTATGTTAATGCACAGAATATGACAACTGGTGGTGGTGGTGTTTTGGATGGTGGCCCCAACAGTAATTGCTTGGATTACCCCCTGCCGGAAATCCATCACGATGATCGCAAAACCATTGAAGGTATGTATGTGCCTGATTCAGTGCTGTGGTTATTTTATCTGGGAAATTGCATGGCCCTGGAACAAAATGCACAGGGATGCCGAGGCATTTATAAAATCCCACGTAGGCAAGCTATCCAAATTTCTGGTCATGGAAGATGATTTAATTTTACCTGGATTACTGTAGTTGCATGTGCTTGTAGCTGGTGTTGTTTTCATTTATTATAGTGCATTCGCAAATGGTTCCATTCAATTGTGATTCAATTAACAATTAAATTGGTGAATTCTGGTGATATGGCAATAAAACTCTCTACAAAGTCAATACATGCATGCTGGGTAGGTCTCTTCCGTAGAGAAATAATGGATGGAATTAAGGGTTGGAGTATATTGGACATGAATCCCGTATGCAAAGTGTCACAACTTGAAAAATATTTATATTGAAGGCAACATACTATTTGTGTCAGTAGAGCAACCATTTCTTTACAGTTAAAACATCATTGATTCTGGATATTTACCAGAGAATGATAGTTCCCTAAGTATTCTTTATAAACCTAGATTGTTCTAAGGTTTTCTTGGTTCTTAATGTCTATTCTGAGTCAATAGCATCATATTCAAATAACTTTGAAACAACTCTTTTCACTTCATGAAGGATTTTTGGTGCAGGTAAATTTTGAACTGACCTTTTGTGGCATTATGCTTACAAATAGCCTGAGGAGTTGGGATGCTTGCTTTAGAAAATTCATTGAATGCACACATTTACTGAGGATATTCATTCATGCTTAGTGGATGTTCTTGGTAAATGTGACTAATGACCGGACGGCTTAGTTCCCTGGTATGCCTCTGGGCACTCTTAGCTCCACCCAAGCTGTTTGATCTGTTGGATACCAGAACTTCCTGTGAAACCATCAAAGTCACAGGGAAAGGATTTGATGTGTGAATTCCACCCCAGTAGTGCTAGGTGAGATCTACTCTCATCTATCCAACAAATCTTTGGGGAGAAAATTGTGGTTAGATTCAATATAATTTATAGAATAGGGTAACATTTATGTAGACTGTCAACCAATGTAGTTAGTTGAATCAGTATACCACATAGGCTCTATAGAGGTTTAGACGTAATTGACTCTCTGAACCCTTATTGAACTCCCATGCCAGTGGATATGTCACTGTCATTAATTTACCATAAAATTTATGACAAAATCCCAATTCATTTCTAAAAATATCCAGTTTTTTAAATATTTTGGTCAGAATATAATACACGTGGATTTTGTTGCTTGATTTGGCATGCTGAAATTTTTGCATATTTTAAAGATTAGCGTACTATTCCTGTCTTTTAATTAATGGTGATATTTCCTAAAATTATGGTGATATTTCCTATTATCCCCAGTCTAGGAGGTGAGATTATATACATATCTCATTACAGTTATTAAACAGTTAAAATCATGTAGTTTTAGATAACCTTAGATTAATTTTCCAAATCATTTTTCTTGCCATTTTTCTATATTTAATAGTTTCTGTGGTAATAGATTGTCAGGAAGGCCCGCAAGTCTGTGCCTTTTCATTTGCATAAAATAATGAGATACTTGACATTGCCTCGGTAGGGAAAAAACGCATGGTTCATCAAATTATTATTGGGAGTAGTTAAATTGTTAACATGAAAATTCATAACTTCATAGTAAGTGAATCATGAAACCGGGAATTTACCTTATATCAATTAGGTTACTATTGATTAGTACCCACTTCATAATATGATTTCTCAAGAAATAAGTGCTCTATTTGATCAAAATAGATTTATCTGGCGGAGAATCTGATGAAGAAGATGAGATTGGTCATGCTATCAATATCAGCAGTCAAAAGTCAAATGCAAATTCCATGGTTGAATCATACAAAGGTACGAGAAAAATAGACTACTGTCAAAATTAGCAATATGGAAAATTTGAATTTAATTGTGCAACTATGAAAGTACCATTTGGAACTTAAATACACCTACAGAGAATATTGCCAAAGAAAAGGAGTTGAAAAAGAACTGTAGCATGATTTGAAGGCTAAGTTTCACATATTATATTACTCTTTCAATAACTCATGCTCACTGGAAGAAATTTCTTAAATGGGCCTCATTTAACTTGTTGGAAAATCTTCAAACAGCTCATGGAACATAATTTGTTAGAGCTTGCATGAATTATATAGCATGTCAAAAAGTTTATATATAGTATATATATATATATATATATATATATATATATATATATATATATATATATAATATATATAATGTAGTTTGGGTATATATGTATATAAGAGGGTTGCAGTAGTCCAGGGGTAGGGAATTGGACTACTGACTGGAGGGCCCTGGTTCAATTCCCGGGCAAGGCTCTATGGGCACTTGCAGCTCCACCCAAGCTACATACACTATATGCACACACACAATTTCAGTGATGGCCATTTTTCCTGTTCAACATAAATAACAATTGTTCTTTATTTCATATTTTTATTCCTTCGAGCACTTATCAAAAAGTATTTAAATTTTACTGATAGCAGTCTAATATCAAAACTGTTTGTCGTACCTTTTGTGGAACAGAAGCCATTTGGAAGAAGTCAGGTATTTATCGACGGGATCAAAGAGAAAATGAGGAGACAATGAAATTCATTTTAGAAGATGTAAGTTCTGAAGGTAGGAGTTAAAATCTAATTTGGAATATCAGAATATGCTATCTCTCATTTTATTGCAATTTAGTGGTCTTCTCCACTGGGAGTGGCCACAATCTTAACTTTTATCTTTGAGAGCATTCATTCCTTTAAGTTGATAAACTTCGAGCAACATTATCTGTCCTAAATATTTATTACGAAAGCAGATACGTATATTTTAATACGCATTCAATAGGTATTGCTCACCACTTGGCAGAATGGGTTTGACTCATAAGTTGATGACTGCTATATCATTTCAAACTGTGGGAGATTATGGGGAAATACTTCCTTAAAAATAGTCTTTGCTTGAATTTTAATTTACAATAAGTGCATTCAACCTCAAATGTACTAGTTTTTCCCTCAAGTCTGAGAGCAGTAGTGGTTTGTAAACTGTTTGTAAACACACTTGGAAAGGGGATGGGAAGGAGATGAGAGTTAATATGGTTGCAAACTAGCACTAACATAGATTCTTCTTGTTTTGGTTATTCTTTTCAGTAAAATAAGTGAAATAATAATTTGTGCTTGAAAATGTATTGAAGGCTAGCTCTTGTGGAAAAAAATGATGCACTTCAATGATGCATTTGCGCTGAGTTTTCAAAAATGTTGTGTATGTTACATGTGAACAAATTGCCTCAAAACTGAAGAATTCAAGAAGCATCCTGATGGTTCAACTCTAGAGGATACTGAGAGTATGACCAGTTTAGAATTGGGCTTTATTTTGGAAGGTGGAAAGAAAGAAGGTATGAGCAATGGCAACTATTATCATATTATCATGATAATGTGAATTGTATAATGTGGAAGTATGCAATGTACCTAATATGTTGTGGCTTATTCAATGGGGTATCGTCTTCAGTATATTTTTATTGACCCCATCAATGGATATAGCAATTTGTGATAAACTAATGGGTTGCAACACTAAGGTCATCTGTGTTGCCCTAACATCAGATCAGTGTTGAGATTGTTGCATGGTGTTTTATGGCATAAACTTTATTTGAGTCAATGAAATTACCTAATTACTCATCCAGTATTCATGCTGGTGTCCATAAAATTAGTCAAAATGGTACATAAATATTAAAATGATGCAGCAAGGCATAGAAATCATTGACGAAAAAATTGGATCATTAGTTGAATGACTTGTTAAAGCAAAGTTAGACAGATGTCAATCTTCTTTTTCCAAAACTATATTGTGGAAGTTTTAATAGTGTTTGCTAACTAATATTCTAAATAATTTACTCGTACTTAAGGAGTTATCTCTTGAACAATTTGCATGAATTCAACTTCATAATTATAGTTTTTCACTAATTTCCATTTTTAATATTGTGTAATGCTATTTCATTCGTGATTTTTTTGCAAAGTATTTTTTCTTTGTGGATATGAAGCTTTTTTTATGTTATTATGCCTTCTTTATGAGCCTTTGATTGTTTTAAATTCTGATTAATAACTATTCTTAATTATGGTATGCATGCTCTTTATTGCATGAATATTTTAAAACCCACTTGTGTGCTAATGCTTCACGATTTCAATCTTTTATTCCACCAACTTCTTTTCTATGAATCACTAATTTTTGGTTTTCATGGAATGTGCATGAATTATGTTTGTACAGCAAAGGTGTGACAATTATGCTATGATTTGTATGCGCAACATTAGTTTCTGGGATGACTTGCTAATGGGTGCAAATCATTCCCTGGAAAAATGAAAGCTAAAATTTTATGTCGGTTTTATCAAGTCACATGATTTTTTTTATTTTCTAAGCCTCTTCATTAGTGAAATAGTGGAATCACTTTAAGATGTAGGAATATGTATTTAACAAAAATGAGTTGGGAGCCCAATGGCCTATTTCCAAAGGATGTACTCAACTCAACTCAAAACACCAAGCATTCTGAAATGAAATCTATATTAAAGGCTTTACAATGAAATTGGCAGAGAGTTATACTGATTTTTACAAATTGTCTGCCGACATTCATTCCTATCACTAGTTCTTCCCTTGCCCTATAATCATTTACTCCACGTATACATTGAGTGGCACCGGTGTTAATGGGCAACCCTGCCGCACTCCTCTTTTTAACACTGCCCATCCGGTCTCCCTGTTCCCCACTTGCACCTGGGCAGTCTGAAATATGTACAGGTTATGGATTAGCCTCCTATCCTTCCAATCCAACCCTGTTTTTTATAATACAATTATTAATTCTACCCAATTCATTTATTAAATGCCTTTTTGAAATCTATTAGCAAGCAATACATCCTGATTTTATTATATTTTTCTCTTGAGCAGCTACCTCTCTAATACTATGCCATCATGCATGCCTATCCTCTTCCTTAATCTGAAGTAATCATCCCTTATGTAATTATTATCCCTCCTCTCCACCCTAATATTATCGATGATCCTAAGTACCACTTTAGCTTAGCTGCAGTTATTAGCAATTTGATTCTCTTAACATGCTTGATTTTTATAACTGAGAAAAAAATTGTCAACACTCAGCTTGTATACTATTGTTTTGTAAAATTATTTATTATGAGTTATCAAAGAATAAATTCAGACTGGTTTGTTTGGTGCCAATGTACTCTGTGCACTTACTTTAAAGTTGTGGTAAGCCAAACTGTTTCAGTGTGCAAAACAAAGGCGAACCAATGGTTTGAGAAATATAGATTTCTTATACATGAATGAAAGAGGAATTTAAAATTGCGAGGGAGGGTGCTTTTTTGAAATCGTTGAGACAGTTGTGTTTCTGCTTGTAGAACACCTGTAGAAATATGTTTGCCCATCTGAGAATTATAGCATCCCACATTCATTCCCATTGTGACTGAATAAAGATGTTTAGCCATGGCAAAAAATATCTATGAGCGACATTTGTCACTGCAAATAAGTAAGTATGGAAAATGGTAGAATTTGAGAGAAACATTGAAGCTAACTAATAGATTTCCTTGATAATTTGCTATGAATTCACTGTGTTCCATGAAAGTTGTATGATGGCTGATGAATGGCAATTCCATTCCGAAGTAACTTGTAGCATCCTGCATTCATTCTCATTTTTTCCAGACCATCCAATCAACCCTCCTGCTGCAGCAGAAAACCCTTGGGAGTGTGAAATTCCGGAAACAAAAGGATACATCGTTAAATCTGTCAATGGTGTTTTCAACGTCTTCAAGGATGAAGCTGCTTTAGCTGCTGGGAAGCCCAATGATTACCCTTACCCAAATTTGGCAACATTTGTTGCTGACATGAATTACTTTTGCCTAATGATAGCTGATGGTCCACTGTAAGTACTACAAATAAAATCATATTTCAATTTTTTGTTCTTTTTTTGCATTTATGTCGATAATCTCAACTGTGCACTAGTTACTCTTGGAATGCTGGGTGCTTATCATTGCCAAGTGGTAATTACGTAGTTCTTATTTTCAAGAGAGCAATATATTATATCAATGCATGTGTTTCAAAAGTTCAAATTTTTATGCCCCAAAGCACTGAGTTGGCCACTTATGAACCAGTTATGGAGTAGAAGTTTGAACTAAAATCAAACTCTTATAGAGTAAATGGAAGAATGACTGCTATTAGTCTTAGATCAATTGCCACCCTTCTTAACAACTGGATGTTCATGCAAATTTCAGAAAGAGACAAAAAGTCAAGGCAATAACTCACCTGAACAGTTTTGCGGTTTGAACAGTTATGCAATTAATCTTCTTATAATTAATGTTAAAAAGAATAATATTAGTCTTTATTTGACGAGCAATTAATGCAATCATTACAGGCACAATATGTGGTTTTTTTATTTATTTTTACTCTTTTATATTTATGCATACATAAATGAAATATTTTTTCACGTACAATTATGATTTGTGCATTTTATTATTAAGTGCTCTGGTGATTAAAAAACTCTCGCTCTTTTTTTCAGAAAATCTTTTTGTTACCGGCGGCTAAGTTATTTATCATCAAAGTTCCAGTTGCATGTTCTCTTGAATGAACTGAGAGAGCTTGCATCGCAGAAAGCCGTTCCTCACAGGGATTTTTATAACATTAGAAAAGTAATGATATAATTATATGCTTGTGGTCTTATCTGTATTTTATGGTTAGTAGTGTTATTACATGAATATTTATTAAAAATCTGTGTTTTTAATTTTTTTCTGCAGGTAGACACTCACATTCATGCTGCCTCCTGTATGAACCAGAAGCACCTACTCCGTTTTATAAAGAAAACTATTAAAAATCATTCTGATGAAGTTGTGACTGTTGCCAAGGGAGAGAAAATGACTCTTAGAGAAGTATTTCAGTCAATGAATCTAGGACCATACGATCTGACCGTAGACATGTTGGATGTTCATGCTGTAAGGATTAAATTTTGATCAATAAGTCTGTTTCAATGTTTATATGTATGTGTGCATCCTTAAAGAAATTAATTAAAGAGTTAAGTGCAAAATTTAATGTAGTGTACAGTGTACTAGATATTCAACAGATATTTTTAAGGCACTTTTTTATCAAAGATAATTGAAAAAGAAATTCGTTTTGATTGTTTGATCAGGTCTCATATTTAATAAATACTTTGTAAGTACTGATTGTACCTGAGATGAAAGCATGATTTTTTTTGGATATGTCAGTATACCTGTCTTCACAAGTGTGCATTGCAGCAACATAAAAATAATTAATGCTGTAATTTTTGTTTTCAGGACCGAAACACTTTTCACCGCTTTGATAAATTTAATGCAAAGTACAATCCCATTGGAGAAAGTAGACTGAGAGAAGTTTTTTTGAAAACAGATAACTATTTAGGGGGGAAATACTTTGCCAGAATCATTAAAGTAAGTGTATATGTATTGGATTATCTTATTCATAGCCCTTTTTTATTTTGCAGTATCTCAAAAATGAAAGCAATTCATTTTAGGCCAAAATAGGTGCAAAATCTCAAAACCCTATGAGCATTGTTCTATTATACAATATAATTAATGACATTGAGATCCAAATGACTCACTAACTGCTTTATGTAAAGAATTACACGATATTTAGCAATTTATTGTCTGCTCTCAGATTAACAAATAATACAATGTAGATAAAATATCAATGACTTTGAAAAAGATTTAATTTTATATTACTAGTTCATTAATATGCCAAAATTTTATGAGTGACTAAGGTGAAGCCTGTTACCTGCATTAAAGATATTGGTAATCATTGCCTGTAGTCAAGGATTGCTTATAGCAACTATAAAAAAACAATTCTGTGAATTCATATCATGCATTACTCTATTTATAGAGTAGTGATTTTTTTCTTTGCAAAGTGATCCTTAGTTGTATTCTGAAACATTTTTACGTGCTGTCTGCGTTCACAATGATCCATTTTTGTATCACTTCAAATATTACTGTTTGACCAAATTACAATAAAGGTCCCTCATTTCGAGTGGGCGTGAAAAAATGTGACTACGTGAAAGTATGATATTTGAGTACATAGGTAAATGGGTAGTAAACAATTGCTCGATTTAAATCTTCTATTGCCATCTGATTTTATAAATTTTTCTGATGGCTATGTATGTGCGTACTTTAATAGATTACCCATGAAACTATTGGTGCTCAAGGACGCAGTGCTAACATAAGTATCGTTGAGGGGCAGCAAAGTGGTTGAAGAGCATCAATGTTAATGTTTGGGGTGTAATAAACATGAGGGATATGTATCATTCAAGTTCCGAATGTAATGAGATCATGTGATCATTTGATTCCAGAAGGAACATGTCTAATTTTTTAAATGAGAATAATATGGATTTCATTGTAAGTACTTGGTAATTTGCAATGTATTTATTAATGCACTTGCCCATTCAACTTTTCAGGAAGTTGCATTTGATTTGGAAGAAAGCAAGTATCAGAATGCTGAGTTACGTCTCTCTATTTATGGAAAGAGTCCAGATGAATGGGATAAGCTGGCTCACTGGGCTATTACTCATAATGTATATTCCGACAATGTGCGGTGGCTAATTCAAATTCCTCGTCTATAGTAAGTTGCTAATTTAATATTCAAAGGCCATTCAATAATTTATTATGTTCCTATTTTTTAAATGTATTTCGTTTTTTCCTTCTAATGGAAAATTATACAAAATATGCATCTCTTCTTCACTGTATCCACATATATATTTCTTATATTCTGAATATTTCACGTGAACCAAAATGTATATTTTTATAACTGTGTAGCTAATTTTATATTCCTCCGTTAATATTTTTATCCATCATTGTTTTATCTGGGACAAACAGTGGAAAACCCACCCCATTTAGCATTTGTTTAGGAGATGACTTGCATGCCAAGTGATTGGATCCGTTTATAAGGAATGTTGGTGTGCATCGTCATACGAGGGCCTGGTCCCCCTCGAGGGAAAAGTGACCAAAACGTCAGTGGTCAACTGTCTCAATCAAAAACTACCCCAATTAAAAAGATGCCCAATGTGACGAAATGTTAATGCTCAAAAGAGAAGATGAAATTTTGAATGAAATTGTTCCTAAAAGCTTAACTCTCTAGTGAAGGTTTTCAAGTGCTGTAGGACTTAATTACGGGTTGCTGTGAAGATACATTTTTATATATCGCCTGCAGTCTATTATTCGGAATAAGCTGTTTTTTTTAAGGGAGCTAATGGACTTCATATAAACTCACGTGCTGATTCTGAAGGGTGGACACAGTCTTTGCCACCCATTCATACAATAACAGTACTAATTTACATTCCTGCATGCTCTTACTTTGACTCACATTGACCAAAACCCAAAGTCCACATCAAAATATCCATTTGGGTGCTTTCTGAATATCCATCAAACCGACTTTTTTCATATTACAGGCTTATTTTGGTGAGAACAATATATTTTTCCTCTTCGATCCTTGCGATTGATTCAATAGAGTGTACTTTTTTGAAGAATATTAGAAATTGATCCTTTACTTCTGCTGAAATCCTTGTCTGATGCTTCTTCTTGAGTACTGAAATATCTATCTGTCGAGTTGCCAAAAACGTAAGATTAGTCTGTACGGGCATAAAGATTGGATGGAGATATTAAGAAGCAATAATTCCAATTTTTATCCAATTCATTTTTCAACGGGTATTCAACATGTACAGTGGGTTTCTATTATAGATAATTGATTAAAATATTATTAAAATATATATCTTGTTGCAACTAGGTAATAATGATCAAGAGTTCATGCGTAGATTTTTATTCTTCAATAATAGATTCTGGAGCTTAGGGAATTGAGTCAACTTTACATTTCTTTCAATGGAAATATTAATATAAGTTAAAAAATCCCTTGGCTAGGTGAATTCATACATGTATTGATAAAATTATTTAAATATGATTGTTGTGATTATTTGCGCTAAGAGAAAGATAATCTGTTAAATGTCTGCTTTGGGTGTGGCTTAAGGTTTTATTAATTTTCATGATGTGCATGATAAATTTGCCACCACTTATGTGCCCAAGGTGTATTATTTTAATCCCTCAAACATGTGCAACCCTAATTAATTGGTTTATTTATTTGAATTGTAGGTTATATTTCAACTTAATTAAATTAGTAGTAACTTAGGTCATGTTGGTAGACCTTCATAATTTGTCATTGTATACTATAACAGTTTACTAATTACAGTTTCACTAATTAGTCTATATAGTCCAGCAAATATATTTTCACGCATTGGAAAGTTGAAATTCATAAATTTGTGAATTGCCTTTCAATATCCATATTTTTTACAGCCTAAAAACTGTCCCCTCTCAGTTTTACTACTTGGCATCCTAACAGCCCAGTTTTGAAACTTGTTATTCATTTGATGAAATTTTCCCCATGTAGCAGTGTAGTAATAGATATTCAAGCAATACAGGTAGGCAAAAGATATCAATTAATGGCTGGAAGATAGATTTTACATCTTTAAATGTTGTAGTCTTCCAAGAATGTGGTTGCCAAGTTCCTAAAAGGAATTCTCCATGGACCTTGTGATTGATTGCTTCACTAATTATTAACTAACTCCAAAATTTCAAACGTTTTGGCATATTTCAGTGAGCTATTAATATTTCAATCCAGCTCAATGTACACAATTACTGTTTATATTTTTAGAATTATGTAATTTCAGAAAAGCAGATCTATTCATGTCGATTTATTTAAACTGGGGGTAAGTTGAATACTGGTACTCCATTTTTCTGATCGTCTTGAACCAGGACTGTTCTATGATTCTGTTGATTTATCTGTATAATTCTATTTATTTTTTATGTTCTCTGGTAAAAAAATTACCCTTAAAGTAGAGCTTGTTGTGAAAGCTTATAATGTGCATACTATTTTTTTTTTTCAAAATGTTCCCTGTAAAGTTCTAAAGTTCCACCAGTAAATTGGAATTCCACTATAATTATCTTTAAGACTTATTGGTATATTTATGTTTAAAAACAGGATGGCATTGTAAGTTTTATTTGCCTTTTAAGTGATGATCTATCTTTAAACAAAATACACAACTTATGATGCTTATTTTACTCAGACTTACCACTGCAATAAATATAATATTTTAAAATAAATGTTCATATCTTAAAAATATAATATTTTCCATTTTGGCAAAGATTGTTGCTATCTAATTTAATTCTGTTCTTTCTTTGCAATTGCCTGTAAGATTCAAAATTGCTTTTGACACTGTTTGATGTTCTACTGTTAATCTATATTACCTATTGTGAAACTTAAACACTTTTTGTTATTTTATTTCAGTGACATTTTCAAATCCAATAAACTAATAAATAATTTTCAAGAAATATTGAACAACATATTTCATCCTCTGTTTGAAGTCACAAATAACCCAAATTCTCACCCCGAGCTTCACATGTTTCTCCAATATGTAAGTTTACTACATGTCTTTCACTTTATCCATAACAAAAACATGTCAAATGTTTTAATAATACTTTGTGTTGCTTCTTTGCTTATGTTTTAGTAGGTACTTCAATACTATGGAATTTAATAACTTTCTTGAGATGAAGACTTAAGAAATAGCTACACGAACAAGCAATATTATGCAGACCCTACTATAAATTGTGTTTGTTACTGTTTATAATAATTTTCTCTGTACCCATGTAACTGGCAGTGCATATCAGTGTGACAATGAAAACCTTTTCCATCCCTCCAATTCTCCCATCACACTTATTTCGTGCCTCTCTGCCTTGATACTCCTGTCTTTTGCAAAAGACAGAAAAGTTGCTTTACTTTATACTATCTGAACTTTAGACTATCAGATACAGATGAAAAGTAAGGGAAATTATTTGGATTTGTATGGAAACTATACCATGTTAACAATGTTGTATTTTTCACTTTGAACAACTCTGGTATAGTTCCATTTTTGGAAGTTGTGTATATAATAGAGATTTTATATTTAGCATTGATTTCTGCTTTCTATTTTGATTGTGTAGATAGTTGTTTTTTTTTAAATTCAGGTAAACAGCTTGAGAATATAATATTTGAAATCCAAGAAATATTCACTCGAGCATTTTTATGAATAACCAACCTATTAATGCTTTTGTTTTGAAATTCAATTTGTCGCACATTCTATATTGTGGTCGACATGTTTTAGTTAATGCAATGAGGGTTTAAAATAATTTTTATTCTCAGGTGAGAGAAATTGAATGATGTCATCAAAAAAATATTGGGCTTTCTGAAATTCAGTTTAATTGTGTGATGGGAAACTCTTTTACATAACATGCGATTTGACCGTTACATTTTCAATTTACCAGTATTAATAAATCTGCATCAACCATTCACCCAATGTATCAAAAGATGGGTCTGCCTTTGATTTTAGGATTCCAGCTTAGCTTAATTTCCTAATTTCCCTTCTTGTTTTAACATGTTCTTGTTGTTATGATGGAGATATCCTCTCTTGGTTGTCCCTTAATATTCACTCATTCTTATCTTAGAAATAATTTCAGTAATGGAAAACATTGTGGTCTCATTTCATGATGTCAATCTGTTTCACAGGGCATATTTGATTTTGATATTAGGAGGAAATGGAGATGAATTTCTCTTACAATGGCAAAACTATGAAGCTAAGATAAGAGGATGGTGAAAGGTTATTATTTAAATATTCTAGCAACAAAATTACACAAATTATGCTGCAGAAGGCAGAAACTCATGATTTAGAATACATATATGTAAAACAATAAGCATTTTATGCAAGTGTATAGGTTTTAAAAGGGAGTCTAAAGAGGACTGGGTTCTTGTCAGATTTTCAGAGAGTGCATGGACATCTAAACCATCATAGACAGTCTCATGGCCAGATTAGTTTTGAGGTGTTGGAAAAGCTATGTTTTAAGTTGGTGCAAACTAGATGTCATCATGTAAAAGAAACCACAATTATGAGTGCTTAGATTGGCTCAATGATCAACTGCATTCTGTGCATGGAATGCACGCACCATTTAGAATTAGCGCAGACACGGAAAAGTTAATACATCTAATAAGTATAGGCAACTACTTGCACTCAGATATAGTACAGGTGACCCTCAGTATTTTCATGGCCAAACTCAATTTCCTGTGCAATGGCTAAATGAACTGAATGGGTTGTTTACGTATCTATTGTAAATGTGCTACCTATACTGGTGCCTACCTTCAATTATCCTGTTCAAATCTTGTTCATCTCCTCATTACAAGCTGCAACCATCTAATCCCTGTAATCCCAAATCAGTCAATGCAACATACTGATTGCATAGTTGCTGAATACATAATGTACTTCAAGAATCATTTTGAAATGAAAAAAAAATATTTGGCTTGCCAGTTAATAGCAATGATTGTTAAAATTAATTTCAATTGTTTCAAGCATTGCTCTCTTTCGCTGTTGAAGAAATTAGAAATATTTGTCAAAAACCAGCAGATGTCAGAAATTCATAATAATAATCTTATACTTCATTATTTTTACTGATTTGAAACAGTTTTGCCCGATTCAATTCATATTTGCACAAATCTAGCAGGGATGGAACAGTGTAGCATTTAAATATTGAGTGAAAGTTACAGAAAACTCATCTTATTTTGTTATATTTTATAAAAAAGAGTTGCATGGATTTTGATGGAGTGTTCTTAATGTTATTATAGAAGTAAATAGAAAATACATATAATATGCATCTTTCACCTTGAAAGCTCTAATAGTGATCCTTAATCGTTAAATCTTTCTCAATTAATCATTTTTATAGATGACCATAAATCAAAATGAGCCAAATGGTGCATTTCATTTGAAATATTTTATCATGTGAGTTGAAACTACTCTGTTTCCAATGCGATCCATTATTTAGTCCTTTATGCCTAAGAAAACTTGCAGAGACTAATTTGTACAAACAACTTTTCAGATGTTAATGCATGTTTTTCATAAGACTATTATTTTGACTTGTATATATATGTAGTGCCATTCTCTTAATGCATTATTGTTATTTCTTTTGATAATGGGAACATTTGTGAAGGACTCGATTCCACACTATCCTCACAATGGGTCTTTAGACTCTTGAGGTTAACATAATTGCGGTAGCATATTCAAGAATGACCCATAATAGTTGAAACTCAACCAAAGTGAGCCTGTGGCATCTTAGTCTCAATATATACCTGTTATGGTGAACAACATCAGGAGCTTTCAAGGATTTGATGTCAACATGTATTATTTCCAAGACTGACATACTTCAAGTCTCTTGCCAATGCCAAAGCCCATTTGATATCTCCCTACTACACTCTGGTCAGCAGTAAATTGTAACTCTTAGTTAGCTATGTCAGCTCATTGCTGCTGCATATTTATTTACAAGTGGGGTGATTGATCCCATCACTTAAAGAACTGTCATGGCAAGAAAATGAGCTTGGTAGCTAACCTTTATGTCATTTGACTAATTACAGTACTATTTTTATCAGCGTACAAGATTAATGACTTTTTAAAATAAGGTATGGAAATCAATATAAAAACATTCCCAAGTTTGATTGCCTGTTGTCATTAAACCCCAGCCCTTGTTTTTAAACATGCCCTTGGGCACTTATGTGTTTTTAAGTAACTTTCATAAAATAAAATAACTAGTTGAAATCACCTTGCCCTGCTGAACTTCTGAAAAAATTATTATTTGTGATGTGAAAATGTGATTTTATTCAGGTGGTTGGTCTAGACTCTGTGGATGATGAGAGCAAACCGGAGAACCCGTTATTTGACAAAGATGTGCCTACACCTGAGCAATGGAATGATGAAGAAAATCCCCCATATGCATACTATCAATATTACACTTTTGCAAACTTAGCAGTTCTGAATCACTTCCGCAGGTAATTATGCCTTGTATTTATAAGAATTTTAAGCCCTCTGTGAAGCAAAAAAGAACCATTCCTTGTTAATGGCTTGAACTTCGATTCTATGATGGCAGCCAATGTGTTGGCCAAGTTTTTTAATGTCCCATTAAAAGAAATCATCAGTTAATGTGAATGTTAACTAATTGTAGTGATAATTGATAAATTTACTCTATAAATTAACAAAATTGCTCATTGATGTGTATGAACATTGTAAACATAGTAACATTTTCTGTGAGTCATTGAGTTGTTTGAAGGTTGGCTTTGAACTTAACCAGTAGTCATAAAACTGTGTTTTGACTTTAACCAAAATAAGTCAACCCTCAGTTTAATGAGAAATTATGAAACCTGGTCTTAGACTTCATTTCACAGTGAGTTAATACGTAATTTTGTGAAAAAAGTGAATAACTGGTACATGGAGTACATGTTGAGAGAAAAGAGAGTATGTGTGCCCGATAAGAAGACAAGCATTTAGTGGAATCAGAGAGGAGAGATTATTATTAAGAGATTTCAAAAGAAGAGAAAAAAGTTAATGAAATAAATATTATAATTGGATGCTGAGAATTTGGTGTAAGGGAGGAGTTACACTGACAAGTTACCAGAGGAAGGGAATACATTTTGGATGGGATAAAGACAGCTAGAAATTGTGACAAGCAAAATATCGCAACTTAAAGCAATGAATGTAAACTTTATTTTTATTAGTTTTTCAGAAATCCTGGAGAGTTCATCATGTTAAAAGTAATTCATGATTATTTTTATAATAAAATATAATTAACAATTAATAAAAAGGTCATCATCATGGCCAAATTAAATCACATAGGTCCCATAGACATGGTATACATACGAGGGAAAGGACTGGTGAAGGTTCAGGTGAAAGAAAACTTCCAAAGAAACTGCGGGAGATGCCGCAACAGTAACTTTTAACAGAGTCATCCGCTAATGTGCATTTCAATTCAACAATTTCAGAGTGTAAAAATCATTCATCCCAGTCAAGGCGAATGATTTTTACACTCTGAAATTGTTGCAGCGAAAGAAAACTTATTGGGAAATCAAATGTCTATTGCAAACTTAGATGACTACATCCTATGGTTGATCACAAAAGATTTTCTAGTCCTCATTTGAAGATTGCTATACTACCTTGATCAAAACGTTCCCGGAATAACCACCGTGTGGCGCTCCCATCGTTCCGATTTGAGTTCTGGTTTTTTTGTTAAATTGGTACATCTGTTGTTGATATTCCCTTTAAATCTTAGTGTCATAACTTGACATTTGCAAAAGTTACGGTCGGTTTTCGGAATGTCCATCAGTGCTTCCTGCGATTTTTCCATTACTTCCTCTCGGCTGCTAAAACGCGTTCCCCGTAATGGTTTTTTAACTCGATTGAACAGAAAGAAGTCACAGGGAGCCAAATCAGGTGAATTTGGTGGATGTTGGATGGTATTTGTTGCATTTTTCGTCAAAAAATTACGAATAATGATAGCACTGTGCGACGGTGCGTTATCATGGTGCAAAATCCACGAGTTTTCTGCCCACATTTCTGGTCTCTTTCGGCGAATTGCTTCACGCAAACGTCTCATAACGCCCAAATAATACTCTTTGTTTACTGTCTGGCCTTCTGGCAAAAATTCATGATGCACTACACCGTTGTAATCCATGAAAACCGTCAGCATTGCCTTCTTTTTTGACTGAAAACGACGTGGTTTTTTTGGTCTCGGCTCATTTGGTGAACGCCATTCACTTGCCTGATGTCTGGATTGCGTGTCGTACTCATAAACCCACGTCTCGTCTCCAGTAATGATCCTTTTGATGAATGTGGATCGGATTCAGCCTCGCAAATCATGTCTTTTGCGACGTCAACACGGTCTCTTTTTTGCATGAAATTGAGGTCTTTTGGCACCAACTTTGCTGCTACACGACGGAAACCCAAATCATTAACCACAATGTCTTGGGCGGATCCATAGGCAATGTTCAAGTCCTCCGCTATTTCTCTGATGGTTAATTTGCGGTTATTGACCAACATTTCTTTTACTTTATCAATTTTTTCACCGACTTTCGATGTCGATGGTCTGCCACTGCGTTCATCATCTTCGATTGACTCACGACCACTTCTGAACCGCTCGTGCCACTGGTAAACGACCGTTTTTTTTAGAGAATCGTTGCCGAAACACTTTTCCAACATTTCCAACGTCCGTGCGCCACTAAATCCGTTTTTTACGCAAAATTTAATACAAGTTCGTTGTTGCAAATTTAAATCCATTTCTGAAATTGTAAAAAATCGCCAACACACACAGAGATAGATGTACTCTTGGCTACGTAACTTTTGCAAATGTCAAGTTATGACACTAAGATTTAAAGGGAATATCAACAACAGATGTACCAATTTAACAAAAAAAACAGAACTCAAATCGGAACGATGGGAGCGCCACACGGTGGTTATTCCGGGAACTTTTTGATCAAGGTAGTATGAAGTGATAATAGCATTACGTAATGCGCTCCTTCATGATAGGAATCATATTTTGCAATATCATCATTCATTTGTAGTCAGCATTCTATGGTTAGATGTTGCAAGGCAGGATTCTTCACCGTCAAGACGCTCAAGCACCATCCAATGTGGCCCATTGGCAGTGGGTCATAAAAATATGTAAGAATGTGGCTGTGGATGTAATTGATGTGATTTGAAAGATGTAATTGAACAGTGGTAAGTGTAATCATCAATGAAAGATATATATATATATATATATATATATATATATATATATATATATATATATATATATATATATATATATATATATATATATATATATATATATATATATATATATATATATATATATATATATATATATATATATATATATATATATATATATATATATATGTAATCAATGCTATATTTCATTTTGGCCTATATGTTTGAAGTTTTTTTTTTATATTTCCTATACTTTCCATGTACTGTATGGTTTAATTATTAAATATTGCATATTGAAACAGAATGGATTCTCCTGCATTATTATGAAATGCATGACATGAGTATCAATTATGAAAAGGGAACAAATGATCAAAGTCAGGGTGAATTCTGGGGCCCATTTTTGGGGATGTGATGTGTGAGAACTAGTAAATAAATTCTTTAATAGAACTAATTCAGTTCCTACACATCCAACTGCCATTTAATAAAATAAAATTTTTTCATTTTCCTAAATCATTCTTAGAGGTGACTAAATAATGCTAGCAGTTGATTTAATCCCTTTTCATTAAATGGGCATTTACAAATGTAATAAAAATGGCTGATTCCAAAAAATTATATGTAGGTGATAAACATTGAAAATAAATTGGATAAATAAAACATGTATTCTATCTGTCATTTATTAAAGCTCTTGTTTTTTGCTCATTTTTAAGGTTTTCCCTGATACTTGACGAAGACTTGTAAAGAATTGAATAATAATGTTATTGTTCTGTTTGTTCAATATTTCAGGGAGCAGGGTTTGAACACATTTGTTTTGAGACCTCACTGTGGTGAGGCGGGACCAGTTCAGCATTTGGTGTGTGGGTTCTTAATGGCTGAAAACATATCTCATGGCCTACTTCTACGGAAGGTCAGTCAAATACCTAATGCTCCTCATTATCATCAAAATGATTAGATATTAACTTGAAAAATAGATATCTGCACTAATGGAGTAAAATATATTGACTTTGTGCAATCAAATTATTATATCTATGTGGAATTATGCAAATGCCACTAAAAGTTATGTATATATACTCGTATATACATAATGCATTGCTCACTCAGATGTATCCATAACTTCTGGTGCCGACTGGAGCCGTAAAGTCTATAAGAGTAATAAGGAGAGCAATGACCTATTTTAAGTTCATCAACCCCACCTTTGCAAAATTCTAATTATGGGTTTGCATCTTCCACGTTGTTTAAATACCCTGAAACATATTCATTCCTTGGTTTGGCTTAGCAATCACTTATCTCACGTTCCATTAATGGGTGAAACTTTTCAAAAATTCTTGTCATTCAATATTGAAGATCTCTTGCAATGTGTCTCAACTTAATTCAAATGAATTTTACATTGAAGATAAAAATATATGTGACCTATTTTTTACCAATATGTGGCTCTCATCATAGTGATTTATTTAAATTACTTTTGTTGAATCGAGAAATAGGTTCTGGTTTTCATTCCCTACAACCAACTCTCTAAAAATGTGCTCTTAAACATTGTTATATAGGTTCATTTAGAAGTAAAGAAATTTTATGACAGATGAAAACCTTCCTTTGATTTAATTGGCATAAGAAAGTGTATTTCTCTGGGAAAAAATTCTGCGCTTTTAGTAAAAATCCAAATTCATTCATTTATTCTTAGAACTTTTCAAAAAGAAAGTGTAATGTTGTGTCTGTCATCTGTTGAGTAGTTAGCAAGATTGTGCGTAGCACAGAAAATTTTAGCTGTGACCTGCAAACGTAGGAAAGCTGAAACACAAAGTTTTTTTAAGAGGAGGAGCATTGATCATTAAGAGATTCATTGTACTTGAGCTATAAAACCTTCTTCTTTATTTTAAATGCCATGCCAGAGTTGTGAGATGAGCCCCAAAAGAGGATGCTGAAAATAACATTAGAACAGAACTTGCCACAAAAGATGGGAATTAATATATCATTTTTGACAGTATCATGAATAAATTTCTTCTGAAAATACACAGAAATCATCTAGAGTAGAGTTTTTGACTATGACCAGTAACACTCAGGAAAGAAGTACTAGCAGTTTCCAGGAATGTTAACTGTGATGGCTCTTTGATATTTATTTTTGTTTGCAAAATGAATTAAATTTGATTTCTCAACATTGAGGAGGTGGGAATTCTGATGATATTATTTATGTAGATGAAGCGCCACGTAGGATTGTTTAAAATTAGGCCGCCAGTTGGCAGATAACCTAATTTTGACAGAGCCAGTGAAAATAGCAGTTATATTGGCATTATGCTCGTATTGCATTCCATTTTCACAATTAGCACCTTTTTGAAATATGTTCATTCTCTTTTTCTTTGACAGGTTCCAGTTCTCCAGTACCTGTATTACCTTGCGCAGATTGGCATTGCCATGTCTCCTCTGAGTAATAATTCACTATTCCTCAATTATCATCGTAATCCTCTTCCTGAATATTTAGCACGAGGTCTCTGCGTCAGTTTGTCTACTGATGATCCTCTCCAATTTCATTTCACTAAGGTAATACCATTTTCTAACTATCATGTGCTTATTCTAAATATAACAGTTTGAAATGAGCTCAAGAACGCTTATTTTTCATAAAATTTTCTGAGGAAAAGACTGAATTTATGAGGTCAAATTTTTGACATACTGGCTGATTTTCTATTCTTGAGAATACGTACAGTGTCCAATTTCTAATAACAGTTGCATCATGGTGCATGCTTTTCTCAGATAAAAATTCCATGAAATATCTTTTCCACTTTCCCAATACCATAATCAATATCTTGGGCTGCTAAAAAACCATTCCTCAGATTGATAACCCATGAAAATGATCCCTTATGCGTTCCAATTGTTGTTCTGCCTTTGCAGGAGCCTTTGATGGAAGAGTATAGCATAGCAGCACAAGTTTGGAAGCTAAGCTCATGTGACATGTGTGAATTAACTAGAAATAGTGTTTTGATGAGTGGATTTTCACATAAGGTACAGTATTTTTTGCCTTCAGTAAACTTGAGCTGTATTGTAACATGTAGTCATGATACATTTTTTAATAATTCATGAAACAATTTTATAATCTGTGCTCAATACATACGTATGCATGTTTAATGCGTACAATTTAACGTTGATATTTTTTTCTCTTATATATATAATTAGTAGTAATACAGTTTTCAAGTGTTCCATTACTTCCCAAAATAATGGCTGAAGAATTAATGAATGAAATGCCTTTTTATTTTCAGATTAAGCAGAATTGGTTGGGTCCTAACTACACTAAAGAGGGGGTGGCTGGAAATGATATTACACGAACCAATGTCCCTGACATTCGTGTAGCATTCCGCTATGAAACATTAATTGATGAGCTCTCTAACATATTCAAAGTTGTGGAGAGGGAAACATTGTGATTTTGAAAAAGTACAACCATTCATATCCTCTTCTTATTGAATTTCTCTTCTGCCAACATTTGAGAATTTAAAGAATTTTTAGAAATTTTTGGACTAATGCCTCAACGGCATCTTTACAGAAGCAACCAACTGCACATGTTGCGACAGTGAATGGACATATTTTGAGCTGATATGTTGTATTCAAAGATAGAATCATGTGAAAAATACTACGAATCTCAGAGCATAAGGGCCCAAAATGTTTTGATTGTTGTGCCTGTTTTGTTCAAGTCTAAGCTTTAGTTTTTTGTCCATCGTTGAAATGGATTCATGAAATTGTACTTGCATGAATTTTTTTGTAATTGGCAGCCTTATACATGGAAATTGTTGACTAACTATTCCACTGTGAATCAGATGTTAAACATTGTGATAATTACAAAAATACATAAATTTACAAGATAAGTAGGCTAGGTTCCAAGTTTATATGTTTGTCTGTATTGATATGAAAAAATTAAATAATGTGATATTCAACTTTACATTCATCTCTTTCCTGCCATGGTTTTTGTCCTTTATCTGTATGTTAAGGGTAATGCCCTCCATATGTTTTACTGAATCAATCATTTGAAAAATACAAAATTCAATATCCAATGAGCTCTCATGAATTTCCCAGACTAGATGACCCTGGCGGCGGACAGGAATAAGGAATTGATAAAAATCTACTAATTAAATAATTTTTAAAAAATGACAAAAATAATGGATTTCTGTCCCTGGTTATTGATACCCAGAATGGAATATCCATGGTTTGCAATCCATGATGCCTTTCATTCCGAACCATTAAATGCTGGAATAAAGATTTTTTCAGTAATGCTTTGTGTTGCAACCTTTTTCCAACTCTCTCTGTGGCTTCGCCAAAAAAGAACAGGCATTTTATGACTGATGAAGACATCAATATTTATGAAAGCAAGCATATTAATAAAGCAACACACCAAAATATCAAAAAATCTTTTTTATTCCAAAAATGGAGCACTGTGAAGAATTGAGTGCAATTAAATCTCCTCCACTATTCTCAAACATCTGAACAAATAGGGTAGAGATGACTACAACTGGAGAGAGTTAAAGTTCATTTGGTTTGCTTGTTTTATCTACCACCATTTCTATATTTTTCTGTTGTTCCTTATTTTAAGAAGGCACTCGGGATAAGAGTGGAGCAAAATGGGATATTTATAAATACTCTTTGGATTGCAAGTCTGAATATCTCAAAGCTCAAAATTAATCTTTTTCCTTGGAACAATTTCTTGGATTTATTTTGCAGAGGTAACTCTATGAATTTCAATAAGTATTTTCATTTATTTACAAATACTTCACTGAAGATGTACTAGGGGATAGTTATGATTGTCTTTGACAATAATTAAAATTCTATTAAATTTTTGAATTTCTCTAATTTTAAGATATCCTCATCCTTGAATTTAACTTTCATAGCTATCTTCAAAATGAGAGGGACAATTAAGTATATATATTTTTATAATTACTTCAATTGAAGGTAGAACAAAATTAGGTGCTCCAGTCTTAAATTTACTTTAGAGAACAATGTATTTATTAAAGATTTTATGGAGCCCATAAGTTTTCTGAATGTTTCCGCAACACTTACTGAATGGTTGCTATGACTGATGGTCTCGTAACGCAAATGGATTCAGAGCTGCTGTTTACCCAGTCAGCCATAAAACTAAGTGACTACCACTCTATAGAAACTAATGATGGACTTCAAAATATGTAATTATAATATGATGACTATGAATTGCAAAGCTACATCATGCTACATCTTATCTCTAGGAAAAAAATTATAATTTCAACTTACTTTAAAACAACTTTTCCACAAAATATCCTCGTTAAAGGAAATAGGTTTTATTTGGACAAAACATAAATTGCTATTTGCTGATTATTGCAGGATTTATCCTACAAATAAATGTGTGTTAGTTATTGTGGAGAGTACTATGACAGTGATTAATCACATATGACATAACTGCTGGTCCTCGTGATGTTAGGTCAGCATATATTTACAGTTTTGTTCAAGATTCCATTCCACCAAAAGTATTACTAAGGGTGAAAAATGAGAGGATTTTACTCTAGATGAGTGATCACAATACCGTGTTATGCTCCCCTCAACCAACAAGTAGGGAAAGGTGATGGGAAGAACTCCTTGGTTGGCCACTATAGAGACAGAACCACCAAACTTTGCAAAGTTTAACTGAGGTTTATTGGGTTCTCCTCAATCTTCTCTAAATAAGATGCATTTTATATCATTATTTTTTTGGTGATAATTTTTTATATGGTGCTTTTTAGGCAATATACATTTCCATAGGGAAGAAATTGTTTCATTTGGGCATTCTACATCCTGGGATATAATTAAGCAGTATGAGATATGCTATATGTAATTCCTATCCCTATAGCAAGAATATATTATTCCCTGTGCCGGCTGGGTACCAATGAGTAATTTATTTATTCCCCAATTCCATTCATCTGAATTTGTAAGGCTGAGCTTCTGTTGGAGCCCCTCATCGTTACAGAATGTAGAAGTCTATTGAGTATCTTTAGTTTATCAAGAATCAGAAAATGAAGCTATTTTAATCGAAGCAAATTGAGTGAAGAGAGAGTTGGTTTTACTATAAAAAGTGGTGTTTAGACAATCCATTGGATGGAGCCAACTGCTATGGGATGTATATTAAAAAGACAGGTAAAGCTCCCTAGTTCATGTGATGAGCCAGATCAAAACCTAATTATCTTTTCAGTCATTAAAAGTGCTAATTAAGAAATAAGTAGTAATGAATATGAATATAAAAAAACTGATATTGCATCTAGAAATGGCGATGAATGCAGTTCTTCATAGGAGAGGTACCTATGTTTTCATTAACATATATTTTCATTTATCCATTTTTCCGAGGAAGGCTGAAAATCCTTTGTCACCTTCCAGAGTGGGATCTCTTGAAGAGGATTTAAAAAATCATTTTCATGATTTGCATACAAATCTCATAAAATAAGTAAGGTGGTTTCTGCTTGGAAATGTGAGAATATCAGATTAACTATATGTGCCAAATAATTGTTGTGCATAAATAAGTTAAAATTTTCTTCTTTATATTATCCTATCCTGAAAAAAGTGGCCATAGAATCACAAAATGCACTTAAATGCCCTAACCACCATGTAAAATGAGATGCAAGGTACAGTAATACAACTAAGCTGATGTGAAGTCTCAAAAGTAAATGAGATTAATCCAAAACCACATATATTTTGTTCATATTTATTTTAATTCTATGAAAGTAATATTATTTAAGATTAATGTTCCTTTACCCATGGAAATAATTTTAATACACATTAATAGATCAAGTATTAGTCTAGAATTAAGTTTCCCAAATCACCAGATTCTTTACTACCACATTAGTCAGCGCTGAATTTAGAGGAGAATAAAATTGGAACCTTTGTTAGCCATGGTGTTGACAGCACAATGCACAGAACAACTGAACAGTCAATTGTCTGAGTAAGCTGGATATTTGACAAGTCTCAATTGAGCATCTTTAAAAATTATCTTGGGGAAGTGAGCACAAACTCTTGCACTTCTCCTCTACCAATGGTTTGCAGAATCAATTGTACATTCACAAAAATAATTAGTCCACATACTTTTGCTGCAAGACAAATATCATTTAGGATCACTTTAAATATGAAAACAAGTACTGAACTCGGAAAAAGTTAATTAATTTCCCATTCAAATTTAGTACACTAAAATGGCTAGAATTTTAATAGATTTAAGATATAAGCTTTGCTTCATGGTATGAATATTCTTGAATGCTTGATACCTGCAAGTATTGGCAAAACTTTGTCTAGCAGCTGATATCTTTTAGTAAAGCATGTTGATGCTCTCCAGTCTTTCAAATAACATCTGCCCAAGTGTACATGAGTGGATAAACATCTTTCTAAGAAGATAAACAGTTTCACCAATGTCACTGCCATGCTTCCATGGGTATTCAAACTGGTAATTTTCAATAAGCTCTTTTTTAATGGTGTCTTATTTCTTTGCCATGAGATAGTGGAATGGGTGCCACTCCCTTGAGTATTACTCCACTAGGGCTGACGTTCAGTCATGAGAGAACACCAGAGCAAAGTCTAATATGGATTTTCCATACTGTAGGTTAGACAGGACTTACAAAGTTGAAGGTCTACCCATCAAATTGTTTAATATGCTTCTAAATTCTGTAAAGTCAGCCCGCAATGTGGTGTTCTGAAGGGTGCTGCGTGATTGGCTTACCTCCAATCCTTTATACTCAATAGAGGAGTATTATGAGCTCAACTTTACCAGCCAAAAACTATAAGGTCTAGTGTGAAAGAATATTAGGTCTATGCATACAAATATTTTCAATACAAGTATTTTACGTGATTGTATATTGTGCTGTATAGTATATTATCTATGAACAACTGTATGTTCCTCTAAAAAGTCATAATATATGTAAAAAACTGTACAAATGTGAAAAATGATGACATCTACCATATGTGAATGTGATTATAAGATGAATAGAGTATATTATTATTATTAGCATTGCTAAAAAAAATATCTCAACTCAAATCTCCTCCTCAAGAAATAATTAAAATATTTTAAATAAAGTTTTTTAACCAAGTCCATGAATAATCACCTCTTCTTCAAAGAGAGTATGGCTACCCGTTTTATCAGCAATGTATATGTTCACTGGAAATATACCATATATGTATATTGAAAATCATGCCGCAGCTCTTGGGAATATATATATTCCTTTGGCTTTCCTAGGGAATTTCATTCCTCTGCTAATTCCTTGGTGTGCCCAGGGTTTTTCCTCCCCTGGAAATGACAGTTAAAAGATGTTTTGCCTCAAACGTACCCTCTCTGCTCACTAATTTTTCTGCATCAACCTTCTTACATATTTTCATATATTTGGCACCTGCAGCTCCACCCAAGCTAAAGTGATTTTTTGGGTACCAGATCTTCCAGGGAAACCATAACCGGCACAGGGAAAGGAACTGGCCCCCCTACCCTGATGTGTGAATTTCACATGCCGTATAGGGCTTAGTACTGGGTGAACTTTACCATCACCTACTAAACCGACCTTCGGGTTGATTACTGTGTTTATGGTTTTTTTATCTACTAGGACTACTATTATACTACTTAGGGATTTGAACAGAATTGGAAAGGTGGAAACTTTCAGTCAAGGAGGTTTACCAAACCAATGCATTGCAAGATCAATGTGAGACACATGGGATGATTCTTCAGTTCTTCCTAAGCTCTAATCAAACAAATTCGCACATATAATTTTGGGAAAATCAGTAGTTTCTCAAAAATTCAAATATAGCCCAAGTATTAAAGTGGAAGAGAATTAATTTGTGTGAAAAACGGATACAGATAGCATAACCTCAATAGCATACTGGAAAAAAAATTAGGCAAGATATAAGGTGAATTTAATCGAGAATGGTAAAAATATCAAAAGTAGGAAATGAAGGGGGTATTGGGGAAGGGGGGGAGGATAAGGACAAATAAAAATATTATTAAGACCAAATTTGGAGTCAAATCATACTATACTACACTATGCATGGATAATAAATATTATTATTGCTGGAAAATAGAATTGCATGGCCCATACGTCTAGGGGGATTCGAGGGTTCTTGAGACATTACTAGGAGGATGATGGATGGTGTAAGCTTCATTGAGAAGGCATGTGAAGGACTGCCACGTAGTGAGGGAGAAGATTAGAAAATCAGCAGGATATTGAAGAATATGAGACAAATGTGAAGTAAGAAAGAGAACATGAATCAGGGGAAAATGGATTGTTAAGATAGTGGTGGGCAATATTTCCCCTAGGTTTCTAATAAGTTAATTTTGGGATTAACCTTAAGTTTTAAGGGGGAAAAAACTACTAAGTCATACATCGATGTCTGCAGCAATCAAGTATGTGATCTTTGGGTTACCAGTGGGTACACTAGCCACTTGAGTGACTTGGTGGGAAATTGATGTGCTAATGAACACAATTCTCTAACTGTTTAATTTAAATCATGGTTATCCATTCACAGGTTCAACACTTATTTGTGGTATAACTATTTAACCCATTAAAATGGGTGAGTCCATTTGAGGTGTGACTTCCAAAAATATTAAAAACTCTGGCAATTGATGCTTCAACAAAAGTTCTTTAATTAAAAAAACAAAATCCAACAAAAAACATATAAGAAAATAAGACTGCCAGCCTGGACTCAAATTCAGGATTTATTGGTCCATTGAAGACTTGGCTGCCTTTTCAATAAAATTTGCTAATTTCACATCTCTCTGGCTCAAACCATTTACATCGTGGGATGACAGGGTAATCTGCACTTTATTGTACACATTAAACCACTCCGGATGATGGTCCATTTTATCAGCAAGCAATGCCACTCTGGTCATAAACCCAAAAGCCTGTGGAAAAGATAAATTTATAAGGAACTGATATTAAATTCAAGATTGGCCATAGTATTCCAACATTTTAGAGTGTAATTATTTTATTTATTTATACATAGACTTATGCAAAATTATTGCAGAACAATTATCCAAAGAAAAAGCAAAGAAGCAGACTGCGTAGAGGGGGCATGTGGCCAATACATTCTCAACGCAGAGCACATAAAAATAAAATTGGGACCAAATGCTCTGCCAACCACAGAATTGAATCTTTAAAACCTATTCCACATTTGTCCATGATGAAGTCTCAAGTATTTGTGATAATGCCTTCGCACAGCCTACAGGAATTGGTACTAAGTTTGAACGATATTCGCCACCAATTACTTAGCATAATGATACGCCGTTCTGATAAAAAAACAAGATTACACACATTAACATTGTATTTTCCATCCCAAAAGGGATAGTTTGATTATCATTTTTTGCAAGTTCGGATTTATAAAAAGTTGCCGTCGTAAGATTTTTTCCGCTTTTAGATTTCGGTTAATATTTGTGAAGGGAGATGTTATAGAAAAAGCAAGAGCAAAGTCGATCATCGATATTACAAAATTTTGAAAAAATTCTTATGCATTCACCTGGTTGAAATCTTTGAAGATGAACTCTTTCTTAATAGCATCGCGGTTTTCAACCATTGCCCATCCAGCATTTTGCAGCGGAGTAACCACCGCAGTTCTTTCTTCAGAAGACAATTTCATAGACTGAAACGTACAAGAAAGCCTTTACTATACATAAAAGGATAATCACAAGAAGTAAATATCATGTCAAACTGTCAACATTTTAAATGTCATAAATGAGCTTCTCGTGATCAGCATGTAAACAGCCACAACTAATTCATTTCGGACAAATATCCAATTAACTTAAAGCATCACGTCGCGCCCAAAGTTGTTAACATACGACGACCACTTGTGGAATCCATTACTCCACTTTCAAGGACCAATATGGAAAGTAATATCACATGAAGAACACCCTTTATGGATAACAATTTCCCTTTCAGAAATTAAATGTGTTTTTCTTTAACCAGTAACAATATCTATTAGTAAGTTACCATTTTCTTAGGACGTGTAGGCTTATTAGAACAGAGTCGTATGAATGCTCCACTTCCACGGAGCGCGTTGTAGGTGGCAGGACGGCAGAATGCTATCATTACGAAAAAAATCAACCCTTTCACCAGAGCAAGGTCATGTATCGGTTCCGTTAGGTCATGGAGTATATTTCAGAACAAAGGTCGTAGCGTCGATATCTACCGCAGTACATACAACCAAAATACCCCTAATCAGCGTCAATATTAAGGACAACCTGTGAATATTTTATTTATATTTATCTTCAATAGAAGGCAGTTTATACGAATGGTCCTGATGCTAGCGATCGAAAAGGATTGTTATTGCCAATGTGTGAAATTCTCTTACAATTTAAAAGTAAAGATAGCATCATTTATAATCTTCTCCAGCAGCGGTTTCAATTCTGTTGTTGGTAGCGATTGCTTAAACGACTTCCAAAATTCCATCGATTTAATTCCTAGCCTATTAGTTTACCGCTGTATTTAATTTCAATTCCCGAAGCAATTCGAAATGGGAGAAATTAGAGAGAGGAAGGGATAACAATCACGAACTCATAGACTCTGAATCGATTTCTCTCTTTGTCCAATCTGTGCGTCCCTGTGCACCGTCTGCTAGCATGCGCGGGAAAACAATAGAACAACGTGTGCGTATTGTCACATTTGGTCGTATTCACGAGCTGCGTCAAGGAATGAAATTATTAATTGAAAATTGTTAAAACATTGGTCTTCAACGATGGGTAAACTATCCAGAAAAGGTGTTGTCTCCGAAATTATTTTGGCCAAGGATCGGTTACCCCCAATAATTGGTACGTGCTTGTTTATTATTTCATGGCAGTATTATGCTATTTAAAATTGAAGGTTGACTTTCTGATGAAACTCACCATAACAATTAATTCGAACTACTACTCAAACGGGGTAAAATGAATTGAGGTACTTTTAGAAGAACGGTGTGGAACGAACCCTCGTTAAGTTTTGAAGGAGACATTAAAAGTCTCTTAGATGGTGCCGACATGACCACATCTCTCGAGGATTCAAGACAGGTCTCGCATAGTGCAAGTGTCGATAGAATTCACTTCTCACAATTTTCGTAGTCTCGGTTTAGATTTTATATAATTGGTTGTATCCCTGGCATAATAAAGCTAAATATAGTCGTCAGTTATTGCGGAATAAGAAGTTTCATTTAAAATGTAACTGGTGATTTTGTATCCCATTAGCAAAGTATGCCGTTGGGAAAGAAACCTATTCCCTATCGCGATAAACTCAACTCTGTTGTAATTATTCCATGACATAACTTACGAAAGAAAACTGTAATGCACCCTGTTTAAATTGTATGTGAAAACATGATACCGTAAGGTGGGACAGGAGTTTTATGTAATAATATGGATGCTGTTGTTGTCATTGTAGTGTTCATTTTGTTACAAAGAGTGCAACACTAATATAGTCTCACAAAATGCAAATTTTTCGTAATTTTTTGCCACTTGCAAAACGTGTTGTCGTTGACAAAAGGCTTATTATAGGCTTACCTGTATATTAAAGAATATTTGAGTATCTCATATTGTAAACATTTTCATTGTGATCTTATTGCCCACAAGACCTAGCACGGCTTGTTGCTCAAAGCTATGAGTTGATTTACTAGTCCTTGATGTGCAGTCCTAAATATAATATAAGGCTTTCAAATTCGCATACTGTGTATTGTGATCAGACAACAGGTGCTGTACCATTTCCAATGATCACCAGATTCTGTGTGTGCTTTGGGAAAAGTGCCCCGGTTAAAAATTCTGCCCGACTTCTTGGCAATTTAAAACGCTTCTAAGCATAAGTGAAACAAAACGAATATCTGGTGAAACATCAACTGCAAAATATTTGAAAAAGTGCCATAAATTATCCTGACATTATCATATTTTTGCGGACTATCATTTCAATGTCTATTCCCCTGAACAACCCCATGATTTAATAAAGCATTCCTTTGTTGAAACACTTCGTCTCATAAATTAGTTATTAAAACTAATATATATGTATAAGTAAAAAAAATGAATCTCAGTTGAGTCCATCAGTCATGGCAATTATCCACAAAAAATACAATTTGGCTACTTCACTAGCTTTCAGTATCTGATATTCATACAATGTGTTTTGGTTTTAAGGGGATTCCTTTAGGGTGTGGAATAAATCTGCTTATCACTCACAAGTTTAAGAAAACATTCTATGGCTTGATGGAGGGGGGGGTTATATACCCCTGTCCTGTTGGAAAATATTTTCGGACTTGGAATTGTATCTTAAGATGATGGCAAATCACGTGAAAAAGAAAGTAAACATTTTAGCATAGAAATTTCATGGTCCCAGTCAGGGTCAACTGCTAACCCTGAGGTCATGGGTTCAATTAATGCCTAGACGATTTTCCCACAGTCACTTAGGACTAATTTGTTTGTCAGTGTCCTCTTTGTTATGCTCATGTTTATAAGCCAATGTAAAAGGCCAAAACTTGGCCCTTCAGATTAGTGCTGAATGATAAAAGCAAGCGAATTTTTTCAGCAGGATCAATCCGCCATTCCAATAAGATAAGAAAAAATTCCAGTTTGAATTTGTTTCCATAATAACCATTCACAGCAGTTGATGAATATTATTTAGAATATTTGTTGCATTTATACGTATATTATGTATTTGATGACCTTAATTAGGTGTGGAAGCCTAGTGGTAGGGTATTCAGTTGCTGGGGGTCCTGGGTTCAAATCCCAAGTTATGTATTAGAACAACCGAATTTTCTTCAAACATCCTCCTACACTTGTACTGGTTTTGCCTCCACCATTTAAGTAAACCGAACTTCATTTTTTTAAGTGACACTATTATCCTTGAAGTTTATGTTGATATCATTTGTTTTTCAATGCCATTTGTCCAATACAGTTGGCGTGATGCTGTTTTTGGACCATGTGAATGAAAATAACATTTAATATCTAAGTGGTGTGATTTTGTGGTTGTTAGAACTTCATGTAAAATCAAATGTCCCAGTGAAAAGATATGTGGCGTCCCCATCCTAAAAGCATGAATCTCGCACCTTTTAAGACTTGGTATGTGGCGAGCTCAACCCTGGCCTATCAAACAAACCTTCCGGTTCATTATTTTAGTTGAGGATGGCCTCATTGAAATTTGAAGTAGTAACAAGCAAATAAAAGTAGGACTGCCATTTGACAAGTAAAAATCATGTATCATTGCCAGGCTTTGGTGCACATTAGCACTGTCAAGCTTTGTGGCATCATAATCTCATGGAGCATTTTGACAAAAACTGCTTCTTGTCTCTTGAATTAAAAATTAGTTAATTTTTAAATTATTCGCATTCCTCTAGCATTTTTATTTGAAGGATTCCAAGTTCCATTACGTACGTACTTATTACATTGAAATATGATGGCCATAAAGTATTAAGTGCACTTTTTATATAGCAACGCTGGCTCACAGTTTTCCTTTACAAATTTGCATATATTTTTTTGCCTTATCAAAGTGTGTTAGATGGAATGATGTTGGACAAAATGAAGGGAGAAAGTATGTGGAATGGAAAAGAGTTTTTGTGGTTTTTTACGTTGGGTTTTGTTTTGTTGGTAGGGACAAGGAAATCGGCACTGCACTGTTTAGTATCTTTGAAGTTTGGGTTCATGCAAAACTGACCTTAACTCCTTGTTCCCCATTAATAATGTTTTAATCACATTTTGAATATGTTTATCTCACCCAAATCTCTATATAAGCCTCAAATCGACGATTATCCTCCTGCCTCAATGCCCAAGTTTCTGATCAGTATAAAACTCTGCTACATGTTAATTTTTTCACTAGTCTCTTCTTTAAGTCTTTACTCAAAATTCCTAGCCAGCTCCTACCTCTTTTTGAATGCCAACACCATTCTTCTTTTAATGTCCCCATCACTTTGCCCACCCTCATCCAAAACACTGCCTTAATAGGTGATGTGTTCTACCTGTTGTAGTTCCGTCCATTTAATTTTTTCCATTCTTCTCCACTGCAACATATTAAATTCCCCCGTCTTTGTTTATCCTGTTGCTTCAATGACCAAGCTCCTGAGCAATATAAACTTTCACTACATATAAAAGTTTTCCCCAGTCTTTTCTTTACATCTTTACTCAAGGTACCTGTCAACAGCTACTGCTTCTTTGTGGACACTTTTTTACACAATGCAATTCTTCTTTTAATGCATCCACCACTAACACCGCCATCCAAAACATTTCCCTCAAAGCTGAACAACTTTAGAAATTCCAGTTTAATGCAATCCCAACTTTAATGCAAGTCTTAGCCTCCCAATTTATCTCTTTACCTTTACTTTCCTGTGATTCACATCACCTTTAAGAACGTCATTACCTCTTCTTTCTTGTGATTAATTTTCATCCATTATTACAACAGTTATAATTCACTGAGCAGTGGTTGTAACCCTTCGACCTTCTGGTTAACTAATCCTTTTTTTATGAGATCACACCAACCCTTTCAATGTCTTCCCTTACCATTTCCTCCCGATAAATATTAAAAAGAAGATGTTATAATGGACATCCCTATCTTATACCCCTGCCTAGCATTGCCCATTCCAACTCATCCTTTGCTGTTTGCAGTGTGCAATCAGAAACATGAGCAGTTCGCAGATAAGTTATCTATCCCTCCAGTCTACTCTTCTGCAAAACATTTTTCAAAAAGTTCCCTATTTGCTCTGATGAACAGTACCTCAAAATCTATGAGGGTAATCCCAGAAGTGACCGACCCAGCAAAGAAAACACAAAAATTTGGGAAAAAAAATTATTTATCTTTCAACATAATCTCCTTTCAGCTCTATAAACTTTTCCCAGCGATGTTCAATAAGTTTGATAACCTTTTTTTTTAATCAGAACTGTCTTGCTCCTCAAAATAGTCATGTTTCATCCATGGTTATGAAACGGTGCAAAATGTCAATTTTGTTGCTGTGAAACTGGGCTAAACACTCAATTGAAACATCCTCACGTCACTGGTTTTGCTTGAGTGTGAGAAAACGCGGCACCCATCTTGCATACAGCTTTCTCATGTCCAAATTTTCAGTTAATATGCAATGTATCGCACTTATTGAAATGCCTACTATGTCTACTAGCTCACTCACTTTCAGTTGACAGTCATCCAGTGTCACTTTGTGGGTTTTCTTAACCGTTTCTGGAGTCATCACCTCATTTGGTCAACCAATGCGATGCTCGTCTTGATAGGTCGTACGACCTCGTTTGAACTCGGCTATCCAATATTTTACTGATGTAAACAAAGGAGCAGACTCACCCAGAGTAGAACCCAGTTCTGCTTTTATGTTGGTTGGGCTAAGGCCTTTCAAATAAAAGTATTTTATCAAATAACGATGACCAATAGTCTCCATTTTCGCAAATTCACTAAAAAATGTTCACTATTGATGGCTGTCATACAAAAACTAAACAAGGTGGCATATTCAAACTTGAAACATATGCTTTATATATTATATATTATGCTATATTTGCATGCTAATAATTTCAAAATTTTAATCGTGATTTATTGTTTGCAGTGGATTTTCAGAATGGAAATGTTGACCCAAACGAGATTGGCTGCTTGAATGTAAATGTTCATAAGTGTGAAAGAACTAACAAGCGATTGGTCTCAGTGACATCCGATGGCATCGGATATAAGGGTGTGTGCAAAAATCCATTATTACGTCGGTTCATTGCCATTAGGAGAAAGTCAACGAGGGAAGTGAGACTCTTTGAGGCGGCCATGTGCACCCTGAGTCCCTGCTTGGAGCAGACCAAAGCAGTGAAATTGAACCTCTCGGATAATGAAATAAGGAGAGCATTAGCCAAAGCTTATGGGACCAAAGCCAGGAGAATGAATGCAGTCCTTGCGGAAACTCTAAAGTTAGATGCCGATGAAGTGAAAGAAGCCGCAGCTAATGTGGAAATCACTGAAGAACGGTTGGAGGAAGCAAGTAAAATGAAAGTGGACCCTGTTTACGAAGTTCTTCCTCCTCACCAACGAGAAGCCAAGGAGATAGAAGAAGTGTACAAATTAGAGGACATATTAGTCGAGGAAATTCTGCACCATTTTGACGAGGAAGTGAAAAGGATTATGAATTGTACCCCAGAGGAACTTAAAGAGAACAAGTAAGTGAATAGGAGAGCTAAGGAATGTGGTGTGTGGTTAACATTTCATTTGTAATAAATGAACTCATGGTGTTTGCCTGGGTATAAACACCATTGGGTAATTTTAATCTATACTTTGGGTGTGGTAACAAACATTATTCTGATGAAAGATAAAAACATGGTAACATATGAACCCAGAGAGATGTGGTAGTCCAGTGGGTAGAGCACTGGACTACTGACCAGGGGGCTCAGGTATATTTCCCTGGAATACCTGTGGTCATCATCAGCTTAAGCCAAGCTGCATGATTTTTTGGGCACCAGATCTTTCTGGGAAACTACAGGTGACACAGAAGGGAACTGGCCCCCTCCATATTAACCTCTTCTATCTTGAATTTCACATGTCCTATAGGCCTTAGTAATTGGGCGAGTTTTACCCTCGCGTATTGAACTCTCGTATGGGTTGATGTTGAAGCTATATTATTACAGTAAAGTATACATTTAAATATGTCTTTGACACATCAAAAGAGGCTTGTTATTTATGTAGGAGTATTTTTCTAGATGGCATGAAATGAAAGTTAAGTTACAGCTGGTATGGCATTAGGGTCATGTGTTAACTTAAGTAATGTTATGGCTTCCTGGTATCCAACTTTAAAATGTAATATGTCTCACTAAACTGATTAATACATTGTAAATGTAAAAATAAATTTTATGGTAAGGTAATGCTCGACATAAGAATAATGCTGTTAGTGGTGTATGTTGAAAGTGGTATTCAGAAATATCAATCACTCAATTTTTTTTTTCCAAGGATTTGCTGTTCAAATGTAGGACACTTGAAAGAAAATGTACAGCTGCAAAAAATAGTTGCAGATATTCATCAACAGAGTGGAACATATGCTTTAACAGTTATTCACAAACTTTTTTTAAATAGTGACATTTTATCGAGATTTCTCACATTGTTAGGTAACTTATTAAACAGAATGAGGCCCATATTTTTCAGGATCAAGTGCTGCATTTCCAGTTCCTACAAATGATTGGTGCAAATTTTCTGAGGGTCTAGTATTTTTTGTGTGATAATCTTCATTCCTATCGTAGAATTGGATGCTTGGCGAACCGCTCTTTTTTGGTTTTTAAATATTGTACTGGCTTTTGGTGAGGAGCCCCAGAAAATGAAACTGTACATTACATGTGCATAGAAATAACCATAATACACAGCTGTTCAGACATCATAACTAACGGTGTGCCTGATAACTCTGATGAGAAAACAAATGGAGCTTAATTTATGACGTAACTTGTTAATATGGTCATCCCAATATAATTTACTATCTATTTTAATGCCCAGAAATCACGACCTGGTATTTTGTAGAATCAATTTCCCATCAATATTGATTGTTATACAAGCTTTTGGCTTATTTTTGTTAGCAAAGTATACTTAACTTGATTTATCTGCATTGAGGGAGAAGGAGTTTTGCTTGAACCACTTATCTAGCAGATATATAGCAATATATTTGCATTTAGCAATGACTCCGACAAAGGAAGTCACATAATTGTTAGTAATGTAATTATTTGTTATTCTACTGACTAACGTAGATTTGGATGGACAGAGGCTACCAAACAGTACAGCGACATTCCTTGTCTCCCTCAACAAAACACAACCAGACATCTGACCAGGCAAACTCCATCCTTTGTCTTCATCTCTGTGTACTTCCTTTCTCCCTTCATTATGTCCAACATTCCTATCAATCCAATCCATACCCCTTCCTTATTTGCCTAATATTCTCCCTTCTGTCACAGTCTTCTACAACCACAGCCGATCATAATGCTCTGTATCCACCTTTTCTAACACACGTCCAAAAATCATCCAATCTACACCTATCATCTTGCTCCAATGACAATGTTTCCGCGCCATACATAGCTACGCTCCGTATCAAAGTTTTGACATACCCCTTCCTAACATATTTACTCAACGTCCCTGTCATCAACTCCCATCTCCATGTCAAAGCTTCTTATCCTAATGCAATTCTTCTCCTTGTATCCCTACTACTTGACCATATTGGTCCAAAACACTTCAGAGATACGTTACCATTTTATTTGATTCTAGAAATTGGTTTGTTCTACTCTTGCCCCAAAACTAATTTACAGATTGAATTGAAATTTGCTACAGGTAGGTATTTTCCTCATCGCATAGGAATAATTCATGGCGTGGGTAGAAACCAGAAATATTTGCTTTTCAACAGTGTTTAATTGGAATGACAAAAGTGTTCTCCTGTAGAAAATTTTTCACTCACTCATTTATGTATAAAATAAATCAGATAGAAGTATTGATTTTGGATGAAAATTCATCCAGCGGATAAAATGTTGTTATTTTATTAATTTCGTTTCATAACATGCTTGAATTTTGGATTAAAGTTCATTAAAAAATTAATTATTTACTAAGTCTGTTCACTTTCTTAATATTAGTCTTTCTGGATATGCTTTGTTGCTTGCATGGAATTAACCATAATGTAACTGTGATGGTGATTTCATTGTTAACACCTCATTGAAAAGAGTTAGTGGAAGGAGTATGGCAGATAATGTAAGGGAGCATCTCTGCGCATTGAGTGATATTACATGCCTCCAGTATTATTGTTTGTGGTGGACGCAGAGACATCGATGACTGACCTAAATACAGGCTGACCCTTCAATTTTAATAAAAGTGAATTTATATTTATTCCTAGATTTCTCACATTTTCATATATATATGTATGTTTATATTTCCAGTTTGTCGGAATTCTTTTTCTCAGCCTGGCAAGTGCTTCAATGCAAATACGACGGAATGGAGAGAAAAATCTTGAGCCTTAAATGCCTTCTTTTTGTGGAGTGTCTTGGACATTTGTTGCAGACCTCTGCAGTCAATTTAAGGAAAGTTGGTTATTCAACGTGTTACTTTTCTGAAACATTAAGTGACTACATTCTCAACCTATTTACTTCAAAAATGGTGAATGGCAGGTAAGCAAGCATTCCGATTGTGATTATATGATTATAGAAAGTGGCTTTCTGTTTGGGCATAAGCTGCTTTGCACATTTTTCATTCAACATTCGAGCTTTTACAAAGAGAGTCTCTTATTTGAGACATTTGAAAAGTTAAGGCCATTTTCTTATGCTTATATATTTTGCTATTAGAACAAAGTTATGCATCACCATTCATAGATTACTTCCAAAGTGGCAAAGCCTGTACGTTTAAATTTAAAGTATTGCTTGCTAAAGACAGTCTTCAAAGGCTGGTTGGTGGCACTATTAGGGGAGGCTTCTAAAAATATATTAGTTGTTTTATTAAACCAATAAATCAAGGTCTCTATTCATAATATTCTAACCCTACTCCACTCTTGCTCATAGCGTTATTTGTAAAACATATTGACCCTCATTTGGTGTTATCAGCCACTAGACTATGTTGCTGGGCCGGCCAAACACGGAATGTTCCATGAAGAGGTGACAATACTGTAGAGTTCATAGTCATTTAATGACAACATTTAGCATCATATGAAGAGAAATATGCTTTGCCAATGGCATTAAGACCAAGTTCTATGATGTCTCATTAAGTCCAATCATTAGTTAATGATTACGAAAAAATCTGATTTTATTCACTAATAAGATTGCTAATAATTGAATGTCAACAATTTTAGAATAGTAATATCATCTGACAGTTATTGACTTGTTTAACGGCTGGTTTTGAACTTAAGTAGTGGTCATAAAACTGACTTTTTGTACTAACCCAAGGCTAAATTTAACCTTTAGTTTGATAAGATGTTATAAAACCTGTCCTTAGATTTTGAGTGATGACTGAGAATACAGAACTGCATATATCTTGTTCCAATTAGTGGGCCATTACCTCACCAAGTTGTGGGAATAGTTTAAAAATTGAACCCCACGTTAGTTGCACTTTCCTGATATCTACAACCATATACATTGGGGCTTGAAATGAACTCAGATTGCTCTAATTATCGTGCCAGCCATGATATTTCTATTTACAGTGGTATCATAATGTTGTTGAATATTTTAATCGGAGTGCTCATAATTTCATTTTTAATCGTCTCACTTCCAAAGGTCATGTTCCAAGGCTCAACAAGACAAAGCTATTTGTTATGTCCTGGTGCTGTGCTTCCTCAATTTTGATTATAAGGTGGACATTACAACGTTAATTAAAGTGACCAAGTCTTCTGTTACAAGGTAAGACTATACACAACTAAATTATGGCATAAGTGATAAATAGTCTTTATTTTAATCCCCAAGCTGAAATCATCAATGTGTACAAATGTCATTTTATAAATGTATGGTCTATTTCTATATCTCCTATAGGTTAATCATTTTATGAATGCATTGTCTATTTCTATCTCTCCTCTAGGTTAACGCAGCTATGCCGGGTAATCGGAGCCAGAGTTGACAAACAGCGGATTGCTACTCTGCGACTTCCTCTGGCGGTTCCTCCGGTGCCGAGAAAACAAAAGAAAACATGATTTCAACCTTTTGTAAATTATTATGAGCTGAATAATACAAATTTATTTTGGAATACGCATTTTGTAAACCATTGAATTTTTACGTCTTTCAGAAGAACTGCTCCACCTGGAAGTGTTGGTTTCATTCAGTGAGGTGTGCCTATGGGCCCCTTTTAATTAATGCCTTAGAGTGATAGCTAGAAACACCAAGTCTGTAGGCTGGATCAACAGCTCAGCGTTAGGAAAATCTCTTAAAACCGCAACAGTTATTTCTCTATTTGTGAGTTTTGCATCCCTTGTGAGTAATGACAAAGTGAGCCTCTAGTTCCTGGGGTATAGTTCATTAATTGAGGCCTTTCTGTTGCTGTGGTAATACACATCATGATCTCTGATTGCACAGCAGGTTGCTCCATATCTTGTCTGTCATTGTTATTTCACTGTGCCATTTCTCCACGGATATTGGGCTGCAGAGAAGGAGAAATTTAAATAACAAAGAAAAGGAGTAAGTTAATGACCAACTTTAAATTAGCCAGTTTAAAAAAATTTGTCGCCCTTCAAAATTATCGATGTTTTGGACAATGAATTAATTTCCTGTGTTTTGCAGACTTTCCATCACCAGAGAATGTTTTCACCTCTGAGAGATGAAATATGTTTATTGTTCCATACGTCTTAAGATGTCCTAATGTCATTGTGACTATATCCTGCCTGAAATGAATGCTTATCTGCTGAAATGATTTAAGGTTGGTATAGCAAATTAATTGAGGCATATTGCTACGTAAACTGTTTTGTATCCACTAATGTATTAGTACAATGGTGTACCTTATGAATAATAGTGAAAAAAATCATCTCTGAATAGGAGGGCATGCAGTCACTTTTCCTGAAAGCATAATTACATGTGTTTAATTATTTTATAAATCATTTGAAGCTCTCCTTCGGATAGGGAGAGAGAGTGAGAGAAACATGAGCTCGGGAGATTAATTTTCAGAAAGCTGTAATGCATGTCAAAATTTCTGAAATGATCAGAAAGCAACATAGGTACTGATCCTCATAGCAACCTCCATTATGCAACAGACGGAAGAAAGAAAAATACCACACACAAACCAACAGTTGAAATTCATTTATTTATTACTAATCTATGCATGATAATGTGAGCAGTTCAAAATTAAGATTGATTTCTGCAGTGTCATAACTGGATTCACCAAAAAATATGCCTACTTTAAACTTTATAGCATGGAAGGCGTTGAAATGTTATTCCATCTGACCTTATTTTACAGGATTTTGGTGAAACATAGATTATGAAATATTCTTTTGATCAATGCTAACAAGTTGAGTATGGCCTGTATGAAATACCAGACAATTATGCAAATTGTGGATGTGTGGTGTGAGGGGTAGAAGTTTGCTGTGTGATTTGGAGAATTGCATTCACTCTAAAGCATTTGTCTTCCCTATCCATTTTGTGTAAAAATCACTTGCGTCATGCCCATGATGTTTTTTTGTCAGAATGTCTCTTTTTATGACTTAATTATTAATGTTAGTGGGTAGACCTAATTACTTCAATTGCTCAATAATGATAAGAACCCTTTGCCCTTTTGCTTTTCCATCCCAATCTGTTCTAATTTATATTAAATCAAGCACTAAGGGGAGTTAATACAATCATTTCACTTGTCATGACACACTCTTCCTCCCATAATACATGATTTAGATGAAAGGCTTTCAGTTAATTGATGCAAGTCCGAGTTTTACAAGTACAATGATTTCCCTTATAAGGCTGATAGTACTCTAGATGTGTTGGAGTAGGTCTATAAATGCCACTAATGTCCTTGTAAACTCAGAACTTCATACTGAAAGAATGGATAGATTGATATAGGGTGTTTACGGATCACCTAACTCTTTCTCTGTTGCATTTCATATAATTGTCCTTAAATGTGCAGCACTGTATATTCCCTATCATGGTTCCAATGATTCATTTTGAATTTCTATTTATATCACAGTACTGTAAAGACTAAAGGGTGATAATTATTACCCGAAAAGTCAAGCCTGCCCAGTTAATTAAATAACAGTTGTGAGTTCCACATATAATTGCCTAATTTTTATTCAAATATTGCATAGCTATTTTATGTGAATGTAGAATTTATGAAAAATATCTGTTAAAACATTATTATTTCTGACATTTGCTGAAAATTTTTCATGCAATATTAAACATATTATCCTCTTGTGATATTGTAACAGAAATTAAGCGAAAACCGTCTTGCTGTAAAACATATTTACTGGATCAATGCACAGATAGACTAATTTTCATTGTGTAAATGGCTGATAAGGCAGGTAACCTCAGAATCCATGCAGCCCTTAGAATTTCCATGGGGAAAGAGCATCCCCTAATGAGAAACACAAGCTTTTTATAAGATGATACAAGGTTCCCCAATGCTTAAATGTTATCCATTATAGGTTTAAAACTTCCCCCATTAGGGTGTAAAGTGATCTGAAGGCACTACATGTTTCCATTGCAAAAACAATGGACCTTCTCTGCTGAAAGACTAGGGAATATTAGCATGCAATTTCGGGCAGTTATGAAAATATTCATTGGCAAAACTTGCATTGTCTCATTACACACACAGACTCTCTGAATGTGAGACTCTTTTAATAAATTACTCATGGTAGAATATTTCTTATCGATCATTACACACATCAAATGAATTTATACAAAGGGAACATTATGCGCTTCTCAATTACCATTACTGAATACGGAACTGATTCGCCGATAATGGGATGTTTGGGTGTTCGGCATCAAATAAATTTCCCCTATCTCTTTATTTCTAATTTTTTTTGGATGTTCATACATGATCTCAAGAAAAAATATTGATAATCAATCAAGTTAAACTATTACTCCTGATTTTTCATTCGAATGAATCTGGTCCTGTGTTAAATTTCATTTTGCCTTATATCATGTACATACTTCACCCACCTGGTATTTTTGTATTGTGATCTCTGGGCAAATAAAAGGTAATAATAATAATAATAATAATAATTTTGGTAATAATAGAGACCTTTTGATGTTTCTCAACAATAAAATGCCGAGCAGGAATATCTGATTGTACTCATAAGCATTGACTTTTTCCCATGAATTTTTCTTAATTTTTTGAATGAACCAATCAAAAAAGGATGCAGCATATAGTTAGGCGATACGTATTGATACAGTTAACGCTGGATGCATCTCCCTGTGAGGTTATAGGGACGGCTAACTTGAAGTGGAGTAGTGTATCAAGAACAGCTTTCGGTCACGGAAGTGTTTTCCCTATTTTGTGGAATTGAAATAAAAGAAAACAGTGAAATACTTAACTCGCAATATCCTTGATGGAATGCACAGCCTCCATGATTGCTTAATCAATGTTTCTGACGCCGATTTTTACTCCTTTAATAACATACCTGTATTTTCCTAGACGTAGTTCTTTTTCCTCATCCTACATTTTCTTCATCAATTATTTTTTCAAATTTGCAGAAGTTTTAAAAGTCCTCCCTCTGTTCTACATAAATGACAATGATATGCTTCACAATATTTAGCCGACCTCGACCTCAAAATATAGTTACATGTATTCTTATGTTTACTTACCTTCTTATTCGACAATCGGGGCACTTTCTGTTCAATTCCCTCAGCATCTCTTGGTAAAGTTAGGGTGACTAGAAAGTTATGGCGTACTCATTCAAAATTCAACTTATGTAATAATTTTGCAGTGTCTTCCATTTCTATGTCGAAGTCCACCCAGGTCACTTTACAATGTCCTCCACGTAGGCCATCCAAAAGGCATCACAAATTCAAAGAAATCCCAGAATACCTCGTATATTGCCATTTAAAATTTTTGATTTTGTATGCATCGGTTAATCAAGTTAATATCAATACTGCTTTTATGATTACAAAAAAATAACAAACTTTGCAAATGTAACAAGAGAAAATATTGAAAAAATGTAATAGGAAAGCCTGATCCACTCGGGAGTCTACGGTTAGCAATCAATATCTGTCAATACTCCATCGCACTAGTGGAATATTGGTCAAAAAATACACAGGTGGGGAATGATTGCCAATCCACTCGATTCAAAGCCATACCGAACTTAAAATATACTCTTTCTGTGACATGTAAAAAATCCATCCTCTTCATAAGACCAAATGCTATGAATTTATGCCTAATTTGATCATTCATTGTTAAATAATTTACTGGAATATTACCATTGAGGAAAAGCTTTGATATTCATCTTATATTGCTTGTGAATACGTAATATAAGAAAGGAATTGAATTGTGCATGCGGGAAGGAAGTTCCGAGAACGAGTGAAGGAGCACCAGGCCTGCCTGAAGAACGGAAATGGAAAATCTCAATTTGTCAAGCATTTAATTGACCAGAACCATAGAAGTGATTTTAGAGTGAAGTTTCTACATTTCGAAAGAAAAGGCCCCCGGTTGGACATTTTGGAACATAAGGAGATATTGGAAAGAGCAAATTGTAACTAATATAGTGAACGACGTGCTATGGAACTCCCGGTCACCCCTCCTCAACCTTCCCAAACTCATTGTCCTATCTCTACTAACCCCAAGGCGGACCCCCGCCAGGCAACCTCCCTAGCATGCTTCCTTAACCTTCCCCCTCCCCCCCCCCGGAGGCTCCGAGAAAAGAGGACCAACCTAGACTCCTCCTTCACGGTAATACCACAATCCCGCTCTTTTCCCTCCCCCACCATCTCCTCTTCCTTTCTTACATCCATACACCCACCCCACCTCCCCATTCCTTGTAGTATATAAAGAAAGATTTTGGCCTGTATTTCACCTGATGACGCTGAGCGTCGAAACCTAGGTCGTGATTAAATTGTATGTGGAAAAACCGAGTGTTTCTTTTGCAAATTATCATTTATAGTTTCTTTCGAAATTGGTTTCGATGAAAGCCAATCTTCAAGGAACTTCAATGTTTCGGGGATAGAAACTCTATGGAAGAGTGATTGTACGTGATCTCGGTGTCTTTCGGGTTGTATTGAATTTTATTTAACAAGCCAAGCGTGTTCCTGATACTGGAGTTGTGGCCTCTGGTAGTCGGGAAATAATAACTTGTAACCTAAATAAATAAGGATATATTACATGGAATCTGAATAGATTTTTCTACTTGCTTTCATGTCTTTACGCTTCACCTTCATCATCAGAGCTACTGCTTGCTTCTGAGGCATGGAAATCAAATAGAGAAATTAAATAATGCAGTTTCCTGATCGCACACAGAAAGTATTATTTCGTGGCACATTGTCACTCATGACATATTACACTCAAATAGATGCGCGTTAAAGGGAACTTTGTTTTGCAAAATCTACTTGTATGTGATTTATAGAAATGTAAAAATATAATCTTAAATCTAAAACATGGCGTCGTATCAAATAATTGCTCTGATTTAACATGTGCTGAGGACTTACCAAGTTGACGTAGGTACATTCTTGTTCATTTGCTATTACAATTATTACCGATCCATTGCCGAGTTAACTCAAATTTTTCCTTCTTATATGTTACTTCCATTGGAAGAAGCAGATATCAATTTAATACATATAAAAGAAATTACATTTTTTAATTATTAAACTCTACTTCAAAATTTTGTCGGCAGACATAACCTAATATTTATCAACGCTAAAGTATTTCAAAATATTTTTAAGGAAAAGGATAGGAAATAAATTTCAAAAAAGGACAATTGTTTTCCAATGTTTACTTGATTTTTTTCAAAGGGGGTGGCATATGGCCTGGCATTCACCCGGGGTGAAGGGAAACCCGCAAAACCTTCACAGGCCGCCTCATAATCCAATTCAAACTACATCAACAATTTCATTCAATTACAATGTACATACAGAGGATATTCGTTGAACATGAACAATTTTATATCATTAAAAAAAATTCACAAGGTACACAGATGACATGTTTGTAAATTCGCTGTGTGTCGATAGTGACTCGTGCGCACCAAGCACCACTCTCACACCATACACATTCACACAGGTTAGTTATTAAAGGTGTAAATATTAAGGTTACTGGTTAGATCTACCAAACCCCTGCAATCTACCCGTTAGTCGGTTACTAAATGCATCCACACACACACACACACTTCTATATTCATTCATCCAAGCACAATGTATATCCTACGAGTATTTAAAATAGGTGATGGCGAGTGTCTTAAGATGTGTCTGAGTGATTGGTAGTGGTCATATTTACAAACATAATACATAGAATCTTTTACGTATGAATCATGTATAAAATGACATTTACAAGATAAAAAAGTGAGTAAAAAATCTTCTTAGGCTCCTCTTCACCGCATCCATGGAGGTCTCTGTGCGTATCGCCGGTGCGCCCTCCTAAAATGACGTCATAACTAGAGTTACTATAGAGTCTAACTGCCAAATGATTTCTTTTTGCACATGGAATATCACAAATGAATTTTTCACATGAAATAATTTGAGGCTTAAAAGTCATCTCTATATTTGTAATAAAATTTGCATCAATTCGTTCTTCATTTGATAGAATTAAAAATAATTTTCATGGAAGAATTTAATGATATAATTATGTATAAAAATGATATTCTGTTGCAAATATTATTACGGAAATAGTTCAAAATTATAATATTCTTAATCGTAAACAATGAAAATAGAGAAAGCTCTTTGACAGTTGCACACAAAGGGACCTGGAGAAAGTCAAATGGTGTATTTCCTTTCTTCCGATATTTCCGCCAAGTCTAGGCATTAAAAGAACAACAAAATTAACAGAAATGGGCAGTGCTCCGTCAAGATGCGAGAAGATGAACGAACGAAATATTTGTGGCCCTGCTTGCCTAGTATCCATTAGAGCGTTTGGAAATCATTTGACCAAACCAATATTTTTACATTTAGACGTAGAAGGAAGGGAAAAATTTTCTCATTCTCTCCCCTTCTAAGAATCTAATTTTTTAATAAATTTCAATGAAAAAAGATTAAAATAATTAATGTCCAAACTCCTCTTGAATCCAGAAAAATTCAGCCTTAATAAATGTGTAAATGTCCAGTGCTTTCAGATGGGGAAGACTATTTCGTAAAAATACGTTCAATGAAGTTACCATGCGTCTTCGCTCTAAAAAGTGGACTTAGAATAGTAAAATATATATTTTACGAATATTTTTCAAGCTAGACAAGACGTATATGAATAAAATAATAGAAAAATCTTTCCTTATATCAATATTAAATAAAAGATTGCTAAAATGTAACCAGTAAAATCCTGCATCTAGGGACAGCAAAATATTGTTTTATACTCACATACTGCAACGTGATTAAGCGAGTCCCTTGTTTCTTCTATCCTCATTCGACGTCTTGCTGGCTGAGGAGCATCGACCGCAATTGCCTAATTCGTAAACCTATTCATGCTTCGCTGCTTTTGATAAGGTCCACTCTCGATTACACTGTGTTCTTGGTCCCTCCAATCTGATACCGTAGACTTGGTTGCGCCATATATGGGAGACAGTAATTAAGCAAATAGGAAAATACTAGAAATGTATTGAATATAAGAGGTTCCTGCGGACTAAACTCGCTCAAACGTAACATCATTTTAATAACGAAACCCAAACCGAACGGGACAGAAGAGAAAGAATCATTCCCTCAAAGCCAAACACACGAAAAACAGATATAAAGGAAAACTTATGGTGATACAGTTAATCTCAATCATAACCTATCTTAATACCTAATGGTCCATGCTAGTGACATTTAGTGCCACAATATAATCAGAAAAGATGGAAAACTTATAATCAAGACACATATTATTGACATTAAAAAACGTTTTTTAAACTACCAGTTATTCATATTTTTAAGATGCGAAAAAAAGATATTCTAAACGACCCCACGTAATTATTATGCGATTCATGTCTTACTTCTTCACAAAGCCAAAAAATGACCATTCAACAAGTTTTGTTTCAATATAAGAACACCCATATGAACAGCATGTTAGCAAAGGCTTTCGCAAAAAAATATATACAGCAAATTGCCCAAATTGAACCCGTTGATCTCTAAATTTATCTTTAATTATAGTAAGAAATAGCAAAACAAGAAAATAATACTTACATTTAAATGCGCGATGAAAGTGTGACCTTTCATATTCTTCTCTCTTCATAAGACGTCTGAGATAGTCCATGTCTTCTTTCTCTGTAAGAAAACGGATTAGTTTATACAAAATATACACATAGTGTCAGTGGTTCCAAAGATCAAAACTTCGTCTACAATCACGGAATTGGCAGAGCGACAACTTGTCGATAACCAATCCACGCGATAGAGGAGGAAGAACCGATCACTCGGAGCCAAAAACACCACAAAATTAATTCTAACCGCGGAAATACGCCTAACCTTAATCGAGATTCATTCCCACCCTAATGGTCCAAATCTAAACCTATCACTAGTGTTCCTCTTGAGGTGTCAGCATTCTTGATTATTTGGTGGCCATTATCCAACTCACGGTGTCCTTTCATTTTCTTCTTTTATCATCAGACGTCTAAGATGGTCAATGTCTTTTGCATCTGTTAGAGAACGGATTAGTTCATACAAAATATACACTTAGCGTCAGTGGTTCCAAAGATCAAAACTTCGTCTACAATCACGGAATTGGCAGTGCGACGACATGTCGAAAACCAACCCACGCGACAGAGGACGAAGAACCGATCACTCGGAGCCAAAAACACCACAAAATTAATTCTAACCGCGGAAATACGCCTAACCTTAATCGATATCCATTCCGACCCTAATGGTCCAAATCTAAACCTATCACAAGTGTTCCTCTTGAAGTGTCAGCATTCTTGATTATTTGGTGTCCATTCTCCAAATCACGGTGTCCTTTCATTATCTTCTTTTTTCATCAGACGTCTAAGAAGGTCAATGTCTTTTGCATCTGTAAGAGAACGGATTAGTTCATACAAAATATACACAGTGTCAGTCGTTCCAAAGATCAAAACTTCGTCTACAATCACGTAATTGGCAGAGCGACGACATGTCGAAAACCAATCCACGCGAAAGAGGACGAAGAACCGATCACTCGGAGCCAAAAACACCACAAAATTAATTCTAACCGCGGAAATACGCCTAACCTTAATCGAGAATTATTCCGACCCTAATGGTCCAAATCTAAACCTATCGCAAGTGTTCCTCTTGAAGTGTCGGCATTCTTGATTATTTGGTGTCCATTCTGCAAATCACAGTGTACTTTCATTTTCTTCTTTCTTCATCAAACGCATAAGATGGTTCACGTCTATTGTATCTGTCAGGGAACGGATTAGTTCATACAAAATATACACTTAGCGTCAGTGGTTCCAAAGATCAAAACTTCGTCTACAATCACGGAATTGGCAGTGCGACGACATGTCGAAAACCAACCCACGCGACATAGGAAGAAAAACCGATCATTCGGAGCCAAAAACACCACAAAATTAATTTTAACCGCGGAAATACGCCTTCCCTTAATCGATATCCGTTCCGACCCTAATGGTCCAAATCTAAACCTATCACTAGTGTTCCTCTTGAAGTGTCAGCATTCTTCATTATTTGGTGTCAATTCTCCAAATCACGATGTCCTTTCATTTTCTTCTTTCTTCATCAGACGCCTTAGATGGCCCATGTCTTTTGTATCTGTAAGAGAACGGATTAGTTCATACAAAATATACACTTAGTGTCAGTGGTTCCAAAGATCAAAATTTCGTCTCCAATCACGGAATTGGCAGAGCGACGACATGTCGAAAACCAATCCACGCGATAGAGGACGAAGAACCGATCACTCGGAGCCAAAAACACCACAAAATTAATTCTAAACGCGGAAATACGCCTAACCTTAATCGATATCCATTCCGACCCTAATGGTCCAAATCTAAACCTATCACTATTGTTTCTCTTGAAGTGTCAGCATTCTTTATTATTTGGTGTCCATTCTCCAAATCACGGTGTCCTTTCATTTTCTTCTTTCTTCATCAGACGCCTTAGATGGCCCATGTCTTTTGTATCTGTAAGAGAACGGATTAGTTCATACTAAATATACACTTTGTGTCAGTGGTTCCAAAGATCAAAATTTCGTCTACAATCACGGAATTGGTAGTGCGATAACATGTCGAAAACCAATCCACGCGATAGAGGACGAAGAACCGATCACTCGGAGCCAAAAATACCACAAAATTAATGCTAACCGCGGAAATACGCCTAACCTTAATCGATATCCGTTCCGACCCTAATGGTCCAAATCTAAACCTATCGCAAGTGTTCCTCTTGAAGTGTCAACATTCTTGATTATTTGGTGTCCATTCTCAAAATCACAGTGTCCTTTCATTTTCTTCTTTCTTCATCAGACGCCTTAGATGGTCCATGTCTTTTGTATCTGTAAGAGAACGGATTAGTTCATACAAAATATACACTTTGTGTCAGTGGTACCAAAGATCAAAATTTCGTCTACAATCACGGAATTGGCAGAGCGACGAAGGGTCGAAAACCAACCCACGCAAGAGAGGACGAAGAACCGATCACTCGGAGCCAAAAACACCACAAAATTAATTCTAACCGCGGAAATACGCCTAACCTTAATCGATATGCGTTCCGACGCTAATGGTCCAAATCTAAACCTATCGCAAGTGTTCCTCTTGAAGTGTCAACATTCTTGATTATTTGGTGTCCATTCTCAAAATCACAGTGTCCTTTCATTTTCTTCTTTCTTCATCAGACGCCTTAGATGGCCCATGTCTTTTGTATCTGTAAGAGAACGGATTAGTTCATACAAAATATACACTTAGCGTCAGTGGTTCCAAAGATCAAAACTTCGTCTACAATCACGGAATTGGCAAAGCGACGACATGTCGAAAACCAATCCACGCGATAGAGTTTGAAGAACAGATCACTCGGAGCCAAAAACACCACAAAATTAATTCCAACCGCGGAAATACGCCTAACCTTAATCGATATCCATTCCGACCCTAATGGTCCAAATCTAAACCTATCACAAGTGTTCCTCTTGAAGTGTCAGCATTCTTGATTATTTGTTGTCCATTCTCCAAATCACGGTGTCCTTTCATTTTCTTGTTTCTTCATCAGACGCCTTAGATGGCCCATGTCTTTTGTGTCTGTAAGAGAAGGGATTAGTTCATACAAAATATACACTTAGCGTCAGTGGTTCCAAAGATCAAAACTTCGTCTACAATCACGGAATTGGCAGTGCGACGACATGTCGAAAACCAATGCACGCGATAGAGTTTGAAGAACAGATCACTCGGAGCCAAAAACACCACAAAATTAATTCCAACCGCGGAAATACGCCTAACCTTAATCGATATCCATTCCGACCCTAATGGTCCAAATCTAAACCTATCACAAGTGTTCCTCTTGAAGTGTCAGCATTCTTGATTATTTGTTGTCCATTCTCCAAATCACGGTGTCCTTTCATTTTCTTGTTTCTTCATCAGACGCCTTAGATGGCCCATGTCTTTTGTGTCTGTAAGAGAAGGGATTAGTTCATACAAAATATACACTTAGCGTCAGTGGTTCCAAAGATCAAAACTTCGTCTACAATCACGGAATTGGCAGTGCGACGACATGTCGAAAACCAACCCACGCAATAGAGGACGAAGAACCGATCACTCGGAGCCAAAAACACCACAAAATTAATTCTAACCGCGGAAATACGCCAAACCTTAATCGATATCCGTTCCGACCCTAATGGTCCAAATCTAAACCTATCGCAAGTGTTCCTCTTGAAGTGTCAGCATTCTTGATTATTTGGTGTCCATTCTCCAAATCACGGTGTCCTTTCATTTTCTTCTTTCTTCATCAGACGCCTTAGATGGCCCATGTCTTATTATCTGTAAGAGAACGGATTAGTTCATACAAAATATACACTTAGCGTCAGTGGTTCCAAAGATCAAAACTTCGTCTACAATCACGGAATTGGCAGTGCGACGACATGTCGAAAACCAACCCACGGAATAGAGGACGAAGAACCGATCACTCGGAGCCAAAAACACCACAAAATTAATTCTAACCGCGGAAATACGCCTAACCTTAATCGATATCCGTTCCGAGCCTAATGGTCCAAATCTAAACCTATCGCAAGTGTTCCTCTTGAAGTGTCAGCATTCTTGATTATTTGGTGTCCATTCTCCAAATCACGGTGTCCTTTCATTTTCTTCTTTCTTCATCAGACGCCTTAGATGGCCCATGTCTTATTATCTGTAAGAGAACGGATTAGTTCATACAAAATATACATTTAGTGTCAGTGGTTCCAAAGATCAAAACTTCGTCTACAATCACGGAATTGGCAGTGCGACGACATGTCGAAAACCAACCCACGCAATAGAGGACGAAGAACCGATCACTCGAAGCCAAAAACACCACAAAATTAATTCTAAACGCGGAAATACGCCTAACCTTAATCGATATCCATTCCGACCCTAATGGTCCAAATCTAAACCTATCACTATTGTTTCTCTTGAAGTGTCAGCATTCTTTATTATTTGGTGTCCATTCTCCAAATCACGGTGTCCTTTCATTTTCTTCTTTCTTCATCAGACGCCTTAGATGGCCCATGTCTTTTGTATCTGTAAGAGAACGGATTAGTTCATACTAAATATACACTTTGTGTCAGTGGTTCCAAAGATCAAAATTTCGTCTACAATCACGGAATTGGTAGTGCGATAACATGTCGAAAACCAATCCACGCGATAGAGGACGAAGAACCGATCACTCGGAGCCAAAAATACCACAAAATTAATGCTAACCGCGGAAATACGCCTAACCTTAATCGATATCCGTTCCGACCCTAATGGTCCAAATCTAAACCTATCGCAAGTGTTCCTCTTGAAGTGTCAACATTCTTGATTATTTGGTGTCCATTCTCAAAATCACAGTGTCCTTTCATTTTCTTCTTTCTTCATCAGACGCCTTAGATGGTCCATGTCTTTTGTATCTGTAAGAGAACGGATTAGTTCATACAAAATATACACTTTGTGTCAGTGGTACCAAAGATCAAAATTTCGTCTACAATCACGGAATTGGCAGAGCGACGAAGGGTCGAAAACCAACCCACGCAAGAGAGGACGAAGAACCGATCACTCGGAGCCAAAAACACCACAAAATTAATTCTAACCGCGGAAATACGCCTAACCTTAATCGATATGCGTTCCGACGCTAATGGTCCAAATCTAAACCTATCGCAAGTGTTCCTCTTGAAGTGTCAACATTCTTGATTATTTGGTGTCCATTCTCAAAATCACAGTGTCCTTTCATTTTCTTCTTTCTTCATCAGACGCCTTAGATGGCCCATGTCTTTTGTATCTGTAAGAGAACGGATTAGTTCATACAAAATATACACTTAGCGTCAGTGGTTCCAAAGATCAAAACTTCGTCTACAATCACGGAATTGGCAAAGCGACGACATGTCGAAAACCAATCCACGCGATAGAGTTTGAAGAACAGATCACTCGGAGCCAAAAACACCACAAAATTAATTCCAACCGCGGAAATACGCCTAACCTTAATCGATATCCATTCCGACCCTAATGGTCCAAATCTAAACCTATCACAAGTGTTCCTCTTGAAGTGTCAGCATTCTTGATTATTTGTTGTCCATTCTCCAAATCACGGTGTCCTTTCATTTTCTTGTTTCTTCATCAGACGCCTTAGATGGCCCATGTCTTTTGTGTCTGTAAGAGAAGGGATTAGTTCATACAAAATATACACTTAGCGTCAGTGGTTCCAAAGATCAAAACTTCGTCTACAATCACGGAATTGGCAGTGCGACGACATGTCGAAAACCAATGCACGCGATAGAGTTTGAAGAACAGATCACTCGGAGCCAAAAACACCACAAAATTAATTCCAACCGCGGAAATACGCCTAACCTTAATCGATATCCATTCCGACCCTAATGGTCCAAATCTAAACCTATCACAAGTGTTCCTCTTGAAGTGTCAGCATTCTTGATTATTTGTTGTCCATTCTCCAAATCACGGTGTCCTTTCATTTTCTTGTTTCTTCATCAGACGCCTTAGATGGCCCATGTCTTTTGTGTCTGTAAGAGAAGGGATTAGTTCATACAAAATATACACTTAGCGTCAGTGGTTCCAAAGATCAAAACTTCGTCTACAATCACGGAATTGGCAGTGCGACGACATGTCGAAAACCAACCCACGCAATAGAGGACGAAGAACCGATCACTCGGAGCCAAAAACACCACAAAATTAATTCTAACCGCGGAAATACGCCAAACCTTAATCGATATCCGTTCCGACCCTAATGGTCCAAATCTAAACCTATCGCAAGTGTTCCTCTTGAAGTGTCAGCATTCTTGATTATTTGGTGTCCATTCTCCAAATCACGGTGTCCTTTCATTTTCTTCTTTCTTCATCAGACGCCTTAGATGGCCCATGTCTTATTATCTGTAAGAGAACGGATTAGTTCATACAAAATATACACTTAGCGTCAGTGGTTCCAAAGATCAAAACTTCGTCTACAATCACGGAATTGGCAGTGCGACGACATGTCGAAAACCAACCCACGGAATAGAGGACGAAGAACCGATCACTCGGAGCCAAAAACACCACAAAATTAATTCTAACCGCGGAAATACGCCTAACCTTAATCGATATCCGTTCCGAGCCTAATGGTCCAAATCTAAACCTATCGCAAGTGTTCCTCTTGAAGTGTCAGCATTCTTGATTATTTGGTGTCCATTCTCCAAATCACGGTGTCCTTTCATTTTCTTCTTTCTTCATCAGACGCCTTAGATGGCCCATGTCTTATTATCTGTAAGAGAACGGATTAGTTCATACAAAATATACATTTAGTGTCAGTGGTTCCAAAGATCAAAACTTCGTCTACAATCACGGAATTGGCAGTGCGACGACATGTCGAAAACCAACCCACGCAATAGAGGACGAAGAACCGATCACTCGAAGCCAAAAACACCACAAAATTAATTCTAACCGCGGAAATACGCCTAACCTTAATCGCTATCCGTTCCGACCCTAATGGTCCAAATCTAAACCTATCGCAAGTGTTCCTCTTGAAGTGTCGGCATTCTTGATTATTTGGTGCCCATTCTCCAAATCACGGTGTCCTTTCATTTTCTTCTTTCTTCATCGGACGTCTAACATGGTCCATGTCTTTTGTATCTGTAAGAGAACGGATTAGTTCATACAAAATATACACTTTGTGTCAGTGGTTCCAAAGATCAAAATTTCGTCTACAATCACGGAATTGGCAGTGCGACGACATGTCGAAAACCAACCAACGTAATAGAGGACGAAGAACCGATCACTCGGAGCCAAAAACACCACAAAATTAATTCTAACCGCGGAAATACGCCTTACCTTAATCGATATCCGTTCTGACCCTAATGGTCCAAATCTAAACCTATCGCAAGTGTTCCTCTTGAAGTGTCGGCATTCTTGATTATTTGGTGTCCATTCTCCAAATCACGGTGTCCTTTCATTTTCTTCTTTCTTCATCAGACGCCTTAGATGGCCAATGTCTTTTGTATCTGTAATAGAACGGATTAGTTCATACAAAATATACACATAGTGTCAGTGGTTCCAAAGATCAAAATTTCGTCTACGATCACGGAATTGGCAGAGCGACGACATGTCGAAAACCAATCCACGCGATAAAGGACGAAGAACCGATCACTCGGAGCCAAAAACACCACAAAATTAATTCTAACCGCGGAAATAGGCCTAACCTTAATCGATATGCATTCAGACCCTAATGGACCAAATCTAAACCTATCACTAGTGTTCCTTTTGAAGTGTCAGCATTCTTGATTATTTGTTGTCCATTCTCCAAATCACGGTGTCCTTTCATTTTCTTCTTTCTTCATCAGACGCCTTAGATGGTCCATGTCTTTTGTATCTGTAAGAGAACGGATTAGTTTATACAAAATATACACTTAGCGTCAGTGGTTCCAAAGATCAAAACTTCGTCTACAATCACGGAATTGGCAGTGCGACGACATGTCGAAAACCAAACCATGCAATAGAGGACGAAGAACCGATCACTCGGAGCCAAAAACACCACAAAATTAATTCTAACCGCGGAAATACGCCTAACCTTAATCGATATCCATTCCGACCCTAATGGTCCAAATCTAAACCTATCACTAGTGTTCATCTTGAAGTGTCAGCATTCTTGATTATTTGGTGTCCATTCTCCAAATCACGGTGTCCTTTCATTTTCTTCTTTCTTCATCAGACGCCTTAGATGGTCCATGTCTTTTGTATCTGTAAGAAAACGGATTAGTTCATACTAAATGTACACTTAGTGTCAGTGGTTCCAAAGATCAAAATTTCGTCTATAATCACGGAATTGGCAGAGCGACGACATGTCGAAAACCAATCCACGCGATAGAGGACAAAGAACCGATCACTCGGAGCCAAAAACACCACAAAATTAATTCTAACCGCGGAAATACGCCTAACCTTAATCGATATCCATTCCGACCCTAATGATCCAAATCTAAACCTATCACTAGTGTTCTTCTTGAAGTGTCAGCATTCTTGATTATTTCGTGTCCATTCTCCAAATCACGGTGTCCTTTCATTTTCTTCTTTCTTCATCAGACGCCTTAGATGGTCCATGTCTTTTGTATCTGTAAGAGAACGGATTAGTTCATACAAAATATACACTTTGTGTCAGTGGTTCCAAAGATCAAAATTTCGTCTACAATCACGGAATTGGCAGAGCGACGAAGGGTCGAAAACCAACCCACGCAATAGAGGACGAAGAACCGATCACTCGGAGCCAAAAACACCACAAAATTAATTCTAACCGCGGAAATACGCCTAACCTTAATCGATATCCGTTCCGACCCTAATGGTCCAAATCTAAACCTATCGCAAGTGTTCCTCTTGAAGTGTCAACATTCTTGATTATTTGGTGTCCATTCTCCAAATCACGGTGTCCTTTCATTTTCTTCTTTCTTCATCGGACGTCTAACATGGTCCATGTCTTTTATATCTGTAAGAGAACGGATTAGTTCATACAAAATATACACTTAGTGTCAGTGGTTCCAAAGATCAAAATTTCGTCTACAATCACGGAATTGGAAGAGCGACGACATGTCGAAAACCAATGCACGCGATAGAGTTTGAAGAACAGATCACTCGGAGCCAAAAACACCACAAAATTAATTCCAACCGCGGAAATACGCCTAACCTTAATCGATATCCGTTCCGACCCTAATGGTCCAAATCTAAACCTATCGCAAGTGTTCCTCTTGAAGTGTCAACATTCTTGATTATTTGGTGTCCATTCTCCAAATCACGGTGTCCTTTCATTTTCTTCTTTCTTCATCGGACGTCTAACATGGTCCATGTCTTTTATATCTGTAAGAGAACGGATTAGTTCATACAAAATATACACTTAGTGTCAGTGGTTCCAAAGATAAAAATTTCGTCTACAATCACGGAATTGGCAGAGCGACGACATGTCGAAAACCAATGCACGCGATAGAGTTTGAAGAACAGATCACTCGGAGCCAAAAACACCACAAAATTAATTCCAACCGCGGAAATACGCCTAACCTTAATCGATATCCATTCCGACCCTAATGGTCCAAATCTAAACCTATCACAAGTGTTCCTCTTGAAGTGTCAGCATTCTTGATTATTTGTTGTCCATTCTCCAAATCACGGTGTCCTTTCATTTTCTTGTTTATTCATCAGACGCCTTAGATGGCCCATGTCTTTTGTGTCTGTAAGAGAAGGGATTAGTTCATACAAAATATACACTTAGCGTCAGTGGTTCCAAAGATCAAAACTTCGTCTACAATCACGGAATTGGCAGTGCGACGACATGTCGAAAACCAACCCACGCAATAGAGGACGAAGAACCGATCACTCGGAGCCAAAAACACCACAAAATTAATTCTAACCGCGGAAATACGCCAAACCTTAATCGATATCCGTTCCGACCCTAATGGTCCAGATCTAAACCTATCGCAAGTGTTCCTCTTGAAGTGTCAGCATTCTTGATTATTTGGTGTCCATTCTCCAAATCACGGTGTCCTTTCATTTTCTTCTTTCTTCATCAGACGCCTTAGATGGCCCATGTCTTATTATATGTAAGAGAACGGATTAGTTCATACAAAATATACACTTAGCGTCAGTGGTTCCAAAGATCAAAACTTCGTCTACAATCACGGAATTGGCAGTGCGACGACATGTCGAAAACCAACCCACGGAATAGAGGACGAAGAACCGATCACTCGGAGCCAAAAACACCACAAAATTAATTCTAACCGCGGAAATACGCCTAACCTTAATCGATATCCGTTCCGAGCCTAATGGTCCAAATCTAAACCTATCGCAAGTGTTCCTCTTGAAGTGTCAGCATTCTTGATTATTTGGGGTCCATTCTCCAAATCACGGTGTCCTTTCATTTTCTTCTTTCTTCATCAGACGCCTTAGATGGCCCATGTCTTATTATCTGTAAGAGAACGGATTAGTTCATACAAAATATACATTTAGTGTCAGTGGTTCCAAAGATCAAAACTTCGTCTACAATCACGGAATTGGCAGTGCGACGACATGTCGAAAACCAACCCATGCAATAGAGGACGAAGAACCGATCACTCGGAGCCAAAAACACCACAAAATTAATTCTAACCGCGGAAATACGCCTAACATTAATCGATATCCATTCCGACCCTAATGGTCCAAATCTAAACCTATCACTAGTGTTCTTCTTGAAGTGTCAGCATTCTTGATTATTTCGTGTCCATTCTCCAAATCACGGTGTCCTTTCATTTTCTTCTTTCTTCATCAGCCGCCTTTGATGGCCCATACCTTTTGTATCTGTAAGAGAACGGATTAGTTCATACAAAAACTTAGCGTCAGTGGTTCCAAAGATCAATACTTCGTCTACAATCACGGAATTGGCAGTGCGACGACATGTCGAAAACCAACCCATGCAATAGAGGACGAAGAACCGATCACTCGGAGCCAAAAACACCACAAAATTAATTCTAACCGCGGAAATACGCCTAACCTTAATCGCTATCCGTTCCGACCCTAATGGTCCAAATCTAAACCTATCGCAAGTGTTCCTCTTGAAGTGTCGGCATTCTTGATTATTTGGTGCCCATTCTCCAAATCACGGTGTCCTTTCATTTTCTTCTTTCTTCATCGGACGTCTAACATGGTCCATGTCTTTTGTATCTGTAAGAGAACGGATTAGTTCCTACAAAATATACATTTAGTGTCATTGGTTCCAAAGATCAAAACTTCGTCTACAATCACGGAATTGGCAGTGCGACGACATGTCGAAAACCAACCCACGTAATAGAGGACGAAGAACCGATCACTCGGAGCCAAAAACACCACAAAATTAATTCTAACCGCGGAAATACGCCTAACCTTAATCGATATGCATTCCGACCCTAATGGACCAAATCTAAACCTATCACTAGTGTTCCTTTTGAAGTGTCAGCATTCTTGATTATTTGTTGTCCATTCTCCAAATCACGGTGTCCTTTCATTTTCTTCTTTCTTCATCAGACGCCTTAGATGGTCCATGTCTTTTGTATCTGTAAGAGAACGGATTAGTTTATACAAAATATACACTTAGCGTCAGTGGTTCCAAAGATCAAAACTTCGTCTACAATCACGGAATTGGCAGTGCGACGACATGTCGAAAACCAACCCATGCAATAGAGGACGAAGAACCGATCACTCGGAGCCAAAAACACCACAAAATTAATTCTAACCGCGGAAATACGCCTAACCTTAATCGATATCCATTCCGACCCTAATGGTCCAAATCTAAACCTATCACTAGTTTTCTTCTTGAAGTGTCAGCATTCTTGATTATTTGGTGTCCATTCTCCAAATCACGGTGTCCTTTCATTTTCTTCTTTCTTCATCAGACGCCTTAGATGGTCGATGTCTTTTGTATCTGTAAGAGAACGGATTAGTTCATACAAAATATACACTTTGTGTCAGTGGTTCCAAAGATCAAAATTTCGTCTACAATCACGGAATTGGCAGAGCGACGAAGGGTCGAAAACCAACCCACGCAATAGAGGACGAAGAACCGATCACTCGGAGCCAAAAACACCACAAAATTAATTCTAACCGCGGAAATACGCCTAACCTTAATCGATATCCGTTCCGACCCTAATGGTCCAAATCTAAACCTATCGCAAGTGTTCCTCTTGAAGTTTCAACATTCTTGATTATTTGGTGTCCATTCTCCAAATCACGGTGTCCTTTCATTTTCTTCTCTCTTCATCGGACGTCTAACATGGTCCATGTCTTTTATATCTGTAAGAGAACGGATTAGTTCATACAAAATATACACTTAGTGTCAGTGGTTCCAAATATCAAAATTTCGTCTACAATCACGGAATTGGCAGAGCGACGACATGTCGAAAACCAATGCACGCGATAGAGTTTGAAGAACAGATCACTCGGAGCCAAAAACACCACAAAATTAATTCCAACCGCGGAAATACGCCTAACCTTAATCGATATCCATTCCGACCCTAATGGTCCAAATCTAAACCTATCACAAGTGTTCCTCTTGAAGTGTCAGCATTCTTGATTATTTGTTGTCCATTCTCCAAATCACGGTGTCCTTTCATTTTCTTGTTTCTTCATCATACGCCTTAGATGGCCCATGTCTTTTGTGTCTGTAAGAGAAGGGATTAGTTCATACAAAATATACACTTAGCGTCAGTGGTTCCAAAGATCAAAACTTCGTCTACAATCACGGAATTGGCAGTGCGACGACATGTCGAAAACCAACCCACGCAATAGAGGACGAAGAACCGATCACTCGGAGCCAAAAACACCACAAAATTAATTCTAACCGCGGAAATACGCCAAACCTTAATCGATATCCGTTCCGACCCTAATGGTCCAAATCTAAACCTATCGCAAGTGTTCCTCTTGAAGTGTCAGCATTCTTGATTATTTGGTGTCCATTCTCCAAATCACGGTGTCCTTTCATTTTCTTCTTTCTTCATCAGACGCCTTTGATGGCCCATGTCTTATTATCTGTAAGAGAACGGATTAGTTCATACAAAATATACACTTAGCTTCAGTGGTTCCAAAGGTCAAAACTTCGTCTACAATCACGGAATTGGCAGTGCGACGACATGTCGAAAACCAACCCACGCAATAGAGGACGAAGAACCGATCACTCGGAGCCAAAAACACCACAAAATTAATTCTAACCGCGGAAATACGCCTAACCTTAATCGATATCCATTCCGACCCTAATGGTCCAAATCTAAACCTATCGCAAGTGTTCCTCTTGAAGTGTCAGCATTCTTGATTATTTGGTGTCCATTCTCCAAATCACGGTGTCCTTTAATTTTCTTCTTTTTTCATCAGACGCCTTAGATGGCCCATGTCTTATTATCTGTAAGAGGACGGATTAGTTCATACAAAATATACACTTAGCGTCAGTGGTTCCAAAGATCAAAACTTCGTCTACAATCACGGAATTGGCAGAGCGACGAAGGCTCGAAAACCAACCCACGCAATAGAGGACGAAGAACCGATCACCCGGAGCCAAAAACACCACAAAATTAAGTCCAACCGCGGAGATACGCCTAACCTTAATCGATATCGGTTCCGAGCCTAATGGTCCAAATCTAAACCTATTACTAGTGTTCCTCTTGAAGTGTCAGCATTCTTTATTATTTGGTGTCCATTCTCCAAATCACGGTGTCCTTTCATTTTCTTGTTTCTTCATCAGACGCCTTAGATGGTCCATGTCTTTTGTATCTGTAAGAGAACGGATTAGTTCATACAAAATATACACTTTGTGTCAGTGGTTCCAAAGATCAAAATTTCGTCTACAATCACGGAATTGGCAGAGCGACGAAGGGTCGAAAACCAACCCACGCAATAGAGGACGAAGAACCGATCACTCGGAGCCAAAAACACCACAAAATTAATTCTAACCGCGGAAATACGCCTAACCTTAATCGATATCCGTTCCGACCCTAATGGTCCAAATCTAAACCTATCGCAAGTGTTCCTCTTGAAGTTTCAACATTCTTGATTATTTGGTGTCCATTCTCCAAATCACGGTGTCCTTTCATTTTCTTCTTTCTTCATCGGACGTCTAACATGGTCCATGTCTTTTATATCTGTAAGAGAACGGATTAGTTCATACAAAATATACACTTAGTGTCAGTGGTTCCAAATATCAAAATTTCGTCTACAATCACGGAATTGGCAGAGCGACGACATGTCGAAAACCAATGCACGCGATAGAGTTTGAAGAACAGATCACTCGGAGCCAAAAACACCACAAAATTAATTCCAACCGCGGAAATACGCCTAACCTTAATCGATATCCATTCCGACCCTAATGGTCCAAATCTAAACCTATCACAAGTGTTCCTCTTGAAGTGTCAGCATTCTTGATTATTTGTTGTCCATTCTCCAAATCACGGTGTCCCTTCATTTTCTTGTTTCTTCATCATACGCCTTAGATGGCCCATGTCTTTTGTGTCTGTAAGAGAAGGGATTAGTTCATACAAAATATACACTTAGCGTCAGTGGTTCCAAAGATCAAAACTTCGTCTACAATCACGGAATTGGCAGTGCGACGACATGTCGAAAACCAACCCACGCAATAGAGGACGAAGAACCGATCACTCGGAGCCAAAAACACCACAAAATTAATTCTAACCGCGGAAATACGCCAAACCTTAATCGATATCCGTTCCGACCCTAATGGTCCAAATCTAAACCTATCGCAAGTGTTCCTCTTGAAGTGTCAGCATTCTTGATTATTTGGTGTCCATTCTCCAAATCACGGTGTCCTTTCATTTTCTTCTTTCTTCATCAGACGCCTTTGATGGCCCATGTCTTATTATCTGTAAGAGAACGGATTAGTTCATACAAAATATACACTTAGCTTCAGTGGTTTCAAAGATCAAAACTTCGTCTACAATCACGGAATTGGCAGTGCGACGACATGTCGAAAACCAACCCACGCAATAGAGGACAAAGAACCGATCACTCGGAGCCAAAAACACCACAAAATTAATTCTAACCGCGGAAATACGCCTAACCTTAATCGATATCCATTCCGACCCTAATGGTCCAAATCTAAACCTATCGCAAGTGTTCCTCTTGAAGTGTCAGCATTCTTGATTATTTGGTGTCCATTCTCCAAATCACGGTGTCCTTTCATTTTCTTCTTTCTTCATCAGACGCCTTAGATGGCCCATGTCTTATTATCTGTAAGAGAACGGATTAGTTCATACAAAATGTACACTTAGTGTCAGTGGTTCCAAAGATCAAAATTTCGTCTACAATCACGGAATTGGCAGAGCGACGACATGTCGAAAACCAATCTACGCGATAGAGGACAAAGAACCGATCACTCGGAGCCAAAAACACCACAAAATTAATTCCAACCGCGGAAATACGCCTAACCTTAATCGATATCCATTCCGACCCTAATGGTCCAAATCTAAACCTATCACAAGTGTTCCTCTTGAAGTGTCAGCATTCTTGATTATTTGTTGTCCATTCTCCAAATCACGGTGTCCTTTCATTTTCTTGTTTCTTCATCAGACGCCTTAGATGGCCCATGTCTTTTGTGTCTGTAAGAGAAGGGATTAGTTCATACAAAATATACACTTAGCGTCAGTGGTTCCAAAGATCAAAACTTCGTCTACAATCACGGAATTGGCAGAGCGACGACATGTCGAAAACCAACCCACGCAATAGAGGACGAAGAACCGATCACTCGGAGCCAAAAACACCACAAAATTAATTCTAACCGCGGAAATACGCCTAACCTTAATCGCTATCCGTTCCGACCCTAATGGTCCAAATCTAAACCTATCGCAAGTGTTCCTCTTGAAGTGTCAGCATTCTTGATTATTTGGTGTCCATTCTCCAAATCACGGTGTCCTTTCATTTTCTTCTTTCTTCATCAGACGCCTTAGATGGCCCATGTCTTATTATCTGTAAGAGAACGGATTAGTTCATACAAAATATACACTTAGCGTCAGTGGTTCCAAAGATCAAAACTTCGTCTACAATCACGGAATTGGCAGTGCGACGACATGTCGAAAACCAACCCACGCAATAGAGGACGAAGAACCGATCACTCGGAGCCAAAAACACCACAAAATTAATTCTAACCGCGAAAATACGCCTAACCTTAATCGCTATCCGTTCCGACCCTAATGGTCCAAATCTAAACCTATCGCAAGTGTTCCTCTTGAAGTGTCAGCATTCTTGATTATTTGGTGTCCATTCTCCAAATCACGGTGTCCTTTCATTTTCTTCTTTCTTCATCAGACGCCTTAGATGGTCCATGTCTTTTGTATCTGTAAGAGAACGGATTAGTTCATACAAAATATACACTTAGCGTCAGTGGTTCCAAAGATCAAAACTTCGTCTACAATCACGGAATTGGCAGTGCGACGACATGTCGAAAACCAACCCACGCAATAGAGGACGAAGAACCGATCACTCGGAGCCAAAAACACCACAAAATTAATTCTAACCGCGGAAATACGCCAAACCTTAATCGATATCCGTTCCGACCCTAATGGTCCAAATCTAAACCTATCGCAAGTGTTCCTCTTGAAGTGTCAGCATTCTTGATTATTTGGTGTCCATTCTCCAAATCACGGTGTCCTTTCATTTTCTTCTTTCTTCATCAGACGCCTTTGATGGCCCATGTCTTATTATCTGTAAGAGAACGGATTAGTTCATACAAAATATACACTTAGCTTCAGTGGTTCCAAAGGTCAAAACTTCGTCTACAATCACGGAATTGGCAGTGCGACGACATGTCGAAAACCAACCCACGCAATAGAGGACGAAGAACCGATCACTCGGAGCCAAAAACACCACAAAATTAATTCTAACCGCGGAAATACGCCTAACCTTAATCGATATCCATTCCGACCCTATTGGTCCAAATCTAAACCTATCGCAAGTGTTCCTCTTGAAGTGTCAGCATTCTTGATTATTTGGTGTCCATTCTCCAAATCACGGTGTCCTTTAATTTTCTTCTTTTTTCATCAGACGCCTTAGATGGCCCATGTCTTATTATCTGTAAGAGGACGGATTAGTTCATACAAAATATACACTTAGCGTCAGTGGTTCCAAAGATCAAAACTTCGTCTACAATCACGGAATTGGCAGAGCGACGAAGGCTCGAAAACCAACCCACGCAATAGAGGACGAAGAACCGATCACCCGGAGCCAAAAACACCACAAAATTAAGTCCAACCGCGGAGATACGCCTAACCTTAATCGATATCGGTTCCGAGCCTAATGGTCCAAATCTAAACCTATTACTAGTGTTCCTCTTGAAGTGTCAGCATTCTTTATTATTTGGTGTCCATTCTCCAAATCACGGTGTCCTTTCATTTTCTTGTTTCTTCATCAGACGCCTTAGATGGTCCATGTCTTTTGTATCTGTAAGAGAACGGATTAGTTCATACAAAATATACACTTTGTGTCAGTGGTTCCAAAGATCAAAATTTCGTCTACAATCACGGAATTGGCAGAGCGACGAAGGGTCGAAAACCAACCCACGCAATAGAGGACGAAGAACCGATCACTCGGAGCCAAAAACACCACAAAATTAATTCTAACCGCGGAAATACGCCTAACCTTAATCGATATCCGTTCCGACCCTAATGGTCCAAATCTAAACCTATCGCAAGTGTTCCTCTTGAAGTTTCAACATTCTTGATTATTTGGTGTCCATTCTCCAAATCACGGTGTCCTTTCATTTTCTTCTTTCTTCATCGGACGTCTAACATGGTCCATGTCTTTTATATCTGTAAGAGAACGGATTAGTTCATACAAAATATACACTTAGTGTCAGTGGTGCCAAATATCAAAATTTCGTCTAAAATCACGGAATTGGCAGAGCGACGACATGTCGAAAACCAATGCACGCGATAGAGTTTGAAGAACAGATCACTCGGAGCCAAAAACACCACAAAATTAATTCCAACCGCGGAAATACGCCTAACCTTAATCGATATCCATTCCGACCCTAATGGTCCAAATCTAAACCTATCACAAGTGTTCCTCTTGAAGTGTCAGCATTCTTGATTATTTGTTGTCCATTCTCCAAATCACGGTGTCCCTTCATTTTCTTGTTTCTTCATCATACGCCTTAGATGGCCCATGTCTTTTGTGTCTGTAAGAGAAGGGATTAGTTCATACAAAATATACACTTAGCGTCAGTGGTTCCAAAGATCAAAACTTCGTCTACAATCACGGAATTGGCAGTGCGACGACATGTCGAAAACCAACCCACGCAATAGAGGACGAAGAACCGATCACTCGGAGCCAAAAACACCACAAAATTAATTCTAACCGCGGAAATACGCCAAACCTTAATCGATATCCGTTCCGACCCTAATGGTCCAAATCTAAACCTATCGCAAGTGTTCCTCTTGAAGTGTCAGCATTCTTGATTATTTGGTGTCCATTCTCCAAATCACGGTGTCCTTTCATTTTCTTCTTTCTTCATCAGACGCCTTTGATGGCCCATGTCTTATTATCTGTAAGAGAACGGATTAGTTCATACAAAATATACACTTAGCTTCAGTGGTTTCAAAGATCAAAACTTCGTCTACAATCACGGAATTGGCAGTGCGACGACATGTCGAAAACCAACCCACGCAATAGAGGACGAAGAACCGATCACTCGGAGCCAAAAACACCACAAAATTAATTCTAACCGCGGAAATACGCCTAACCTTAATCGATATCCATTCCGACCCTAATGGTCCAAATCTAAACCTATCGCAAGTGTTCCTCTTGAAGTGTCAGCATTCTTGATTATTTGGTGTCCATTCTCCAATTCACGGTGTCCTTTCATTTTCTTCTTTCTTCATCAGACGCCTTAGATGGCCCATGTCTTATTATTTGTAAGAGAACGGATTAGTTCATACAAAATATACACTTAGCGTCAGTGGTTCCAAAGATCAAAACTTCGTCTACAATCACGGAATTGGCAGTGCGACGACATGTCGAAAACCAACCCACGCAATAGAGGACGAAGAACCGATCACCCGGAGCCAAAAACACCACAAAATTAAGTCCAACCGCGGAGATACGCCTAACCTTAATCGATATCGGTTCCGAGCCTAATGGTCCAAATCTAAACCTATTACTAGTGTTCCTCTTGAAGTGTCAGCATTCTTTATTATTTGGTGTCCATTCTCCAAATCACGGTGTCCTTTCATTTTCTTCTTTCTTCATCAGACGCCTTAGATGGCCCATGTCTTTTGTATCTCTAAGAGAACGGATTAGTTCATACTAAATGTACACTTAGTGTCAGTGGTTCCAAAGATCAAAATTTCGTCTACAATCACGGAATTGGCAGAGCGACGACATGTCGAAAACCAATCTACGCGATAGAGGACGAAGAACCGATCACTCGGAGCCAAAAACACCACAAAATTAATTCCAACCGCGGAAATACGCCTAACCTTAATCGATATCCATTCCGACCCTAATGGTCCAAATCTAAACCTATCACAAGTGTTCCTCTTGAAGTGTCAGCATTCTTGATTATTTGTTGTCCATTCTCCAAATCTCGGTGTCCTTTCATTTTCTTGTTTCTTCATCAGACGCCTTAGATGGCCCATGTCTTTTGTGTCTGTAAGAGAAGGGATTAGTTCATACAAAATATACACTTAGCGTCAGTGGTTCCAAAGATCAAAACTTCGTCTACAATCACGGAATTGGCAGAGCGACGACATGTCGAAAACCAACCCACGCAATAGAGGACGAAGAACCGATCACTCGGAGCCAAAAACACCACAAAATTAATTCTAACCGCGGAAATACGCCTAACCTTAATCGCTATCCGTTCCGACCCTAATGGTCCAAATCTAAACCTATCGCAAGTGTTCCTCTTGAAGTGTCAGCATTCTTGATTATTTGGTGTCCATTCTCCAAATCACGGTGTCCTTTCATTTTCTTCTTTCTTCATCAGACGCCTTAGATGGCCCATGTCTTATTATCTGTAAGAGAACGGATTAGTTCATACAAAATATACACTTAGCGTCAGTGGTTCCAAAGATCAAAACTTCGTCTACAATCACGGAATTGGCAGCTCGACGAAGGGTCGAAAACCAACCCACGCAATAGAGGACGAAGAACCGATCACTCGGAGCCAAAAACACCACAAAATTAATTCTAACCGCGGAAATACGCCTAACCTTAATCGATATCCGTTCCGACCCTAATGGTCCAAATCTAAACCTATCGCAAGTGTTCCTCTTGAAGTGTCAGCATTCTTGATTATTTGGTGTCCATTCTCCAAATCACGGTGTCCTTTCATTTTCTTCTTTCTTCATCAGACGCCTTTGATGGCCCATGTCTTATTATCTGTAAGAGAACGGATTAGTTCATACAAAATATACACTTAGCTTCAGTGGTTTCAAAGATCAAAACTTCGTCTACAATCACGGAATTGGCAGTGCGACGACATGTCGAAAACCAACCCACGCAATAGAGGACGAAGAACCGATCACTCGGAGCCAAAAACACCACAAAATTAATTCTAACCGCGGAAATACGCCTAACCTTAATCGATATCCATTCCGACCCTAATGGTCCAAATCTAAACCTATCGCAAGTGTTCCTCTTGAAGTGTCAGCATTCTTGATTATTTGGTGTCCATTCTCCAATTCACGGTGTCCTTTCATTTTCTTCTTTCTTCATCAGACGCCTTAGATGGCCCATGTCTTATTATTTGTAAGAGAACGGATTAGTTCATACAAAATATACACTTAGCGTCAGTGGTTCCAAAGATCAAAACTTCGTCTACAATCACGGAATTGGCAGTGCGACGACATGTCGAAAACCAACCCACGCAATAGAGGACGAAGAACCGATCACCCGGAGCCAAAAACACCACAAAATTAAGTCCAACCGCGGAGATACGCCTAACCTTAATCGATATCGGTTCCGAGCCTAATGGTCCAAATCTAAACCTATTACTAGTGTTCCTCTTGAAGTGTCAGCATTCTTTATTATTTGGTGTCCATTCTCCAAATCACGGTGTCCTTTCATTTTCTTCTTTCTTCATCAGACGCCTTAGATGGCCCATGTCTTTTGTATCTCTAAGAGAACGGATTAGTTCATACTAAATGTACACTTAGTGTCAGTGGTTCCAAAGATCAAAATTTCGTCTACAATCACGGAATTGGCAGAGCGACGACATGTCGAAAACCAATCTACGCGATAGAGGACGAAGAACCGATCACTCGGAGCCAAAAACACCACAAAATTAATTCCAACCGCGGAAATACGCCTAACCTTAATCGATATCCATTCCGACCCTAATGGTCCAAATCTAAACCTATCACAAGTGTTCCTCTTGAAGTGTCAGCATTCTTGATTATTTGTTGTCCATTCTCCAAATCACGGTGTCCTTTCATTTTCTTGTTTCTTCATCAGACGCCTTAGATGGCCCATGTCTTTTGTGTCTGTAAGAGAAGGGATTAGTTCATACAAAATATACACTTAGCGTCAGTGGTTCCAAAGATCAAAACTTCGTCTACAATCACGGAATTGGCAGAGCGACGACATGTCGAAAACCAACCCACGCAATAGAGGACGAAGAACCGATCACTCGGAGCCAAAAACACCACAAAATTAATTCTAACCGCGGAAATACGCCTAACCTTAATCGCTATCCGTTCCGACCCTAATGGTCCAAATCTAAACCTATCGCAAGTGTTCCTCTTGAAGTGTCAGCATTCTTGATTATTTGGTGTCCATTCTCCAAATCACGGTGTCCTTTCATTTTCTTCTTTCTTCATCAGACGCCTTAGATGGCCCATGTCTTATTATCTGTAAGAGAACGGATTAGTTCATACAAAATATACACTTAGCGTCAGTGGTTCCAAAGATCAAAACTTCGTCTACAATCACGGAATTGGCGGTGCGACGACATGTCGAAAACCAACCCACGCAATAGAGGACGAAGAACCGATCACTCGGAGCCAAAAACACCACAAAATTAATTCTAACCGCGAAAATACGCCTAACCTTAATCGCTATCCGTTCCGACCCTAATGGTCCAAATCTAAACCTATCGCAAGTGTTCCTCTTGAAGTGTCAGCATTCTTGATTATTTGGTGTCCATTCTCCAAATCACGGTGTCCTTTCATTTTCTTCTTTCTTCATCAGACGCCTTAGATGGTCCATGTCTTTTGTATCTGTAAGAGAACGGATTAGTTCATACAAAATATACACTTTGTGTCAGTGGTTCCAAAGATCAAAATTTCGTCTACAATCACGGAATTGGCAGCTCGACGAAGGGTCGAAAACCAACCCACGCAATAGAGGACGAAGAACCGATCACTCGGAGCCAAAAACACCACAAAATTAATTCTAACCGCGGAAATACGCCTAACCTTAATCGATATCCGTTCCGACCCTAATGGTCCAAATCTACACCTATCGCAAGTGTTCCTCTTGAAGTGTCAACATTCTTGATTATTTGGTGTCCATTCTCCAAATCACGGTGTCCTTTCATTTTCTTCTTTCTTCATCGGACGTCTAACATGGTCCATGTCTTTTATATCTGTAAGAGAACGGATTAGTTCATACAAAATATACACTTAGTGTCAGTGGTTCCAAATATCAAAATTTCGTCTACAATCACGGAATTGGCAGAGCGACGACATGTCGAAAACCAATGCACGCGATAGAGTTTGAAGAACAGATCACTCGGAGCCAAAAACACCACAAAATTAATTCCAACCGCGGAAATACGCCTAACCTTAATCGATATCCATTCCGACCCTAATGGTCCAAATCTAAACCTATCACAAGTGTTCCTCTTGAAGTGTCAGCATTCTTGATTATTTGTTGTCCATTCTCCAAATCACGGTGTCCTTTCATTTTCTTGTTTCTTCATCATACGCCTTAGATGGCCCATGTCTTTTGTGTCTGTAAGAGAAGGGATTAGTTCATACAAAATATACGCTAAGCGTCAGTGGTTCCAAAGATCAAAACTTCGTCTACAATCACGGAATTGGCAGTGCGACGACATGTCGAAAACCAACCCACGCAATAGAGGACGAAGAACCGATCACTCGGAGCCAAAAACACCACAAAATTAATTCTAACCGCGGAAATACGCCAAACCTTAATCGATATCCGTTCCGACCCTAATGGTCCAAATCTAAACCTATCGCAAGTGTTCCTCTTGAAGTGTCAGCATTCTTGATTATTTGGTGTCCATTCTCCAAATCACGGTGTCCTTTCATTTTCTTCTTTCTTCATCAGACGCCTTTGATGGCCCATGTCTTATTATCTGTAAGAGAACGGATTAGTTCATACAAAATATACACTTAGCGTCAGTGGTTCCAAAGATCAAAACTTCGTCTACAATCACGGAATTGGCAGAGCGACGAAGGCTCGAAAACCAACCCACGAAATAGAGGACGAAGAACCGATCACCCGGAGCCAAAAACACCACAAAATTAAGTCCAACCGCGGAGATACGCCTAACCTTAATCGATATCGGTTCCGAGCCTAATGGTCCAAATCTAAACCTATTACTAGTGTTCCTCTTGAAGTGTCAGCATTCTTTATTATTTGGTGTCCATTCTCCAAATCACGGTGTCCTTTCATTTTCTTCTTTCTTCATCAGACGCCTTAGATGGCCCATGTCTTTTGTATCTGTAAGAGAACGGATTAGTTCATACTAAATGTACACTTAGTGTCAGTGGTTCCAAAGATCAAAATTTCGTCTACAATCACGGAATTGGCAGAGCGACGACATGTCGAAAACCAATCTACGCGATAGAGGACGAAGAACCGATCACTCGGAGCCAAAAACACCACAAAATTAATTCCAACCGCGGAACTACGCCTAACCTTAATCGATATCCATTCCGACCCTAATGGTCCAAATCTAAACCTATCACAAGTGTTCCTCTTGAAGTGTCAGCATTCTTGATTATTTGTTGTCCATTCTCCAAATCACGGTGTCCTTTCATTTTCTTGTTTCTTCATCAGACGCCTTAGATGGCCCATGTCTTTTGTGTCTGTAAGAGAAGGGATTAGTTCATACAAAATATACACTTAGCGTCAGTGGTTCCAAAGATCAAAACTTCGTCTATTATCACGGAATTGGCAGTGCGACGACATGTCGAAAACCAACCCACGGAATAGAGGACGAAGAACCGATCACTCGGAGCCAAAAACACCACAAAATTAATTCTAACCGCGGAAATACGCCAAACCTTAATCGATATCCGTTCCGACCCTAATGGTCCAAATCTAAACCTATCGCAAGTGTTCCTCTTGAAGTGTCAGCATTCTTGATTATTTGGTGTCCATTCTCCAAATCACGGTGTCCTTTCATTTTCTTCTTTCTTCATCAGACGCCTTAGATGGCCCATGTCTTTTGTATCTGTAAGAGAACGGATTAGTTCATACAAAATATACACTTTGTGTCAGTGGTTCCAAAGATCAAAATTTCGTCTACAATCACGGAATTGGCAGCTCGACGAAGGGTCGAAAACCAACCCACGCAATAGAGGACGAAGAACCGATCACTCGGAGCCAAAAACACCACAAAATTAATTCTAACCGCGGAAATACGCCTAACCTTAATCGATATCCGTTCCGACCCTAATGGTCCAAATCTACACCTATCGCAAGTGTTCCTCTTGAAGTGTCAACATTCTTGATTATTTGGTGTCCATTCTCCAAATCACGGTGTCCTTTCATTTTCTTCTTTCTTCATCGGACGTCTAACATGGTCCATGTCTTTTATATCTGTAAGAGAACGGATTAGTTCATACAAAATATACACTTAGTGTCAGTGGTTCCAAATATCAAAATTTCGTCTACAATCACGGAATTGGCAGAGCGACGACATGTCGAAAACCAATGCACGCGATAGAGTTTGAAGAACAGATCACTCGGAGCCAAAAACACCACAAAATTAATTCCAACCGCGGAAATACGCCTAACCTTAATCGATATCCATTCCGACCCTAATGGTCCAAATCTAAACCTATCACAAGTGTTCCTCTTGAAGTGTCAGCATTCTTGATTATTTGTTGTCCATTCTCCAAATCACGGTGTCCTTTCATTTTCTTGTTTCTTCATCATACGCCTTAGATGGCCCATGTCTTTTGTGTCTGTAAGAGAAGGGATTAGTTCATACAAAATATACGCTAAGCGTCAGTGGTTCCAAAGATCAAAACTTCGTCTACAATCACGGAATTGGCAGTGCGACGACATGTCGAAAACCAACCCACGCAATAGAGGACGAAGAACCGATCACTCGGAGCCAAAAACACCACAAAATTAATTCTAACCGCGGAAATACGCCAAACCTTAATCGATATCCGTTCCGACCCTAATGGTCCAAATCTAAACCTATCGCAAGTGTTCCTCTTGAAGTGTCAGCATTCTTGATTATTTGGTGTCCATTCTCCAAATCACGGTGTCCTTTCATTTTCTTCTTTCTTCATCAGACGCCTTTGATGGCCCATGTCTTATTATCTGTAAGAGAACGGATTAGTTCATACAAAATATACACTTAGCGTCAGTGGTTCCAAAGATCAAAACTTCGTCTACAATCACGGAATTGGCAGAGCGACGAAGGCTCGAAAACCAACCCACGAAATAGAGGACGAAGAACCGATCACCCGGAGCCAAAAACACCACAAAATTAAGTCCAACCGCGGAGATACGCCTAACCTTAATCGATATCGGTTCCGAGCCTAATGGTCCAAATCTAAACCTATTACTAGTGTTCCTCTTGAAGTGTCAGCATTCTTTATTATTTGGTGTCCATTCTCCAAATCACGGTGTCCTTTCATTTTCTTCTTTCTTCATCAGACGCCTTAGATGGCCCATGTCTTTTGTATCTGTAAGAGAACGGATTAGTTCATACTAAATGTACACTTAGTGTCAGTGGTTCCAAAGATCAAAATTTCGTCTACAATCACGGAATTGGCAGAGCGACGACATGTCGAAAACCAATCTACGCGATAGAGGACGAAGAACCGATCACTCGGAGCCAAAAACACCACAAAATTAATTCCAACCGCGGAACTACGCCTAACCTTAATCGATATCCATTCCGACCCTAATGGTCCAAATCTAAACCTATCACAAGTGTTCCTCTTGAAGTGTCAGCATTCTTGATTATTTGTTGTCCATTCTCCAAATCACGGTGTCCTTTCATTTTCTTGTTTCTTCATCAGACGCCTTAGATGGCCCATGTCTTTTGTGTCTGTAAGAGAAGGGATTAGTTCATACAAAATATACACTTAGCGTCAGTGGTTCCAAAGATCAAAACTTCGTCTATTATCACGGAATTGGCAGTGCGACGACATGTCGAAAACCAACCCACGGAATAGAGGACGAAGAACCGATCACTCGGAGCCAAAAACACCACAAAATTAATTCTAACCGCGGAAATACGCCAAACCTTAATCGATATCCGTTCCGACCCTAATGGTCCAAATCTAAACCTATCGCAAGTGTTCCTCTTGAAGTGTCAGCATTCTTGATTATTTGGTGTCCATTCTCCAAATCACGGTGTTCTTTCATTTTCTTCTTTCTTCATCAGACGCCTTAGATGGCCCATGTCTTATTATCTCTAAGAGAACGGATTAGTTCATACAAAATATACACTTAGCGTCAGTGGTTCCAAAGATCAAAACTTCGTCTACAATCATGGAATTGGCAGTGCGACGACATGTCGAAAACCAACCCACGCAATAGAGGACGAAGAACCGATCACTCGGAGCCAAAAACACCACAAAATTAATTCTAACCGCGGAAATACGCCTAACCTTAATCGCTATCCGTTCCGACCCTAATGGTCCAAATCTAAACCTATCGCAAGTGTTCCTCTTGAAGTGTCAGCATTCTTGATTATTTGGTGTCCATTCTCCAAATCACGGTGTCCTTTCATTTTCTTCTTTCTTCATCAGACGCCTTAGATGGCCCATGTCTTTTTTATCTGTAATGGAACGGATTAGTTCATACAAAATATACACATAGTGTCAGTGGTTCCAAAGATCAAAATTTCGTCTACGATCACGGAATTGGCAGAGCGACGACATGTCGAAAACCAATCCACGCGATAAAGGACGAAGAACCGATCACTCGGAGCCAAAAACACCACAAAATTAATTCTAACCGCGGAAATACGCCTAACCTTAATCGATATGCATTCCGACCCTAATGGTCCAAATCTAAACCTATCACAAGTGTTCCTCTTGAAGTGTCAGCATTCTTGATTATTTGTTGTCCATTCTCCAAATCACGGTGTCCTTTCATTTTCTTGTTTCTTCATCATACGCCTTAGATGGCCCATGTCTTTCGTGTCTTTAAGAGAAGGGATTAGTTCATACAAAATATACACTTAGCGTCAGTGGTTCCAAAGATCAAAACTTCGTCTACAATCACGGAATTGGCAGTGCGACGACATGTCGAAAACCAACCCACGCAATAGAGGACGAAGAACCGATCACTCGGAGCCAAAAACACCACAAAATTAATTCTAACCGCGGAAATACGCCAAACCTTAATCGATATCCGTTCCGACCCTAATGGTCCAAATCTAAACCTATCGCAAGTGTTCCTCTTGAAGTGTCAGCATTCTTGATTATTTGGTGTCCATTCTCCAAATCACGGTGTCCTTTCATTTTCTTCTTTCTTCATCAGACGCCTTTGATGGCCCATGTCTTATTATCTGTAAGAGAACGGATTAGTTCATACAAAATATACACTTAGCGTCAGTGGTTCCAAAGATCAAAACTTCGTCTACAATCACGGAATTGGCAGTGCGACGACATGTCGAAAACCAACCCACGCAATAGAGGACGAAGAACCGATCACTCGGAGCCAAAAACACTACAAAATTAATTCTAACCGCGGAAATACGCCTAACCTTAATCGATATCCATTCCGACCCTAATGGTCCAAATCTAAACCTATCTCAAGTGTTCCTCTTGAAGTGTCAGCATTCCCTATTATTTTTTGTCCATTCTCCAAATCACGGCGTCCTTTAATTTTCTTCTTTTTTCATCAGACGCCTTAGATGGCCCATGTCTTATTATCTGTAAGAGAACGGATTAGTTCATACAAAATATACACTTAGCGTCAGTGGTTCCAAAGATCAAAACTTCGTCTACAATCACGGAATTGGCAGAGCGACGAAGGGTCGAAAACCAACCCACGCAATAGAGGACGAAGAACCGATCACCCGGAGCCAAAAACACCACAAAATTAAGTCCAACCGCGGAGATACGCCTAACCTTAATCGATATCGGTTCCGAGCCTAATGGTCCAAATCTAAACCTATTACTAGTGTTCCTCTTGAAGTGTCAGCATTCTTTATTATTTGGTGTCCATTCTCCAAATCACGGTGTCCTTTCATTTTCTTCTTTCTTCATCAGACGCCTTAGATGGTCCATGTCTTTTGTATCTTTAAGAGAACGGATTAGTTCATACAAAATATACACTTTGTGTCAGTGGTTCCAAAGATCAAAATTTCGTTTACAATCACGGAATTGGCAGAGCGACGAAGGGTCGAAAACCAACCCACGCAATAGAGGACGAAGAACCGATCACTCGGAGCCAAAAACACCACAAAATTAATTCTAACCGCGGAAATACGCCTAACCTTAATCGATATCCGTTCCGACCCTAATGGTCCAAATCTAAACCTATCGCAAGTGTTCCTCTTGAAGTGTCAACATTCTTGATTATTTGGTGTCCATTCTCCAAATCACGGTGTCCTTTCATTTTCTTCTTTCTTCATCGGACGTCTAACATGGTCCCTGTCTTTTATATCTGTAAGAGAACGGATTAGTTCATATAAAATATACACTTAGTGTCAGTGGTTCCAAATATCAAAATTTCGTCTACAATCACGGAATTGGCAGAGCGACGACATGTCGAAAACCAATGCACGCGATAGAGTTTGAAGAACAGATCACTCGGAGCCAAAAACACCACAAAATTAATTCCAACCGCGGAAATACGCCTAACCTTAATCGATATCCATTCCGACCCTAATGGTCCAAATCTAAACCTATCACAAGTGTTCCTCTTGAAGTGTCAGCATTCTTGATTATTTGGTGTCCATTCTCCAAATCACGGTGTCCTTTCATTTTCTTCTTTCTTCATCAGACGCCTTTGATGGCCCATGTCTTATTATCTGTAAGAGAACGGATTAGTTCATACAAAATATACACTTAGCTTCAGTGGTTCCAAAGATCAAAACTTCGTCTACAATCACGGAATTGGCAGTGCGACGACATGTCGAAAACCAACCCACGCAATAGAGGACGAAGAACCGATCACTCGGAGCCAAAAACACCACAAAATTAATTCTAACCGCGGAAATACGCCTAACCTTAATCGATATCCATTCCGACCCTAATGGTCCAAATCTAAACCTATCGCAAGTGTTCCTCTTGAAGTGTCAGCATTCTTGATTATTTGGTGTCCATTCTCCAAATCACGGTGTCCTTTAATTTTCTTCTTTTTTCATCAGACGCCTTAGATGGCCCATGTCTTATTATCTGTAAGAGAACGGATTTGTTCATACAAAATATACACTTAGTGTCAGTGGTTCCAAAGATCAAAATTTCGTCTACAATCACGGAATTGGCAGAGCGACGACATGTCGAAAACCAATCCACGCGATAGAGGACGAAGAACCGATCACTCGGAGCCAAAAACACCACAAAATTACTTCTAACCGCGGAAATACGCCTAACCTTAATCGATATCCATTCCGACCCTAATGGTCCAAATCTAAACCTATCACTAGTGTTCTTCTTGAAGTGTCAGCATTCTTGATTATTTGGTGTCCATTCTCCAAATCACGGTGTCCTTTCATTTTCTTCTTTCTTCATCAGACGCCTTAGATGGTCCATGTCTTTTGTATCTGTAAGAGAACGGATTAGTTCATACAAAATATACACTTTGTGTCAGTGGTTCCAAAGATCAAAATTTCGTCTACAATCACGGAATTGGCAGCTCGACGAAGGGTCGAAAACCAACCCACGCAATAGAGGACGAAGAACCGATCACTCGGAGCCAAAAACACCACAAAATTAATTCTAACCGCGGAAATACGCCTAACCTTAATCGATATCCGTTCCGACCCTAATGGTCCAAATCTACACCTATCGCAAGTGTTCCTCTTGAAGTGTCAACATTCTTGATTATTTGGTGTCCATTCTCCAAATCACGGTGTCCTTTCATTTTCTTCTTTCTTCATCGGACGTCTAACATGGTCCATGTCTTTTATATCTGTAAGAGAACGGATTAGTTCATACAAAATATACACTTAGTGTCAGTGGTTCCAAATATCAAAATTTCGTCTACAATCACGGAATTGGCAGAGCGACGACATGTCGAAAACCAATGCACGCGATAGAGTTTGAAGAACAGATCACTCGGAGCCAAAAACACCACAAAATTAATTCCAACCGCGGAAATACGCCTAACCTTAATCGATATCCATTCCGACCCTAATGGTCCAAATCTAAACCTATCACAAGTGTTCCTCTTGAAGTGTCAGCATTCTTGATTATTTGTTGTCCATTCTCCAAATCACGGTGTCCTTTCATTTTCTTGTTTCTTCATCATACGCCTTAGATGGCCCATGTCTTTTGTGTCTGTAAGAGAAGGGATTAGTTCATACAAAATATACGCTTAGCGTCAGTGGTTCCAAAGATCAAAACTTCGTCTACAATCACGGAATTGGCAGTGCGACGACATGTGGAAAACCAACCCACGCAATAGAGGACGAAGAACCGATCACTCGGAGCCAAAAACACCACAAAATTAATTCTAACCGCGGAAATACGCCAAACCTTAATCGATATCCGTTCCGACCCTAATGGTCCAAATCTAAACCTATCGCAAGTGTTCCTCTTGAAGTGTCAGCATTCTTGATTATTTGGTGTCCATTCTCCAAATCACGGTGTACTTTCATTTTCTTCTTTCTTCATCAGACGCCTTTGATGGCCCATGTCTTATTATCTGTAAGAGAACGGATTAGTTCATACAAAATATACACTTAGCTTCAGTGGTTCCAAAGATCAAAACTTCGTCTACAATCACGGAATTGGCAGTGCGACGACATGTCGAAAACCAACCCACGCAATAGAGGACGAAGACCCGATCACTCGGAGCCAGAAACACCACAAAATTAATTCTAACCGCGGAAATACGCCTAACCTTAATCGATATCCATTCCGACCCTAATGGTCCAAATTTAAACCTATCGCAAGTGTTCCTCTTGAAGTGTCAGCATTCTTGATTATTTGGTGTCCATTCTCCAAATCACGGTGTCCTTTAATTTTCTTCTTTTTTCATCAGACGCCTTAGATGGCCCATGTCTTATTATCTGTAAGAGAACGGATTAGTTCATACAAAATATACAATTAGCGTCAGTGGTTCCAAAGATCAAAACTTCGTCTACAATCACGGAATTGGCAGAGCGACGAAGGCTCGAAAACCAACCCACGCAATAGAGGACGAAGAACCGATCAACCGGAGCCAAAAACACCACAAAATAAGTCCAACCGCGGAGATACGCCTAACCTTAATCGATATCGGTTCCGAGCCTAATGGTCCAAATCTAAACCTATTACTAGTGTTCCTCTTGAAGTGTCAACATTCTTGATTATTTGGTGTCCATTCTCCAAATCACGGTGTCCTTTCATTTTCTTCTTTCTTCATCGGACGTCTAACATGGTCCATGTCTTTTATATCTGTAAGAGAACGGATTAGTTCATACAAAATATACACTTAGTGTCAGTGGTTCCAAATATCAAAATTTCGTCTACAATCACGGAATTGGCAGAGCGACGACATGTCGAAAACCAATGCACGCGATAGAGTTTGAAGAACAGATCACTCGGAGCCAAAAACACCACAAAATTAATTCCAACCGCGGAACTACGCCTAACCTTAATCGATATCCATTCCGACCCTAATGGTCCAAATCTAAACCTATCACAAGTGTTCCTCTTGAAGTGTCAGCATTCTTGATTATTTGTTGTCCATTCTCCAAATCACGGTGTCCTTTCATTTTCTTGTTTCTTCATCAGGCGCCTTAGATGGCCCATGTCTTTTGTGTCTGTAAGAGAAGGGATTAGTTCATACAAAATATACACTTAGCGTCAGTGGTTCCAAAGATCAAAACTTCGTCTATTATCACGGAATTGGCAGTGCGACGACATGTCGAAAACCAACCCACGGAATAGAGGACGAAGAACCGATCACTCGGAGCCAAAAACACCACAAAATTAATTCTAACCGCGGAAATACGCCAAACCTTAATCGATATCCGTTCCGACCCTAATGGTCCAAATCTAAACCTATCGCAAGTGTTCCTCTTGAAGTGTCAGCATTCTTGTTTATTTGGTGTCCATTCTCCAAATCACGGTGTCCTTTCATTTTCTTCTTTCTTCATCAGACGCCTTTGATGGCCCATGTCTTATTATCTGTAAGAGAACGGATTAGTTCATACAAAATATACACTTAGCGTCAGTGGTTCCAAAGATCAAAACTTCGTCTACAATCACGGAATTGGCAGTGCGACGACATGTCGAAAACCAACCCACGCAATAGAGGACGAAGAACCGATCACTCGGAGCCAAAAACACTACAAAATTAATTCTAACCGCGGAAATACGCCTAACCTTAATCGATATCCATTCCGACCCTAATGGTCCAAATCTAAACCTATCTCAAGTGTTCCTCTTGAAGTGTCAGCATTCCCTATTATTTTTTGTCCATTCTCCAAATCACGGCGTCCTTTAATTTTCTTCTTTTTTCATCAGACGCCTTAGATGGCCCATGTCTTATTATCTGTAAGAGAACGGATTAGTTCATACAAAATATACACTTAGCGTCAGTGGTTCCAAAGATCAAAACTTCGTCTACAATCACGGAATTGGCAGAGCGACGAAGGGTCGAAAACCAACCCACGCAATAGAGGACGAAGAACCGATCACCCGGAGCCAAAAACACCACAAAATTAAGTCCAACCGCGGAGATACGCCTAACCTTAATCGATATCGGTTCCGAGCCTAATGGTCCAAATCTAAACCTATTACTAGTGTTCCTCTTGAAGTGTCAGCATTCTTTATTATTTGGTGTCCATTCTCCAAATCACGGTGTCCTTTCATTTTCTTCTTTCTTCATCAGACGCCTTAGATGGCCCATGTCTTTTGTATCTGTAAGAGAACGGATTAGTTCATACTAAATGTACACTTAGTGTCAGTGGTTCCAAAGATCAAAATTTCGTCTACAATCACGGAATTGGCAGAGCGACGACATGTCGAAAACCAATCTACGCGATTGAGGACGAAGAACCGATCACTCGGAGCCAAAAACACCACAAAATTAATTCCAACCGCGGAAATACGCCAAACCTTAATCGATATCCATTCCGACCCTAATGGTCCAAATCTAAACCTATCACAAGTGTTCTTCTTGAAGTGCCAGCATTCTTTATTATTTGGTGTCCATTCTCCAAATCACGGTGTCCTTTCATTTTCTTCTTTCTTCATCAGACGCCTTAGATGGTCCATGTCTTTTGTATCTTTAAGAGAACGGATTAGTTCATACAAAATATACACTTTGTGTCAGTGGTTCCAAAGATCAAAATTTCGTTTACAATCACGGAATTGGCAGAGCGACGAAGGGTCGAAAACCAACCCACGCAATAGAGGACGAAGAACCGATCACTCGGAGCCAAAAACACCACAAAATTAATTCTAACCGCGGAAATACGCCTAACCTTAATCGATATCCGTTCCGACCCTAATGGTCCAAATCTAAACCTATCGCAAGTGTTCCTCTTGAAGTGTCAACATTCTTGATTATTTGGTGTCCATTCTCCAAATCACGGTGTCCTTTCATTTTCTTCTTTCTTCATCAGACGCCTTTGATGGCCCATGTCTTATTATCTGTAAGAGAACGGATTAGTTCATACAAAATATACACTTAGCTTCAGTGGTTCCAAAGATCAAAACTTCGTCTACAATCACGGAATTGGCAGTGCGACGACATGTCGAAAACCAACCCACGCAATAGAGGACGAAGAACCGATCACTCGGAGCCAAAAACACCACAAAATTAATTCTAACCGCGGAAATACGCCTAACCTTAATCGATATCCATTCCGACCCTAATGGTCCAAATCTAAACCTATCGCAAGTGTTCCTCTTGAAGTGTCAGCATTCTTGATTATTTGGTGTCCATTCTCCAAATCACGGTGTCCTTTAATTTTCTTCTTTTTTCATCAGACGCCTTAGATGGCCCATGTCTTATTATCTGTAAGAGAACGGATTTGTTCATACAAAATATACACTTAGTGTCAGTGGTTCCAAAGATCAAAATTTCGTCTACAATCACGGAATTGGCAGAGCGACGACATGTCGAAAACCAATCCACGCGATAGAGGACGAAGAACCGATCACTCGGAGCCAAAAACACCACAAAATTACTTCTAACCGCGGAAATACGCCTAACCTTAATCGATATCCGTTCCGACCCTAATGGTCCAAATCTACACCTATCGCAAGTGTTCCTCTTGAAGTGTCAACATTCTTGATTATTTGGTGTCCATTCTCCAAATCACGGTGTCCTTTCATTTTCTTCTTTCTTCATCGGACGTCTAACATGGTCCATGTCTTTTATATCTGTAAGAGAACGGATTAGTTCATACAAAATATACACTTAGTGTCAGTGGTTCCAAATATCAAAATTTCGTCTACAATCACGGAATTGGCAGAGCGACGACATGTCGAAAACCAATGCACGCGATAGAGTTTGAAGAACAGATCACTCGGAGCCAAAAACACCACAAAATTAATTCCAACCGCGGAAATACGCCTAACCTTAATCGATATCCATTCCGACCCTAATGGTCCAAATCTAAACCTATCACAAGTGTTCCTCTTGAAGTGTCAGCATTCTTGATTATTTGTTGTCCATTCTCCAAATCACGGTGTCCTTTCATTTTCTTGTTTCTTCATCATACGCCTTAGATGGCCCATGTCTTTTGTGTCTGTAAGAGAAGGGATTAGTTCATACAAAATATACGCTTAGCGTCAGTGGTTCCAAAGATCAAAACTTCGTCTACAATCACGGAATTGGCAGTGCGACGACATGTGGAAAACCAACCCACGCAATAGAGGACGAAGAACCGATCACTCGGAGCCAAAAACACCACAAAATTAATTCTAACCGCGGAAATACGCCAAACCTTAATCGATATCCGTTCCGACCCTAATGGTCCAAATCTAAACCTATCGCAAGTGTTCCTCTTGAAGTGTCAGCATTCTTGATTATTTGGTGTCCATTCTCCAAATCACGGTGTACTTTCATTTTCTTCTTTCTTCATCAGACGCCTTTGATGGCCCATGTCTTATTATCTGTAAGAGAACGGATTAGTTCATACAAAATATACACTTAGCTTCAGTGGTTCCAAAGATCAAAATTTCGTTTACAATCACGGAATTGGCAGAGCGACGAAGGGTCGAAAACCAACCCACGCAATAGAGGACGAAGAACCGATCACTCGGAGCCAAAAACACCACAAAATTAATTCTAACCGCGGAAATACGCCTAACCTTAATCGATATCCGTTCCGACCCTAATGGTCCAAATCTAAACCTATCGCAAGTGTTCCTCTTGAAGTGTCAACATTCTTGATTATTTGGTGTCCATTCTCCAAATCACGGTGTCCTTTCATTTTCTTCTTTCTTCATCAGACGCCTTTGATGGCCCATGTCTTATTATCTGTAAGAGAACGGATTAGTTCATACAAAATATACACTTAGCTTCAGTGGTTCCAAAGATCAAAACTTCGTCTACAATCACGGAATTGGCAGTGCGACGACATGTCGAAAACCAACCCACGCAATAGAGGACGAAGAACCGATCACTCGGAGCCAAAAACACCACAAAATTAATTCTAACCGCGGAAATACGCCTAACCTTAATCGATATCCATTCCGACCCTAATGGTCCAAATCTAAACCTATCGCAAGTGTTCCTCTTGAAGTGTCAGCATTCTTGATTATTTGGTGTCCATTCTCCAAATCACGGTGTCCTTTAATTTTCTTCTTTTTTCATCAGACGCCTTAGATGGCCCATGTCTTATTATCTGTAAGAGAACGGATTTGTTCATACAAAATATACACTTAGTGTCAGTGGTTCCAAAGATCAAAATTTCGTCTACAATCACGGAATTGGCAGAGCGACGACATGTCGAAAACCAATCCACGCGATAGAGGACGAAGAACCGATCACTCGGAGCCAAAAACACCACAAAATTACTTCTAACCGCGGAAATACGCCTAACCTTAATCGATATCCGTTCCGACCCTAATGGTCCAAATCTACACCTATCGCAAGTGTTCCTCTTGAAGTGTCAACATTCTTGATTATTTGGTGTCCATTCTCCAAATCACGGTGTCCTTTCATTTTCTTCTTTCTTCATCGGACGTCTAACATGGTCCATGTCTTTTATATCTGTAAGAGAACGGATTAGTTCATACAAAATATACACTTAGTGTCAGTGGTTCCAAATATCAAAATTTCGTCTACAATCACGGAATTGGCAGAGCGACGACATGTCGAAAACCAATGCACGCGATAGAGTTTGAAGAACAGATCACTCGGAGCCAAAAACACCACAAAATTAATTCCAACCGCGGAAATACGCCTAACCTTAATCGATATCCATTCCGACCCTAATGGTCCAAATCTAAACCTATCACAAGTGTTCCTCTTGAAGTGTCAGCATTCTTGATTATTTGTTGTCCATTCTCCAAATCACGGTGTCCTTTCATTTTCTTGTTTCTTCATCATACGCCTTAGATGGCCCATGTCTTTTGTGTCTGTAAGAGAAGGGATTAGTTCATACAAAATATACGCTTAGCGTCAGTGGTTCCAAAGATCAAAACTTCGTCTACAATCACGGAATTGGCAGTGCGACGACATGTGGAAAACCAACCCACGCAATAGAGGACGAAGAACCGATCACTCGGAGCCAAAAACACCACAAAATTAATTCTAACCGCGGAAATACGCCAAACCTTAATCGATATCCGTTCCGACCCTAATGGTCCAAATCTAAACCTATCGCAAGTGTTCCTCTTGAAGTGTCAGCATTCTTGATTATTTGGTGTCCATTCTCCAAATCACGGTGTACTTTCATTTTCTTCTTTCTTCATCAGACGCCTTTGATGGCCCATGTCTTATTATCTGTAAGAGAACGGATTAGTTCATACAAAATATACACTTAGCTTCAGTGGTTCCAAAGATCAAAACTTCGTCTACAATCACGGAATTGGCAGTGCGACGACATGTCGAAAACCAACCCACGCAATAGAGGACGAAGACCCGATCACTCGGAGCCAAAAACACCACAAAATTAATTCTAACCGCGGAAATACGCCTAACCTTAATCGATATCCATTCCGACCCTAATGGTCCAAATTTAAACCTATCGCAAGTGTTCCTCTTGAAGTGTCAGCATTCTTGATTATTTGGTGTCCATTCTCCAAATCACGGTGTCCTTTAATTTTCTTCTTTTTTCATCAGACGCCTTAGATGGCCCATGTCTTATTATCTGTAAGAGAACGGATTAGTTCATACAAAATATACAATTAGCGTCAGTGGTTCCAAAGATCAAAACTTCGTCTACAATCACGGAATTGGCAGAGCGACGAAGGCTCGAAAACCAACCCACGCAATAGAGGACGAAGAACCGATCAACCGGAGCCAAAAACACCACAAAATAAGTCCAACCGCGGAGATACGCCTAACCTTAATCGATATCGGTTCCGAGCCTAATGGTCCAAATCTAAACCTATTACTAGTGTTCCTCTTGAAGTGTCAACATTCTTGATTATTTGGTGTCCATTCTCCAAATCACGGTGTCCTTTCATTTTCTTCTTTCTTCATCGGACGTCTAACATGGTCCATGTCTTTTATATCTGTAAGAGAACGGATTAGTTCATACAAAATATACACTTAGTGTCAGTGGTTCCAAATATCAAAATTTCGTCTACAATCACGGAATTGGCAGAGCGACGACATGTCGAAAACCAATGCACGCGATAGAGTTTGAAGAACAGATCACTCGGAGCCAAAAACACCACAAAATTAATTCCAACCGCGGAACTACGCCTAACCTTAATCGATATCCATTCCGACCCTAATGGTCCAAATCTAAACCTATCACAAGTGTTCCTCTTGAAGTGTCAGCATTCTTGATTATTTGTTGTCCATTCTCCAAATCACGGTGTCCTTTCATTTTCTTGTTTCTTCATCAGACGCCTTAGATGGCCCATGTCTTTTGTGTCTGTAAGAGAAGGGATTAGTTCATACAAAATATACACTTAGCGTCAGTGGTTCCAAAGATCAAAACTTCGTCTATTATCACGGAATTGGCAGTGCGACGACATGTCGAAAACCAACCCACGGAATAGAGGACGAAGAACCGATCACTCGGAGCCAAAAACACCACAAAATTAATTCTAACCGCGGAAATACGCCAAACCTTAATCGATATCCGTTCCGACCCTAATGGTCCAAATCTAAACCTATCGCAAGTGTTCCTCTTGAAGTGTCAGCATTCTTGATTATTTGGTGTCCATTCTCCAAATCACGGTGTCCTTTCATTTTCTTCTTTCTTCATCAGACGCCTTAGATGGCCCATGTCTTATTATCTGTAAGAGAACGGATTAGTTCATACAAAATATACACTTAGCGTCAGTGGTTCCAAAGATCAAAACTTCGTCTACAATCACGGAATTGGCAGAGCGACGAAGGCTCGAAAACCAACCCACGCAATAGAGGACGAAGAACCGATCAACCGGAGCCAAAAACACCACAAAATAAGTCCAACCGCGGAGATACGCCTAACCTTAATCGATATCGGTTCCGAGCCTAATGGTCCAAATCTAAACCTATTACTAGTGTTCCTCTTGAAGTGTCAACATTCTTGATTATTTGGTGTCCATTCTCCAAATCACGGTGTCCTTTCATTTTCTTCTTTCTTCATCGGACGTCTAACATGGTCCATGTCTTTTATATCTGTAAGAGAACGGATTAGTTCATACAAAATATACACTTAGTGTCAGTGGTTCCAAATATCAAAATTTCGTCTACAATCACGGAATTGGCAGAGCGACGACATGTCGAAAACCAATGCACGCGATAGAGTTTGAAGAACAGATCACTCGGAGCCAAAAACACCACAAAATTAATTCCAACCGCGGAACTACGCCTAACCTTAATCGATATCCATTCCGACCCTAATGGTCCAAATCTAAACCTATCACAAGTGTTCCTCTTGAAGTGTCAGCATTCTTGATTATTTGTTGTCCATTCTCCAAATCACGGTGTCCTTTCATTTTCTTGTTTCTTCATCAGACGCCTTAGATGGCCCATGTCTTTTGTGTCTGTAAGAGAAGGGATTAGTTCATACAAAATATACACTTAGCGTCAGTGGTTCCAAAGATCAAAACTTCGTCTATTATCACGGAATTGGCAGTGCGACGACATGTCGAAAACCAACCCACGGAATAGAGGACGAAGAACCGATCACTCGGAGCCAAAAACACCACAAAATTAATTCTAACCGCGGAAATACGCCAAACCTTAATCGATATCCGTTCCGACCCTAATGGTCCAAATCTAAACCTATCGCAAGTGTTCCTCTTGAAGTGTCAGCATTCTTGATTATTTGGTGTCCATTCTCCAAATCACGGTGTCCTTTCATTTTCTTCTTTCTTCATCAGACGCCTTAGATGGCCCATGTCTTATTATCTGTAAGAGAACGGATTAGTTCATACAAAATATACACTTAGCGTCAGTGGTTCCAAAGATCAAAACTTCGTCTACAATCACGGAATTGGCAGTGCGACGACATGTCGAAAACCAACCCACGCAATAGAGGACGAAGAACCGATCACTCGGAGCCAAAAACACCACAAAATTAATTCTAACCGCGGAAATACGCCTAACCTTAATCGCTATCCGTTCCGACCCTAATGGTCCAAATCTAAACCTATCGCAAGTGTTCCTCTTGAAGTGTCAGCATTCTTGATTATTTGGTGTCCATTCTCCAAATCACGGTGTCCTTTCATTTTCTTCTTTCTTCATCAGACGCCTTAGATGGCCCATGTCTTTTTTATCTGTAATAGAACGGATTAGTTCATACAAAATATACACATAGTGTCAGTGGTTCCAAAGATCAAAATTTCGTCTACGATCACGGAATTGGCAGAGCGACGACATGTCGAAAACCAATCCACGCGATAAAGGACGAAGAACCGATCACTCGGAGCCAAAAACACCACAAAATTAATTCTAACCGCGGAAATACGCCTAACCTTAATCGATATGCATTCCGACCCTAATGGTCCAAATCTAAACCTATCACAAGTGTTCCTCTTGAAGTGTCAGCATTCTTGATTATTTGTTGTCCATTCTCCAAATCACGGTGTCCTTTCATTTTCTTGTTTCTTCATCATACGGCATAGATGGCCCATGTCTTTTGTGTCTTTAAGAGAAGGGATTAGTTCATACAAAATATACACTTAGCGTCAGTGGTTCCAAAGATCAAAACTTCGTCTACAATCACGGAATTGGCAGAGCGACGACATGTCGAAAACCAATCTACGCGATAGAGGACGAAGAACCGATCACTCGGAGCCAAAAACACCACAAAATTAATTCCAACCGCGGAAATACGCCTAACCTTAATCGATATCCATTCCGACCCTAATGGTCCAAATCTAAACCTATCACAAGTGTTCCTCTTGAAGTGTCAGCATTCTTGATTATTTGTTGTCCATTCTCCAAATCACGGTGTCCTTTCATTTTCTTGTTTCTTCATCAGACGCCTTAGATGGCCCATGTCTTTTGTGTCTGTAAGAGAAGGGATTAGTTCATACAAAATATACACTTAGCGTCAGTGGTTCCAAAGATCAAGACTTCGTCTATTATCACGGAATTGGCAGTGCGACGACATGTCGAAAACCAACCCACGGAATAGAGGACGAAGAACCGATCACTCGGAGCCAAAAACACCACAAAATTAATTCTAACCGCGGAAATACGCCAAACCTTAATCGATATCCGTTCCGACCCTAATGGTCCAAATCTAAACCTATCGCAAGTGTTCCTCTTGAAGTGTCAGCATTCTTGATTATTTGGTGTCCATTCTCCAAATCACGGTGTCCTTTCATTTTCTTCTTTCTTCATCAGACGCCTTAGATGGCCCATGTCTTATTATCTCTAAGAGAACGGATTAGTTCATACAAAATATACACTTAGCGTCAGTGGTTCCAAAGATCAAAACTTCGTCTACAATCACGGAATTGGCAGTGCGACGACATGTCGAAAACCAACCCACGCAATAGAGGACGAAGAACCGATCACTCGGAGCCAAAAACACCACAAAATTAATTCTAACCGCGGAAATACGCCTAACCTTAATCGCTATCCGTTCCGACCCTAATGGTCCAAATCTAAACCTATCGCAAGTGTTCCTCTTGAAGTGTCAGCATTCTTGATTATTTGGTGTCCATTCTCCAAATCACGGTGTCCTTTCATTTTCTTCTTTCTTCATCAGACGCCTTAGATGGCCCATGTCTTTTTTATCTGTAATAGAACGGATTAGTTCATACAAAATATACACATAGTGTCAGTGGTTCCAAAGATCAAAATTTCGTCTACGATCACGGAATTGGCAGAGCGACGACATGTCGAAAACCAATCCACGCGATAAAGGACGAAGAACCGATCACTCGGAGCCAAAAACACCACAAAATTAATTCTAACCGCGGAAATACGCCTAACCTTAATCGATATGCATTCCGACTCTAATGGTCCAAATCTAAACCTATCACAAGTGTTCCTCTTGAAGTGTCAGCATTCTTGATTATTTTTTGTCCATTCTCCAAATCACGGTGTCCTTTCATTTTCTTGTTTCTTCATCATACGCCTTAGATGGCCCATGTCTTTTGTGTCTTTAAGAGAAGGGATTAGTTCATACAAAATATACACTTAGCGTCAGTGGTTCCTAAGATCAAAACTTCGTCTACAATCACGGAATTGGCAGTGCGACGACATGTCGAAAACCAACCCACGCAATACAGGACGAAGAACCGATCACTCGGAGCCAAAAACACCACAAAATTAATTCTAACCGCGGAAATACGCCAAACCTTAATCGATATCCGTTCCGACCCTAATGGTCCAAATCTAAACCTATCGCAAGTGTTCCTCTTGAAGTGTCAGCATTCTTGTTTATTTGGTGTCCATTCTCCAAATCACGGTGTCCTTTCATTTTCTTCTTTCTTCATCAGACGCCTTTGATGGCCCATGTCTTATTATCTGTAAGAGAACGGATTAGTTCATACAAAATATACACTTAGCGTCAGTGGTTCCAAAGATCAAAACTTCGTCTACAATCACGGAATTGGCAGTGCGACGACATGTCGAAAACCAACCCACGCAATAGAGGACGAAGAACCGATCACTCGGAGCCAAAAACACCACAAAATTAATTCTAACCGCGGAAATACGCCTAACCTTAATCGATATCCATTCCGACCCTAATGGTCCAAATCTAAACCTATCTCAAGTGTTCCTCTTGAAGTGTCAGCATTCCCTATTATTTGGTGTCCATTCTCCAAATCACGGCGTCCTTTAATTTTCTTCTTTTTTCATCAGACGCCTTAGATTGCCCATGTCTTATTATCTGTAAGAGAACGGATTAGTTCATACAAAATATACACTTAGCGTCAGTGGTTCCAAAGATCAAAACTTCGTCTACAATCACGGAATTGGCAGAGCGACGAAGGGTCGAAAACCAACCCACGCAATAGAGGACGAAGAACCGATCACCCGGAGCCAAAAACACCACAAAATTAAGTCCAACCGCGGAGATACGCCTAACCTTAATCGATATCGGTTCCGAGCCTAATGGTCCAAATCTAAACCTATTACTAGTGTTCCTCTTGAAGTGTCAGCATTCTTTATTATTTGGTGTCCATTCTCCAAATCACGGTGTCCTTTCATTTTCTTCTTTCTTCATCAGACGCCTTAGATGGCCCATGTCTTTTGTATCTGTAAGAGAACGGATTAGTTCATACTAAATGTACAATTAGTGTCAGTGGTTCCAAAGATCAAAATTTCGTCTACAATCACGGAATTGGCAGAGCGACGACATGTCGAAAACCAATCTACGCGATTGAGGACGAAGAACCGATCACTCGGAGCCAAAAACACCACAAAATTACTTCTAACCGCGGAAATACGCCTAACCTTAATCGATATCCATTCCGACCCTAATGGTCCAAATCTAAACCTATCACAAGTGTTCTTCTTGAAGTGCCAGCATTCTTTCTTATTTGGTGTCCATTCTCCAAATCACGGTGTCCTTTCATTTTCTTCTTTCTTCATCAGACGCCTTAGATGGTCCATGTCTTTTGTATCTTTAAGAGAACGGATTAGTTCATACAAAATATACACTTTGTGTCAGTGGTTCCAAAGATCAAAATTTCGTTTACAATCACGGAATTGGCAGAGCGACGAAGGGTCGAAAACCAACCCACGCAATAGAGGACGAAGAACCGATCACTCGGAGCCAAAAACACCACAAAATTAATTCTAACCGCGGAAATACGCCTAACCTTAATCGATATCCGTTCCGACTTTAATGGTCCAAATCTAAACCTATCGCAAGTGTTCCTCTTGAAGTGTCAACATTCTTGATTATTTGGTGTCCATTCTCCAAATCACGGTGTCCTTTCATTTTCTTCTTTCTTCATCGGACGTCTAACATGGTCCATGTCTTTTATATCTGTAAGAGAACGGATTAGTTCATATAAAATATACACTTAGTGTCAGTGGTTCCAAATATCAAAATTTCGTCTACAATCACGGGATTGGCAGAGCGACGACATGTCGAAAACCAATGCACGCGATAGAGTTTGAAGAACAGATCACTCGGAGCCAAAAACACCACAAAATTAATTCCAACCGCGGAAATACGCCTAACCTTAATCGATATCCATTCCGACCCTAATGGTCCAAATCTAAACCTATCACAAGTGTTCCTCTTGAAGTGTCAGCATTCTTGATTATTTGGTGTCCATTCTCCAAATCACGGTGTCCTTTCATTTTCTTCTTTCTTCATCAGACGCCTTTGATGGCCCATGTCTTATTATCTGTAAGAGAACGGATTAGTTCATACAAAATATACACTTAGCTTCAGTGGTTCCAAAGAGCAAAACTTCGTCTACAATCACGGAATTGGCAGTGCGACGACATGTCGAAAACCAACCCACGCAATAGAGGACGAAGAACCGATCACTCGGAGCCAAAAACACCACAAAATTAATTCTAACCGCGGAAATACGCCTAACCTTAATCGATATCCATTCCGACCCTAATGGTCCAAATCTAAACCTATCGCAAGTGTTCCTCTTGAAGTGTCAGCATTCTTGATTATTTGGTGTCCATTCTCCAAATCACGGTGTCCTTTAATTTTCTTCTTTTTTCATCAGACGCCTTAGATGGCCCATGTCTTATTATCTGTAAGAGAACGGATTTGTTCATACAAAATATACACTTAGTGTCAGTGGTTCCAAAGATCAAAATTTCGTCTACAATCACGGAACTGGCAGAGCGACGACATGTCGAAAACCAATCCACGCGATAGAGGACGAAGAACCGATCACTCGGAGCCAAAAACACCACAAAATTACTTCTAACCGCGGAAATACGCCTAACCTTAATCGATATCCATTCCGACCCTAATGGTCCAAATCTAAACCTATCACTAGTGTTCTTCTAGAAGTGTCAGCATTCTTGATTATTTGGTGTCCATTCTCCAAATCACGGTGTCCTTTCATTTTCTTCTTTCTTCATCAGACGCCTTAGATGGTCCATGTCTTTTGTATCTGTAAGAGAACGGATTAGTTCATACAAAATATACACTTTGTGTCAGTGGTTCCAAAGATCAAAATTTCGTCTACAATCACGGAATTGGCAGCTCGACGAAGGGTCGAAAACCAACCCACGCAATAGAGGACGAAGAAGCGATCACTCGGAGCCAAAAACACCACAAAATTAATTCTAACCGCGGAAATACGCCTAACCTTAATCGATATCCGTTCCGACCCTAATGGTCCAAATCTACACCTATCGCAAGTGTTCCTCTTGAAGTGTCAACATTCTTGATTATTTGGTGTCCATTCTCCAAATCACGGTGTCCTTTCATTTTCTTCTTTCTTCATCGGACGTCTAACATGGTCCATGTCTTTTATATCTGTAAGAGAACGGATTAGTTCATACAAAATATACACTTAGCTTCAGTGGTTCCAAAGATCAAAACTTCGTCTACAATCACGGAATTGGCAGTGCGACGACATGTCGAAAACCAACCCACGCAATAGACGAAGAACCGATCACTCGGAGCCAAAAACACCACAAAATTAATTCTAACCGCGGAAATACGCCTAACCTTAATCGATATCCATTCCGACCCTAATGGTCCAAATTTAAACCTATCGCAAGTGTTCATCTTGAAGTGTCGGCATTCTTTATTATTTGGTGTCCATTCTCCAAATCACGGTGTCCTTTCATTTTCTTCTTTCTTCATCGGACGTCTAACATGGTCCATGTCTTTTGTATCTGTAAGAGAACGGATTAGTTCATACAAAATATACACTTAGTGTCAGTGGTTCCAAAGATCAAAATTTCGTCTACAATCACGGAATTGGCAGAGCGACGAAGGCTCGAAAACCAACCCACGCAATAGAGGACGAAGAACCGATCACCCGGAGCCAAAAACACCACAAAATTAAGTCCAACCGCGGAACTACGCCTAACCTTAATCGATATCCATTCCGACCCTAATGGTCCAAATCTAAACCTATCACAAGTGTTCCTCTTGAAGTGTCAGCATTCTTGATTATTTGTTGTCCATTCTCCAAATCACGGTGTCCTTTCATTTTCTTCTTTCTTCATCAGACGCCTTAGATTGCCCATGTCTTATTATCTGTAAGAGAACGGATTAGTTCATACAAAATATACACTTAGCGTCAGTGGTTCCAAAGATCAAAACTTCGTCTACAATCACGGAATTGGCTGTGCGACGACATGTCGAAAACCAACCCACGCAATAGAGGACGAAGAACCGATCACTCGGAGCCAAAAACATCACAAAATTAATTCTTACCGCGGAAATACGCCTAACCTTAATCGCTATCCGTTCCGACCCGAATGGTCCAAATCTAAACCTATCGCAAGTGTTCCTCTTGAAGTGTCAACATTCTTGATTATTTGGTGTCCATTCTCCAAATCACGGTGTCCTTTCATTTTCTTCTTTCTTCATCAGACGCCTTAGATGGCCCATGTCTTTTTTATCTGTAATAGAACGGATTAGTTCATACAAAATATACACATAGTGTCAGTGGTTCCAAAGATCAAAATTTCGTCTACGATCACGGAATTGGCAGAGCGACGACATGTCGAAAACCAATCCACGCGATAAAGGACGAAGAACCGATCACTCGGAGCCAAAAACACCACAAAATTAATTCTAACCGCGGAAATACGCCTAACCTTAATCGATATGCATTCCGACCCTAATGGTCCAAATCTAAACCTATCACAAGTGTTCCTCTTGAAGTGTCAGCATTCTTGATTATTTGTTGTCCATTCTCCAAATCACGGTGTCCTTTCATTTTCTTGTTTCTTCATCATACGCCTTAGATGGCCCATGTCTTTTGTGTCTTTAAGAGAAGGGATTAGTTCATACAAAATATACACTTAGCGTCAGTGGTTCCAAAGATCAAAACTTCGTCTATAATCACGGAATTGGCAGTGCGACGACATGTCGAAAACCAACCCACGCAATAGAGGACGAAGAACCGATCACTCGGAGCCAAAAACACCACAAAATTAATTCTAACCGCGGAAATACGCCTAACCTTATTCGATATCCATTCCGACCCTAATGGTCCAAATCTAAACCTATCTCAAGTGTTCCTCTTGAAGTGTCAGCATTACCTATTATTTGGTGTCCATTCTCCAAATCACGGCGTCCTTTAATTTTCTTCTTTTTTCATCAGACGCCTTAGATGGCCCATGTCTTATTATCTGTAAGAGAACGGATTAGTTCATACAAAATATACACTTAGCGTCAGTGGTTCCAAAGATCAAAACTTCGTCTACAATCACGGAATTGGCAGACCGACGAAGGGTCGAAAACCAACCCACGCAATAGAGGACGAAGAACCGATCACCCGGAGCCAAAAACACCACAAAATTAAGTCCAACCGCGGAGATACGCGTAACCTTAATCGATATCGGTTCCGAGCCTAATGGTCCAAATCTAAACCTATTACTAGTGTTCCTCTTGAAGTGTCAGCATTCTTTATTATTTGGTGTCCATTCTCCAAATCACGGTGTCCTTTCATTTTCTTCTTTCTTCATCAGACGCCTTAGATGGCCCATGTCTTTTGTATCTGTAAGAGAACGGATTAGTTCATACTAAATGTACACTTAGTGTCAGTGGTTCCAAAGATCAAAATTTCGTCTACAATCACGGAATTGGCAGAGCGACGACATGTCGAAAACCAATCTACGCGATTGAGGACGAAGAACCGATCACTCGGAGCCAAAAACACCACAAAATTAATTCCAACCGCGGAAATACGCCAAACCTTAATCGATATCCATTCCGACCCTAATGGTCCAAATCTAAACCTATCACAAGTGTTCTTCTTGAAGTGCCAGCATTCTTTATTATTTGGTGTCCATTCTCCAAATCACGGTGTCCTTTCATTTTCTTCTTTCTTCATCAGACGCCTTAGATGGCCCATGTCTTTTATATCTGTAAGAGAACGGATTAGTTCACATAAAATATACACTTTGTGTCAGTGGTTCCAAATATCAAAATTTCGTCTACAATCACGGAATTGGCAGAGCGACGACATGTCGAAAACCAATGCACGCGATAGAGTTTGAAGAACAGATCACTCGGAGCCAAAAACACCACAAAATTAATTCCAACCGCGGAAATACGCCTAACCTTAATCGATATCCATTCCGACCCTAATTGTCCAAATCTAAACCTATCACAAGTGTTCCTCTTGAAGTGTCAGCATTCTTGATTATTTGGTGTCCATTCTCCAAATCACGGTGTCCTTTCATTTTCTTCTTTCTTCATCAGACGCCTTTGATGGCCCATGTCTTATTATCTGTAAGAGAACGGATTAGTTCATACAAAATATACACTTAGCTTCAGTGGTTCCAAAGATCAAAACTTCGTCTACAATCACGGAATTGGCAGTGCGACGACATGTCGAAAACCAACCCACGCAATAGAGGACGAAGAACCGATCACTCGGAGCCAAAAACACCACAAAATTAATTCTAACCGCGGAAATATGCCTAACCTTAATCGATATCCATTCCGACCCTAATGGTCCAAATCTAAACCTATCGCAAGTGTTCCTCTTGAAGTGTCAGCATTCTTGATTATTTGGTGTCCATTCTCCAAATCACGGTGTCCTTTAATTTTCTTCTTTTTTCATCAGACGCCTTAGATGGCCCATGTCTTATTATCTGTAAGAGAACGGATTAGTTCATACAAAATATACACTTAGTGTCAGTGGTTCCAAAGATCAAAATTTCGTCTACAATCACGGAATTGGCAGAGCGACGACATGTCGAAAACCAATCCACGCGATAGAGGACGAAGAACCGATCACTCGGAGCCAAAAACACCACAAAATTACTTCTAACCGCGGAAATACGCCTAACCTTAATCGATATCCATTCCGACCCTAATGGCCCAAATCTAAACCTATCACTAGTGTTCTTCTTGAAGTGTCAGCATTCTTGATTATTTGGTGTCCATTCTCCAAATCACGGTGTCCTTTCATTTTCTTCTTTCTTCATCAGACGCCTTAGATGGTCCATGTCTTTTGTATCTGTAAGAGAACGGATTAGTTCATACTAAATGTACACTTAGTGTCAGTGGTTCCAAAGATCAAAATTTCGTCTACAATCACGGAATTGACAGAGCGACGACATGTCGAAAACCAATCTACGCGATAGAGGACAAAGAACCGATCATTCGGAGCCAAAAACACCACAAAATTAATTCTAACCGCGGAAATACGCCTAACCTTAATCGATATCCTTTCCGACCCTAATGATCCAAATCTAAACCTATCACTAGTGTTCTTCTTGAAGTGTCAGCATTCTTGATTATTTCGTGTCCATTCTCCAAATCACGGTGTCCTTTCATTTTCTTCTTTCTTCATCAGACGCCTTTGATGGCCCATGTCTTTTGTATCTGTAAGAGAACGGATTAGTTCATACAAAATATACACTTAGAGTCAGTGGTTCCAAAGATCAATACTTCGTCTACAATCACGGAATTGGCAGTGCGACGACATGTCGAAAACCAACCCATGCAATAAAGGACGAAGAACCGATCACTCGGAGCCAAAAACACCACAAAATTAATTCTAACCGCGGAAATACGCCTAACCTTAATCGATATCCATTCCGACCCTAATGGTCCAAATCTAAACCTATCACTAGTGTTCATCTTGAAGTGTCACCATTCTTGATTATTTGGTGTCCATTCTCCAAATCACGGTGTCCTTTCATTTTCTTCTTTCTTCATCAGACGCCTTAGATGGTCCATGTCTTTTGTATCTGTAAGAGAACGGATTAGTTCATACAAAATATGCACTTTGTGTCAGTGGTTCCAAAGATCAAAATTTCGTCTACAATCACGGAATTGGCAGAGCGACGACATGTCGAAAACCAATGCACGCGATAGAGTTTGAAGAACAGATCACTCGGAGCCAAAAACACCACAAAATTAATTCCAACCGCGGAAATACGCCTAACCTTAATCGATATCCATTCCGACCCTAATGGTCCAGATCTAAACCTATCACAAGTGTTCCTCTTGAAGTGTCAGCATTCTTGATTATTTGTTGTCCATTCTCCAAATGACGGTGTCCTTTCATTTTCTTGTTTCTTCATCAGACGCCTTAGATGGCCCATGTCTTTTGTGTCTGTAAGAGAAGGGATTAGTTCATACAAAGTATACACTTAGCGTCAGTGGTTCCAAAGATCAAAACTTCGTCTACAATCACGGAATTGGCAGAGCGACGACATGTCGAAAACCAATAGACGCGATAGAGGACGTAGAACCGATCAATCGGAGCAAAAAACACCACAAAATTAATTCTAACCGCGGAAATACGCCTAACCTTAATCGATATCCATTCCGACCCTAATGGTCCAAATCTAAACTTATCACTAGTGTTTTTCTTGAAGTGTCAGCATTCTTGATTATTTGGGGTCCATTCTCCAAATCACGGTGTACTTTCATTTTCTTCTTTCTTCATCAGACGCCTTAGATGGCCCATGTCTTATTATCTGTAAGAGAACGGATTAGTTCATACAAAATATACACATAGCGTCAGTGGTTCCAAAGATCAAAACTTCGTCCACAATCACGGAATTGGCAGTGCGACGACATGTCGAAAACCAACCCACGCAATAGAGGACGAAGAACCGATCACTCGGAGCCAAAAACACCACAAAATTAATTCTAACCGCGGAAATACGCCTAACCTTAATGGATATCCATTCCGACCCTAATGGTCCAAATCGAAAGCTATCACTAATGTTCATCTTGAAGTGTCGGCATTCTTGATTATTTGGTGTCCATTCTCCAAATCACGGTGTCCCTTCATTTTCTTCTTTCTTCATCGGACGTCTAACATGGTCCATGTCTTTTGTATCTGTAAGAGAACGGATTAGTTCATACAAAATATACACTTAGTGTCAGTGGTTCCAAAGATCAAAATTTCGTCTACAATCACGGAATTGCAGAGCGACGACATGTCGAAAACCAATCCACGCGATAGAGGACGAAGAACCGATCACTCGGAGCCAAAAACACCACAAAATTAATTCTAACTGCGGAAATACGCCTAACCTTAATCGATATCCATTCCGACCCTAATGGTCCAAATCTAAACCTATCACTAGTGTTCTTCTTGAAGTGTCAGCATTCTTGATTATTTGGTGTCCATTCTCCAAATCACGGTGTCCTTTCATTTTCTTCTTTCTTCATCAGACGCCTTAGATGGCCCATGTCTTGTGTATCTGTAAGAGAACGGATTAGGTCATACTAAATGTACACTTAGTGTCAGTGGTTCCAAAGATCAAAATTTCGGCTATAATCACGGAATTGGCAGAGCGACGACATGTCGAAAACCAATCTACGCGATAGAGGACGAATATCACTCGGAGCCAAAAACACCACAAAATTAATTCTAACCGCGGAAATACGCCTAACCTTAATCGATATCCATTCCGACCCTAATGGTCCAAATCTTAACCTATCACTAGTGTTCTTCTTGAAGTGTCAGCATTCTTGATTATTTGGTGTCCATTCTCCAAATCACGGTGTCCTTTCATTTTCTTCTTTCTTCATCAGACGCCTTAGATGGCCCATGTCTTTTGTATCTGTAAGAGAACGGATTAGTTCATACAAAATATACATTTAGTGTCATTGGTTCCAAAGATCATGGGGTGCAGTTTTTTTAGTTGTTTTGCGATATATGTGTTTGCATGAGTATTGGATGAAGGGATTTTGCATGAGTGTGTGCGCTGCTGTGGGTGTAATTTTCCGTGTTGTTTTTTTGCATGTGGTATTTTTCCTTTTTACGGTTGGTGACCTAACACCCCCCGCCACACGCCCTTGCGGCGGCTTGCTGGGTATTGTGTAGATGTAGATGAAGATCAAAACTTCGTCTACAATCACGGAATTGGCAGTGCGACGACATGTCGAAAACCAATCCACGCGATAGAGGACGAAGAACCGATCACTGGGAGTCAAAAACACCACAAAATTAATTCTAACCGCGGAAATACGCCTAACCTTAATCGATATCCATTCCGACCCTAATGGTCCAAATCTAAACCTATCACTAGTGTTATTCTTGAAGTGTCAGCATTCTTGATTATTTTGTGTCCATTCTCCAAATCACGGTGTCCTTTCATTTTCTTCTTTCTTCATCAGACGCCTTTGATGGCCCATGTCTTTTGTATCTGTAAGAGAACGGATTAGTTCATACTAAATGTACACTTAGTGTCAGTGGTTCCAAAGATCAAAACTTCGTCTACAATCACGGAATTGGCAGAGCGACGACATGTCGAAAACCAATCCACGCGATAGAGGACGAAGAACCGATCACTCGGAGCCAAAAACACCACAAACTTAATTCTAACCGCGGAAATACGCCTAACCTTAATCGATATCCGTTCCGACCCCAATGGTCCAAATCTAAACCTATCGCAAGTGTTTTTCTTGAAGTGTCAGCATTCTTGATTATTTTGTGTCCATTCTCCAAATCACGGTGTCCTTTCATTTTCTTCTTTCTTCATCAGACGCCTTAGATGGCCCATGTCTTTTGTATCTGTAAGAGAACGGATTAGTTCATACTAAATGTACACTTAGTGTCAGTGGTTCCAAAGATCAAAATTTCGTCTACAATCACGGAATTGGCAGAGCGACGACATGTCGAAAACCAATCCACGCGATAGAGGACGAAGAAC